>NC_137197.1:13966947-14164447 GCF_960531495.2 Zeus faber
GCTGTTCTAATTGTAATGAAGCCCTGCTGGACGTAGGAAAGGGGCTTCAAATCTGAACGACTTGTTTCACAACATGTTTTTCCGATTTCCGGAAGAAAAAATTAATAAATTGAAAACGGACAAAAAAAAAAAATCACCTGGTTGTCTTATTTCTTCTTTTTGTGTGTTGGTAGGCTGATCAGAGACCCAAACATACTGTATGTGCGCAAGCACTGAATAAGTGAGTTTTTCCATGATAGGTCCCTTTAATAACACCGTAACCTTTTTATACGCTGAGCAGTGAGTCCCCGTACAAGCCTCCGCTTCTGAGGCCTCCCTGCGCACTGAACAAGTCAATTGCGAAACAGTTGTTCCCTGGAAGCCAAACAACATTTCCTGTAGATGCGCCTGAGCCCCAAACAAAACAAACCAAATCTGTTTCAGGAAAACACACCTCATTTTTTCACAGTTTGTTCTCGCGGCCTCTTCTTGCGTAATCACAATGACGGCAATGCGCACAGTGAAGATATACAGTACAGGATTTTATTCATTCAACTTTTTTTTTTTTTAAACCTTTGTGGTGATCATCGAAGACACACACACACACACACACACACACACACACACACACACACACACACACACACACACACACACACACACACACACACACCGACTCTGAACAGATGTGAACCCATAAGCACGACGCAAATACAATCAGGTAAGAACTCAAAGTCCACAAGGTTTATTCCAAACATCCATACATCCATACATCCATACATCCATACATCCCTACATCCATACATCCATACATCCAAACAGGCAGGGGTCAACACCAGGAGATCAGTCAGAGAAGGCAAACTTATCCGGCATGGAAACAAGCAGAGAATCAGGGTTCAGGGAAACAGGCAGAGAATCAGGGTTCAGGGAAACAGGCAGAGAATCAGGGTTCAGGGAAACAGGCAGAGAATTAGGGTCCAGGGAAACAAGCACAGAATCAGGGTTCAGGGAAACAGGGAGAGAATCAGGGTTCAGGGAAACAGGCAGAGAATCAGGGTCCAGGGAAACAGGCAGAGAATCAGGGTTTAGGGAAACAGGGAGAGAATCAGGGTCCAGGGAAACAGGCAGAGAATCAGGGTTTAGGGAAACAGGGAGAGAATCAGGGTCCAGGGAAACAAGCACAGAATCAGGGTTCAGGGAAACAGGGAGAGAATCAGGGTTCAGGGAAACAGGGAGAGAATCAGGGTCCAGGGAAACAGGCAGAGAATCAGGGTTTAGGGAAACAGGCAGAGAACCAGGGTTCAGGGAAACAGGCAGAGAATCAAGGTCCAGGGAAACAGGCAGAGAATCAGGGTCCAGGGAAATAGGCAGAGTATCAGGGTCCAGGGAAACAGGCAGAGAATCAGGGTTCAGGGAAACAGGCAGAGAATCAGGGTTCAGGGAAACAGGCAGAGAATCAGGGTTCAGGGAAACAGGCAGAGAATTAGGGTCCAGGGAAACAAGCACAGAATCAGGGTTCAGGGAAACAGGCAGAGAATCAGGGTTTAGGGAAACAGGCAGAGAACCAGGGTTCAGGGAAACAGGCAGAGAATCAAGGTCCAGGGAAACAGGCAGAGAATCAGGGTCCAGGGAAACAGGCAGAGAATCAGGGTTCAGGGAAACAGGCAGAGAATCAGGGTTCAGGGAAACAGGCAGAGAATTAGGGTCCAGGGAAACAAGCACAGAATCAGAGTTCAGGGAAACAGGGAGAGAATCAGGGTCCAGGGAAACAGGCAGAGAATCAGGGTTTAGGGAAACAGGCAGAGAACCAGGGTTCAGGGAAACAGGCAGAGAATCAAGGTCCAGGGAAACAGGCAGAGAATCAGGGTCCAGGGAAACAGGCAGAGTATCAGGGTCCAGGGAAACAGGCACAGAATCAGGGTTCAGGGAAACAGGCAGAGAATCAGGGTTCAGGGAAACAGGCACAGAATCAGGGTTCAGGGAAACAGGTTCAGACAGAGACAATCTGGCAGAGAACAAAGGGATGTGAACTGGTAATTAAACTGAGAGACTAACAAGGGAGTGAGCTGCAGGCAAAGCAAAAAGGGAGTGGACCATAAAATGACATGGAGAATCTATCTATCTATCTATCTATCTATCTATCTATCTATCTATCTATCTATCTATCTATCTATCTATCTATCTATCTATCTATCTATCTATCTATCTATCTATCTATCTATCTATTCAGAAATGTGCTCAATCTGAAAAACTAACATTTTTGGGGAATGAAGTTGGTTAAATCAAGTTTGGGTTACACCTCCATCATCCATCATGTTAAAAGAGTCTGAGGTGTGAATTCACCAAAGAATCGCCGGCCAGTTCACAAACACTGGCGCTCATCACCTCAGACAGTTAGAGCTAAATTATTACCATCTGCAGAGACCTGGTGATAATCATGCGGACAAAAAAAAGGCCAGAGGTTCTGATCCACTCCCTGCACCATAGCAAGCAAAACTTTATTTCCGTGTTTGCGTTGTCATATTATTGGTAATAGATTATATGGATAATAGATAATTTTGTGTGTCGGATGGTGCTATTAGCGGACGCAATCCATTCTTTGTGTGTTTGTGTGTCCGTCTACGTGCACAGACTTGTTCGTGAGAAATCTGATTTTTTTCTTCTGCCCGTTTCCCTAAATCTCGCCAGTGAAATGTGGGGCCGGAGGACACGGAGTCTACTGCATGTGGTGGGATGTTCTGTTTGGAACTCCCCTCAGCACAGCCGTCACCCATCACACAACCTTGACAGCTGTGTGTGTCTATGGGATGTGAAACACAGCTGAGGTGTTGTATATTAATACGTTAATTCCCAAGCTCGGTGTTGGTCCCCGGCAGTTTGTGCATTTGTCTGCGTGTGTGTGTGTGTGTGTGTGTTTGTGTGTGTGTGTGTGTGTGTGTGTTTGTGTGTGTGCTGGTGTGTGTGTGTGTGTGTGTTTGTGTGTGTGTGTGTGTGTGTGTTTGTGTGTGTGCTGGTGTGTGTGTGTGTGTGTGTGTAAGTGTTAATATGGATTTATTGTTTGAATCACTCCCTCCAGCCGCCTCCATCCTCCATCTGAACACTGACGACTGTGTATACGCACACACTCTGGTATCTGGGACAAGACGTGCTCTAAACATAATGGTATCCAGGCTCAGTTCTGTGTGTGTGTGTGTGTGTGTGTGTGTGTGTGTGTGTGTGAGTGTGTGTGCACGTGTGTGTGTGTGTGTGTGCATTTGAGTGTGTGTGTGTGTGTGTGTATGTTGTGTGTGTTTGAAAGTGAGAGATATGAGTCCCACTCTGTGGACTCTTTGGCTGTGTAACCAGGCAACAACACATAATATTGATCCTGTGTATTGGGTTTGAGCGAGATATTGATGGAGGATTCAGAACCAATAAGCAAAATGACATTTTCCTTTTTGGGTCCCTGTTTCTCTCTCCTGGTTTCTATGTGATACTGAGATATTGACCTTTGAACCCTCGCCAAAGGTCACCTTTGAAGTCCTACATCTCAGTAATTAAAAGAGCTACCAAAATAACGTCAACTGTTATTCCCCGAACAAATGAACTCCTAGTAACACATGCATGTCGTTTTTCACCCATACTTTCTTTCTCTTTATAAGGTTTATAACATTATAACTACTTTACCAATGAGGCAATTGCAACAAGATTCCTAACAAAATGCTGCAGAATTGTAGTTTTTGTAGTTTCTAGGATCAGGGTTAACGCTTGGGGTTTGAAATGTTTATAAATAATTGCGTAAATTGTATGCAATGTATAGACTAATTTGCTTTTGCTCCTGTAGAAGCCGAGAGTCGATATGATATCAACCTTGTTTTCGGAAAAAAATGTTTTATTACTACTTCTACTTATGGGTACTACACTACCCATAAGTGTAACAGGGACGCCTCTGATTGATGGAGCTCGCTGTTACTGAGGAAATGTTTACCGCACTGGCTGGTGGGTACCCAGACACGCTAATATTTATATCCAGTTTAATTGTATCTATGAATCAAGTTCATTCTGAGGGTATGACCCTATATCCCTATTCTCGCCCAACACTGAATTAAATAGAACATTCAAAGAAAAAGCAAAACCAGTATCCTGATTTTATTTTGTGATAGTCAGAACACAATTTAAACCCATATTTATATTCCCATTTATATACATCCAGGGCTGCCCCCCTCCCCACCTCCCTGCAGTGGCGTACTTTTCTCGGGTTAGTTTTAGTTTTAGTGTAAGTATCTGCGTCGCCCTCCTTCCCCATGGCCAACGCCTTCCGCTTCTAAAGTCGAAGAAAATCTCCCCATTCAAATGAATTGGTTTAAGTGTTGTTAAGTGCACCACAAACATTTGGACAGTCGTACTCCATGACACGTTTCAATAGATGAGTGATTATTTTATTATTAATTATGAGCACGAAAAAGCGTGAGACCGGGTTGCACACACATCTAGCAATAAAAGTGAATAAAGTTGGTTTCCATGGTGATCTTGTGACAAACTTCCTCATGATCGAACTTACACAATTTACTTCAGAGCAGCATCAGGGAAGTACGAGAGAGCCTGTGTGTTTGTGTGTGTGTGTGTGTGTGTGTGTGTGTGTGTGTGCATGATGTGGCTCATACGTTTCTGACTGGTTTCTGACTGGCGTACCACACAGTTATGAAACCCGCTAATTACATTTGTTGTACTCATAATTACTACATAATTACCGACTAAGTACAAGGTTATTACACACTCTATTTGGGTAATTACTGCACAGAGACTTTTTATCATGAAACTGGACTAACTGGTCAGAGCACAAAATAGTGCGCTCCGACCAGTGTCTGTTTTCTGTTGTGAAACACGTTTTGGGCTTCATGTCCATGTGTCTTAGAGTCACAGCTTAAGTCATGGTTACAGAAGTGAGTATCATTGGATTGGATGTTTCTGACAAAGGTCAATTTATTCAATGTGTTCAATGTGTTCGAGTCCTAGTATTAAATTGCCACGTCTTGGGTGATCCGATCACAAGTGGACAGCTCCAAGTACAGATGTTAACGCACCTAAAACGCATTGAGGACGCATTGAGATCCGATCGCTGAGACCACATTCGGAGGTGGTCTGTGCCGCATTTGTCCACATTCTTTTTGCAGTGTGTAAACAAATGTGTCCTGGGCCACATTCAAGCCTACTCAACTGACCTCCTCTGCGTAAGCGGAAGTACGGAAGTCATTTGCGCCTCGATGGCGTCATATTGAACTGCGAAACACAACCACAGCAACAGGCAAAATGGATTCTCGTGAAAGGAGTACACATGAAACACGCTGTCTGTTTTACATTTGGGCCGAAGAGTCCGAAGAGTACAACAGAAATTCATATTGCAACCAGGCGATTTATGAGGAGATTTCATAAAAGCTGGAGGGGGCCGGTCAGTCATGGCAGCAATGCCAATGTGAAATAAATCACCTCAAAAATGCTTTAAGAAAAGTCAAGGACTCACACAGAAATGACTTACGTCTTTATTTGACTAAAGAGCGGGAAAGTAAGATCTGATCACGAGTGGTTACCCGAGACACATGTGGAGACGCATTCTAATGCAAGGTGTAAACAGACGTACTTAGAGCTGTCCACTTGTGATCGGATCAGCCAAGACACATTTTAATGCCAGGTGTAAACAGGGCTTATGTTGTTCTGAGATTCCCAAAGAATATTCATGTGTGGAAGTAAGCCAATTGGATTTATTTAGGGCCAACTTTCGAAGATATTGCTTCGGGTTTTGATCAAATTAAGTTTTAAAATCTCCCCAGTTTCTACCTAGTTCAGATAAATGAGGCATATCTTTACTTTATTTGAACCAATAATTACACACATTTAATTACGGTGCTTATCTCAACGTCATTTGCTGGCACTAACTATGGGTTACGTCTTCATTACCGAAGAACGTAAACACAGACCAACCAAATATTTTTGGATGAAAACCCCAATTGAGGTTTTGTTCGAGTTTTTTATTTCCCCATGCACCATTTGCATTTGTCTTCATGAGCGTTGTCTGACGGCTTGATGATCATGTTCTGTCTTGTCAGCGTCAGCATTCTCCTGCTTCCTCTTTTCAAGCCGTCACTGCCTCCGAAACGTGTCACTTCCCAAAACCTGCGACGCCCGTTTGCGTGCATTCACACCCCGGAACCTCCCACTGTTCCCAACGCAGCAGGAGGAGGGAGAGGATGCAATAATGAGGTTAAAAAAAAACACCTTCAACTCTCCAGAAAGAAAGATATATATATATTATAGAGAGAGCAACACAACAGAACAAGGAGGGAAAAGAGGGAGAGAATGAAATAAAGAAATAAAGAAAGAAGAACGAAAGAAATAAATAAGGAAATAAATAAATAAATAAAGAACTAAATAGGAAAGAAAGAACAAAATAAGGAAAGAAAGAAGTAAAGAACTAAATAAGGAAAAAAAGAAGGATGGAAAGAATGAAAGAAAGAATGAAGGAAAGATAGAACGAAACAAGGAAAGAAAGAGAGAAGTAAAGAACTAAATGAGGAGAGAAGGAAAGACGGAAAGAAAGAAAGAAGGAAGGGAATAAACTAAGAAAGAAAGGCTGGAAAGAAAAGAGAAAGAAAGAAACCAGTGCAAAATAAGGAAATAAAGAAAGAAAGAGAGAATTAAAGAAAGAAAGAACAAAATTAGGAAAGAAGGAAAGAAAGAAAGAAAGAAAGAAAGAAAGAAAGAAAGAACAAAATTAGGAAAGAAAGAAAGAAAGAATAAAATAATGAAAGCAAGAAATAAGCACAGAACTAAATAAGGAAAGAAAGATAGATGGAAAGAAAGAAAGAAAGAAAGAAAGAAAGAAGGAAAGAAAAAATGAAGGGAATAAACTTGTAAAGAAAGGCTAGAAAGAAGAAAACAAGACAGATCAAAGTAAGCAAAGGAAGAAAGGAGGAAAGTACGACAGGAGGAAAGAAAGAAAAAAGAGAGAAAGAAAGAATGAAGGCAATCAAAAATAGAGAACGTAAGAGGGAAATAAAGATGGCATTAAAGCAAGAAAGAAGAGAAAACAAAGTAAGGAAAGAAAGATGGAAGAAAGGAAGGAAGGAAGGCAAGAACAAATGCAGGAAAGAACGAAGTTAGCACCGACAGAAAGGAGGAAAGAAAGAAGAAAGGAAACAAGAAAGAAAGAAAGAAAGAAAGAAACAAAGGGTGAAAGAAAGGCAGAAAGAAGGAAGGAAGGAAATTGAAGTGGCAAAAAAGAAAGGAAGAAGATAAATCAAAGTGAGGGAAGAAAGAGGTTAAAGCAAGAAAGAAAGGATGAAAGAAAGAACAAAAGTAAGAATGCCCTTCATCGATTCCTTTTCCTCCTTTCCTGTGTTCTTCTTTCCTCCTCTCTCTCTCTCTCTCTCTCTCTCTCCATCCCTCACTCCCTCTCTCCCTCTCTCTCTCCCTCCCTCACTCCCTCTCTCTCTCCCCCTCTCTCTCTCCATCCCTCACTCCCTCTCTCTCTCCCCCTCTCTCTCTCCCGCTCTCTCTCTCCCTCCATCACTCCCTCTCTCTCTCCCCCTCTCTCTCTCCCGCTCTCTCTCTCTCCCCCTCTCTCCCTCTCCCTCTTTCCCTCACTCCCTCTCTCTCTCACCCCTCTCACTCCCTCTCTCGCTCTCTCCCTCCCTCTCTCCCTCCTTTGCTTCTCCCCTCTCATTCATTTTTCCATGATGCTTATTTTCATAAGGAGGAATTCTGCTTGTCTCGGCACTAGTGTCACTGTGGTATGTGTTTCTGGGACAGCAGCCAGACAGACATACACACACACACACACACACACACACACACACACACACACACACACACACACACATACACACACACACTCACTCCGATCCTTTTCTTTAACCACTAAAACACACATCTCATTTTGCCCACCTGTTTAAACATTTTTCTGCGATCCAGAGTGTGTGTGTGTGTGTGTGTGTGTGTGTGTGTGTGTGTGTGTGTGTGTGTGTGTGTGTGTGTGCGTGTGCGTCTGTGTGTATGACTGTGTCTGTGTGTGTGTGTGTGTGTGTGTGTGTGTGTGTGTGTGTGTGATCTCTGCACAGAGGAGCCTATTGTCCTCGGGCTATAGGATGTTTATGCTGTGTCATGAATCGCACCCCACCAGCCACCAGCCCGGGATGATTTTAGCCCCCAAAAACTATAACGGTGGAGCTGAAATAACACCCACTCCGACAGATACACATCTGGGCCAGGGCCCTGCGCCCTCAGCAAAACGCTTCGGAGCGACAAGAAAAACCGAGGAAATGCAGAAGATATATAGAGAATGTTGTGAAGATCATGACGATTCATTTTGAGACGATGGGGGTTTGGAACGTTGCTTTCCATCAGGTTGAAAAACAATAAAATAGAGATCACGTTTTTTCAAGAACCCGTCAGAACTCTCATCGATTCACACTTCATAAACTTATCAGTGGTGGCAACAAAGTACTTTGTTTTTACTTTGTTACTATCCGACACTGATCATGTTACATACGTGTCCTTTTAAGTACCTTTTTCCACTCTATCTCTACTTACTTAAGTATATTTACTTTCGGAGACTTTCGATTTTTACTCCACTACATTTCAAGGCAAATATCTTTACTTTTTACCCTCGACCTACTGCATTTCTAACACAGTAACATTACTTAAGTAAAACACTATATATGACTTTTACTTCTCATACTTTAAGTACATTGAACAGAAAGTACTTTATATACTTTTACTTCAGTAGAAATGTCAACGTGGCAACTTCGCTCTCACTCCACTCATTTTGTGTCAGGGTATTTGTCCTCAGGCTACTCGGACATTTTAAATGAAAGGCCTGAGTGCCCCTTCCGCCGCGGTTGTTATGGTTTAAAACCCCAAACCTGCAAAGCATCATCCTGGCTAACAAATCCCCCCGGCGGCAGTTCTGGATGTTTCCCTCGGGGGAGTCGGGGGCGTGACCCGAGACTTACCTGTGGGCAAGCTGGAGGTGGTATAGGTGGAGGGGCATTCCCCTCTCCTCCCTGAACGCTCCCTCTACCTCCCTCCGGACCAGAACGCTCCCTCCACCTCCCTCCGGACCTGAACGCTCCCTCCCCCTCCCTCCGGACCTGAGCGTCCGTCCCAAGAGTCCGTATCACATCTGTGTCAACAATATCGGAATATCTTCAAACGCCGAATTTTATGGGTTTCAACACGAACTATATCGTTTGCAGTGGTGAAAGAAGTACTCGGACCTCTTACCGAGATAAAAGTTCAAATACCCTGATGCAAAAGTACCGTAGTAGCAGTGAAAGTACAATATTGATATTTCTACTTAAGTAGAAGTATATTTGTACTTGCTGTTTAATGTACTTGAAGTATTAACAGTAAAAGTACTTGTCATATCCAGTGCATTGGATATAACAGGTCCTACAATGAACTTATACGTACTGTACCTTTAAATATAAACCCTGATAATAAAACAAAACAACTAAAGTAAGGTGACTGTGTCAGAAATGTAGAAAAGTAGAAAGTACAAATATTTGCTTTGAGAGTAAAATTCAAAAGTCTGAATATACTCCAGTTAGTACAGATACATAAAAATGTACGTAAGTACAGCAACGAGGTACTGGTTTGTAAAATTATCAGTTCCTATTTAAGGGATGAATCAATGAAACTTAAAAAAACATGCTATACACTTCGGCTTTCCATCTACATTATATTTCCTATGCACAAATGGCCTTTTTATTCCATCTTTATTCAGATTTATGGGTCACACACACACACACACACACACACACACACACACACACACACACACACACACACACACACACACACACACACACACACACACACACACACACACACACACACACACACACACACACACACACACACACACACACAGTCAGTAGCCATGTTTCATGAACATCTGATTTATATGCATGCCAAATAAAACAGCAGAACCTGAAAACAGGAAGCGCGGTGTCTAAAAGCAGAAGTGTGCACTGAGCGCGTGCAGGAAGCGAGGAGTGCGGCGGTCCGGCTCGGCCTGTTGTGAAAGGTTTACCTTCACAAAACAAAGCAGATGTGAAACTGTGCGCTGGGACTTTCTTCCCCTGACCGGCCAACCCCCTAATGCAAACACTGGACACAAAGGCAGAAGCACAGTGAGGAAAACAACCCTAAAGTAACCTATTTCAGATTCAATGTTGACAAGTATGAAGATATAGAGAAAGATTGACAGAGCTCTACAGTGCATTGAGCAGCTCTATCGAGATAGACAGACAGACAGACAGACAGACAGACAGATAGACAGACAGACAAACAGATAGACAGATAGACAGATAGACAGACAGACAAACAGATATATAGATAGACAGACAGACAGATAGATAGATAGATAGACAGACAGACAGATAGATAGACAGATAGATAGATAGATAGACAGACAGATAGATAGATAGACCGACAGACAGACAGACAGACAGACATACAGACAGACAGACAGACAGACAGATAGATAGATAGATAGATAGATAGATAGATAGATAGATAGATAGACAGACAGACAGACAGACAGACAGACAGACAGATAGATAGATAGATAGATAGATAGATAGATAGACAGACAGACAGACAGACAGACAGATAGGTAGATAGATAGATAGATAGATAGATAGATAGACAGACAGACAGACAGACAGACAGACAGATAGATAGATAGATAGATAGATAGATAGATAAACAGATAGATCGTCTCTTTCCTGCATCTAAGTGCCGAATAAGGCTGACAACAGGCACCGCAGACTGTTCTTTCCTGTTAATAAGTACTGCATGGCCTGTGTAACATGACTTGTTTGTACTAAACCTCAGCCCGTGGCCCATCACCCTTTAGTACACTTTAAAAAGTACTGATGTCTACATGTTTATCCTCGGGGGACATGGAGTTGTGTGTCAGATCTGCACGCCTTAAAACTTCTCCATTTCTCCCTCTTGTATAACCGACCCCAGTCGCTGCTTCTTGTTTTTTTTTGCGTGGCTTTGTACAAACTTCACTACATTCAGTTCTTGTTCTGTGAAACAGGAAGGTCACCTCAAGGCACACAGGACACAGAACCACTGCCTGCTGGCAATATACACCTTTTACTCCCACGATGAAAATGAAATGAATTTGATTTTGTCTAGATAGATAGACAGACAGACAGACAGATACACAGACAGATAGATAGATAGATAGATAGACAGACAGATAGATAGATAGATAGATAGATCGATAGATAGATAGATAGATAGATAGATAGATAGATAGATAGATAGATAGATAGATAGATAGATAGATAGATAGATAGATAGATAGATAGATAGATAGATAGATAGATAGTTGATAGATATAAGTATGTCCATGTGTGGCATATGAAATAGAAAAAAAGTTTATTGTAAATGTATTGTGATTATTATGATTAATATTTTCATTATTGGATAATATTTTTTAAATAATAATAATATTAACATTATGTGTAGATATTCCTTAATTCCCCCTGGGGTCCTCCGGGTTGGGGGTTGGGCGCGGGGTTAACAACCTCACCCCATAAAAAAAAAGCATGTTATGGAAACGACGAGAAGGCGCCATTCTGGTAAAATGGTGGGGACTCGTCGCCGAATGTTCCAGAAGGAACGGGAGGAACTGAACTGAACTGAACTGAATTCCCCCTGGTGATAAATAAAAGAAAGTGTTATCGTAAAATTACACCAAAATCAAAATCCACGCCAAATCAAAACCAAACTTGATGAGTACATTTTGCACTTCAAGTCACAGAAATCACTCCCATCACATCTTGATGGAATCAATCATCTCCACTCTCGGCACTGAAGGCCGACGCCAGCAGAGTTAAACAGTGAACGCATGGAAAGAAAACGAGTGGGGGTGGAGGACAGAAGGGGGAGAGGCGGGGGCAGGGGCGGGGGTGGGGTTGGGGGGCAGAGTGCGTCGTTTGTATTTTTTTTAATTTTTTTTTTTTTTGGGGGGGCGTTCTCCTGTAAAACTCCTCCGGCCCTCCTCCTCGTCCTGAAATCCTCCTCCAGTTCCCTGCGTTTGTGTCACAGGGGGAAGAAGAAGTAGTAAGAAGTATGAGGAAAGAAAGGGGGGGAGAGGTGGAGGAGGAGGAGCAGCAGCCGCGGCGGAGGAATGGGGCGAGGAGGGAGAACAAGACTATAAAAGGACAGCACATCCACTCATCCATTTTGGGTGACGTCACAAGTTAAAAATGCTTTCTACGCCTCTTCCCTCCCTTCGCTGCTCCAAGTCTGATCTAGTGATAGAGATATGTCTCAGAAAATAGGAGGCGCCTGGAGTAATTCAGAGTCGATCCAGATTGCTCGGATCCAAAGTGTATTAAAGGTCATCCAATACAAACCGCCGTGCCGTGACACATTTACCAGCAAAGTTAACGTGTAGTTCCAAAATGGCTTTCGTCATACCCAGAAAAATGTGACGGAGGCTTGGGGGGAAAGATTACGAGGGCTCAAAGAGACACCAAGGGCGAAAAAGGGCTTGACGTGCAGGACATGCAAAGACAGGCGTGCGCGGCATACACACACCGCACGTCGGGGCAGGTAGGAATGTGGCACTCTGTTGTCTTTGGCTGATCTCGCCTGGTTCCGCGTCCTGGATGCCGATTGGCCGAGACCGGCAAGTCCGTACAGGGCTGCACTGACCGCCGGCACAGAGGTAAAAAAAAAAAAAGAGTTTGGAGAAAAAACCCGCTCGCCTGGACCAAAAAAAAAATAAACGTGGAATATATGTAAAACATTAAAAAAAAAATAAAATCATAATTCTTTCTTTCCCTGATGTTTTTTTTTGCATCGCTTTATCGTCGTCTTGGAGCAGGCCCTTTGCTGTTAGCACATAAAAATCATGTTATCACGTAAATCTATTATGTGGCTGTTGGCCGCTGGAATCTACTAAATTGGGGACATACTGAAAGGCTTAATGTAAAATGGTGTCACAGGGCGAAAACCTCTGGAGCTTGGAGCTTTTGAAATTTCGACCAGTTTTGGGGGGCAACACATTTACACCAGTGGTTAGTAGAAGATGAAGAAAATAAATATTTTTAATAATTTAATTTAATATATATATTTTTTAAGAATTAACAAAGTGGAAAATGGACTCTAACCCTAAGCCTAAAATGTGAGCTTAAGAAGGCTCAATGAAATCGAATAGAAAAAGAAAAAAAATGAAAACGCAACCAGACTTTGGGGGTCATTGGATTATCACTATGGTGAACATTTTGGGGGTATGAAAAATCTGAAAATATGGAAAATAACTGAACAAAGTCCAGATTTTGGTAGCACATTAAACCCACAGCTTAATGTTACCTGTTTGCCATTTTAGTCACATCACAGTAATAAAGTAAAATCACACAAAAAAAAAACCTACATTTGAAAGATTTAATTCCTAATTTTTCACTTTAATGTAACATTGCCAGACAGAAGTCATTCAGTCTGTGTCTCTTACATTGAGATAGGGGGGCGGGATAGGTAAAGGTTTATTAGATTTCCAGTCAGTCTATGTCTGTGTGTGTGTGTGTGTGTGTGTGTGTGTGTGTGTGTGTGTGTGTGTGTGTGTGTGTGTGTGTGTGTGTGTGTGTGTGTGTGTGCGTGTGCGTGTGCGTCTGTGTGTGTGTGTGTGTGTGTGTGTGTGTGTGTGTGCGCGTGTGTGTGTGTGTGTGTGTTATAAAAGGTTTAAACATTCTGGGAGGATGATCTGATGTGGTTAATTATTATTGGTTGTCCATAACTTTGTAGACAGAGGGGTGATAGGGTCAGTCCAATGTGGAAAACATTGGAGACGCACGCTCGCTGATTCATTATATCCTCCAATGCAAACTCACAATTAAACATGAGTTTCCAGTAATAAAAAAACATGGTAGTCGACCTGCGGCGGGGTTTCAGGACCCACTCTGGGATTGTGAGAGGAGAGAGGAATGTGAGGAAATTGTTGAGCAAGATAATAAAAACCTGAAGAGCTCCGGGGGCCGCCGGTTAAACCGTGCTGACGCTGCACTCCAACCAGACGCCAGATCGGGTCCAGCCTGGGGAAGAAAGTAACCCAGTAGCGCTGCAGGAAACACTGCACCCATTTCGCTATATATTAGTCATTTCACTGACTATTTCCATTAAGGGGACTTGATGGTTTCAGGTTTCAGATTTATCTGAAGCACCTGGAAGACCCAGATCGTTTTACTGAAAGGGTTTTTCCAATGCAACCAGATTGTTGAAAGGGTCGAATCTTTTAAGTTTGTACTTGACACTCCCTTCTGAGCGTGTTTTGCCCACTCTTTCATTTATTATTTTATCGTTACACCAGAATCAGAAACAGTTTATTTTGCTTAGTACATTTTCATATACAGTACAAGGAATTTGTCATGATGAAGATTGATGCATCACTGAAGTGACAATTGGCATTAAAAAACAAAGAGAGTGACAGAGATAAGACTCAAATTTGTCTCAAACCTTGATGAGACATGCTTTGAGACAAATTGAAAGATTAAATATGCCAATATGCGAAACATAACTACCACTTCACCAACACCGCAGTAGC
Source organism: Zeus faber (assembly GCF_960531495.2). Classification (NCBI taxonomy): domain Eukaryota; kingdom Metazoa; phylum Chordata; class Actinopteri; order Zeiformes; family Zeidae; genus Zeus; species Zeus faber. The sequence goes on from NC_137197.1 coordinate 13,981,529, forward strand.
AGTATCTATGGGCTAGGGGAGACCAGCATTCAGTCTATGGGTTATGGGTCAATCGGTATATTAGTTATGGGTAGATGGGTTTGGGTGTATGGGATATGGGTATATGGGTTAAGGGTATACGGGGTATGGGTAGATGGGTTATGGGTATATGCTATGGGTAGATGGGTTAAGGGTAGACAGGTTATGGGTATATGGGTTAAGGGTATACGGGTTATGGGTATATGGGTTATGGGTAGAAGGGTTATGGGTATATGTTATGGGTAGATGGGTTAAGAGTAGACAGGTTATGGGTATATGCGTTATGGGTATACGGGTTTAGGTATATGGGTTATGGGTAGATGGGTTATGGGTAGGCAGGTTATGGGTGTATGTGTTCAGGGTATACAGGTTATGGGTATATGGGTTATGGGTAGATGAGTTATGGATATATTTTATGGCTAGATGGGTTAAGAGTAGACAGGTTATGGGTATATGGGTTATGGGTAGATGAGTTATGGATATATGTTATGGCTGGATGGGTTAAGAGTAGACAGGTTATGGGTATATGGGTTATGGGTATATGGGTTATGAGTATATGGGTGATGGGTAGATGGGTTATGGGTATATGGGTAGATGGGTTAAGAGTAGACAGGTTATGGGTATATGAGTTATGGGTGGATGGGTAATGGGTATATAAATTATGGTGTATGGCTTATGGCTTATGGGCAGATGGGTTTCTGGTTCATGAATGATTTGTTCTCCAAACCTCTAGAGACGAGCAGTATCTCCAGGGATTAGTCATGCAGCCAAAAATTGAGCCCAGTTTCAGTATTTAGTACACATGTGCACCTGTACACTCATTCATCACAGTACATGTAGGTATGTACACAACCCCTGAGGCAAAAAACCACAAGTCACAACACAACTTGGGAGTAGTTTCAGTACAATGAAGTTCATACAGACTCGTACAGTGTGTTCTGGAGCTGGAGAATGACTTATTGGATGTTGTTGGTGTCTTGCTTCCTCGATCTGCCGCTTCCGTTGTCTTACAGACAAGCTCAGGAAAAAAACAACTGCAAATTTTGATTTCCTAGGGTCGGACATCGACAGTATTATTGGCCAAACACACTGGTAAATGTTTCTCCTCCTATGTAGGCATTCAAAACAATGGTTCTCATTAACACAGGCCGAACTGCTAGAGTCAACAAAAAAGGCGAGGGGTGCGGTCTTCAACGCTACTCTGAAAAGCCTTTGACATACACTTGATTTTACCCAAGACAAAATTGTTTTTATCTAAGTCAATACTTTCAACATTATGGTCTTAGCTGATATTGTCTGCTCTTGTGTTTAAATGCTTAGAGCGTTGGATCCAGAGTCAAACCCTCTATCCAATGAAAGACAGAGGGCATGTTCACAGGCGGCCTGGGCGGCTTTGGCAACAGAACCTGTTGGCATGTTGATGATTTGGACAGCAGACCAAGTCCATCTGCACAACTGTGCACAACAGCGTATTTTAGAAGGAACAGGCTTTAGCTTCTTGTTACCGATATTGTTACTGTCGTTCCTTTCCCGACTCTCGCTCGTTCAAATGCGTTGGATACATAACTCAGCCTTTGAGATGCCGGAAGGTGTATTTCCGTAATTTTTACAGGAGCTGGGCCAGTTGACCCCGTCTACAGCCTTGCATTGAATTGAATCTGAAGCGGAATTTCGGAAACTGGAGTATCCCTTAAACATGCTTCTAGGTAGCCGTCTTGCTTTGGCCACAGTCACAACAATACAATGATTTGGATCAATAGAGCCGCTCCTTTCTGCCACATAAACATAACATCACATTCTAAAGCAAAGAACGCCCAAGTCTTCAGTCATTTCCTCAATATAATTGCGTGGGATGTTTTTCGCTTATTTGGATATATTTTAGGTTAAATTTAAGTCACAACATATTTTCAAATGGGCAGATCACTGGGTCCCTTTCAGTCAAATCCGGGACGTGTTTATCGGGATGATGTCATTTATTCCAGGATATAAACATTTGGGCCGTTTGAGCCTGTGGGCCAAGCTGGTCACTGCACGGCATAGAGGCTACATTCAGTTACTCGCAGTGTTTACACTATTCTTACTGCCCCGCCGCTAACCCTTTCCAGCTCCCGCTGAGCTAACTTAAGGTTTCGCAGGAGCAGGCAATTTCAAGAGAGGAAAATGCATGTTTGTGACAAAGAGCACATTTTACTGAGCGGATCAGTCACAATGGAGAAAATAGACTTTGTGCTCCTCGACTCAGAGGAGGTTTTAGGAGCGCAGGCTTGCCTTGCAACGAGTGAGGTTACTCAAGACCTCAAAGCAGTCGTATGTGTGTACATGCATTTATGCAAAATGCATACACACATATTTGAGGTCTGTGCTATTTTACTGCTGAGCTCATCATCGGGGTCGTTTGAAAGAGGAAAATCAGCATGCATGTTAAAGGTCCTTGTTTCGGGACTCTGTTTGATCACTGCTGGGATTTCAGTTACAATTACACAAATGAAGAACCTCTGACTGTAAGTAAAAAAAAAAAAAAAACCCTTCATAATGCAAATACAAATCATTGCGTTTAGAAAAGTCAGTGGCATCGAATGACAACGTACGCCGCTCTTCGTCGCCCACGATGTGGGATTGTGGCCACAACCTCAAAATGAAAAAAAAAACAAAAACCCCTGATACCCAACTTCTATTTTCAGCTTTGATCTTAAAAAAAAAAAAGAAAAAAAAAAGAAAGGAAAATAATAAACAAAGAACAAAACAAGCCTCACAGGGCTGCCCGGAAATTTGACCCAAGAGAAGATTTTGTGATTGACGACTTCCAGGCCTCAACATTCCGAACGCAGCAGAAGCCTCACAACAATCTGTTGTATCCAAGGTTGCTTGGTTACACTATAATAACAACCTATGATACTGTATAACCTATAATAATACACAATTAAAGAGATTTGGCTGCGTCAAACGCCAAAAAGAGGGAGAATCAGAGAGAGTCTCCACAGTTGGGAATAATCGTGTGAAAAACTTCTCCCTACAAAATTCCCATTTCGACTTCTCCACCTGGGCCTCAAGTAGCTGCAACAACCCGTCGGGAGCTCAAGCTGGAGAGGGCACCAAGACTGTGTTTACAGGAACATATTTTGGGCGTCCTTACTTCAACCTTGTTTTGGCTCAAACCAGTAGGCTAACAACAATCTTGAACTACGTCACCCGAAATTCACTGAAAGCTATTTAATTTGAGTTATAGAGCGCGCTGATGATGGGTGCTTATGTCATTTGGGGTCTTGATAGAGGTTATGTTTGGCAAAAATTTGCGCTGCTTACACAACAAATACAGCATGGCAGAGTGGGCATAATACAGAAAAGTAGGCAGAGAGAGAGGGGGGGGGGGAGGGGGAGAGAGAGAGCGGATGAGAGAGAGAGAGAAAGAGAGAGAGAGAGAGAGAGGGAAAGAGGTGAGAGAGAGAAAGAGGTGAGAGAGGGAGAGAGAGAGGGAGAGGGAGGGAAAGAGGACGAGAGAGAGAGGGAGAAAGATAGAAAGAGAGAGGTAAAGAGAGAGGGAGAATAAATAGAGGAGGGTGAGAGGGATGGAGGTAGAGCAGGGCAAGAGAACGAGAGGAAGCGAGAAAGAATAAGAGAGAGGGAGAGAGAAAGAGAGAGACAAATAGAGAGAGGGAAAGAGAGAGGGGGAGAGAAAGAGGGTGAGAGAGAGCGAGAGAGAGAGAGGGAGGGAGAGAGAGAGGGAGAGAGAGGGGGAGAAAGGGAGACAGAGAGAGAGAGGATGAGAGAGAGCGAGAGGGAAAGAGGACGAGAGAGAGGATGAGAGAGAGAGGGAAAGATGATGAGAGAGGGAGAAAGAGAGAGGGAGAGAGAAAGAGAGAGACAAATAGAGAGAGGGAGAGAGAGGGAAAGAGGACGAGAGAGAGAGGATGAGAGAGAGAGGGAAAGATGATGAGAGAGAGGGAGAAAGAGAGAGGGAGAGAGAAAGAGAGACAAATAGAGAGAGGGAAAGAGAGAGGGGGAGAGAAAGAGGGTGAGAGAGAGCGAGAGAGAGAGAGGAAGGGAGAGAGAGAGGGAGAGAGAGGGGGAGAAAGGGAGACAGAGAGAGAGAGGATGAGAGAGAGCGAGAGGGAAAGATAATGAGAGGGAGAGAGGGAAAGAGGACGAGAGAGAGGATGAGAGAGAGAGGGAAAGATGATGAGAGAGAGGGAGAAAGAGAGAGGGAGGGAGGGAAAGAGGGTGAGAGAGATGGCGAGAGAGAGGAGGGCAAGAGAATCATGGAATCAGAATGTTTGAATTTCTCATGAGAGAAGCCAAATTAATGTACAGTAGGTTGAATATGTGATGGCTTTCTGTTTCCTTTGTGTGTACTTAATGTGTATTTTCTCTTCCTCTGTCAGTTTTCAAAAATATAAATAAATAATCATCAGTCATCAAGAAGAACAATACTGCAATCTCAGTTGTTTTTTTTAATAGTTTATTTGTCCCTTTCAGGCCATTAAAAATAATAGGAATCTCTTTTTATTCACCTTTGAATAATTCTCACATTGTTTTTTTTTTTTATTTATTATTCATATACCCTGGATAGTTCTTTATAAATAAAATACAAAATACATTTGTTTCTTTTAATACAAATAAATATAATAAATATATTAGTTTAAGTTAGACAATGCAAATAAGCCGTCCTACTGCATAACCAAAAGGAATACTGCGATGTTTAAGTCTCTGAACAAGAGAAGCTACAATGACCTTCAGAGGTGGGAACTGCACCGGGTTGTCAGACAACCTGGAGAAAAAAAAATTAAATTAAAATAAAAACAAACATTCCCCAAACCAGCAGAAAGATCAAAATGATTCACAGATTCAGATGTTATCGAAGCGGAGAGACTATATCAAAATGATTATTATTTTTTTCTCTTAATCAGATCCTGAACAGATTAATTAAACGGACACTTTTTCCACACCCAAGATTTAGAGACTCTCTCTCTCTCTCTCTCTCTCTCTCTCTCTCTCTCTCTCACACACACACACACAGAAATGGGTGAACTAGCACCATCCGGTTATAGTGCATGGGCTCTGTGGTAACCCTGCACACGCACGCACGCACGCACACACACACACACACACACACACACACACACACAGCTAGAATTAAACAGAGCACAATGACAAAATAAGCTTTGGTTTTGAATGCTACCAGGAGACAGTCACTCCCATGAAATTGAGTGTAAAGTGCATATCACTGAATTAGACACACCTCAGGTCACACTGATTAGGCTACACGATGAAAACATACTGTTCATAGCACTCCCAAGGAAGAGCCCGTGTCATGATGCAGGGGGTGGGGAATTATTGGAGGCATGGGAATTACTGCTGATTGCTTTTTTTTTTGATCATTGCAGATTTGCATTGACTAGAAATCAGGTTTTTCCTGCCTCTTTCATGAAAAAGGCACTGGTGGTCACCTATGGTCATCACACCTGTAGAGAAGAGAATTCTATTGGAAGACAACATTCAGAGTTTGTATTGGGTACACGATTTCAAAAATATATATGTATAGAAAAATAGATTCTTGTGACATTTTTGGTACCAAAAAAAAAAAAAAAAAAGTTATCTGGTGTTTCTCCAAGATGAATTCAGTCTTTTGCTGCCTCCTGCTGCCAGCGAGTCCTGCCGGAACCAGTTCTGGTTCTACGGACTGCGTGGACAAACTCCCACTTGGGTTTCAGTTCTGTTGTTTTCCAACTCCGCTTGGACTTTCCTAGTCGGACAGGGACAGGCGTGCAAAGACGGTCAGCCTCTTGCCGGCCGACCCGTCGAACGTCGGGGATTCAGTTCCGCTGGAACCTCCGCTGCTGCTGCTGTAGCTGTCCTCCAGGGAGTCCTCAGAGGAGAAACGCTGCAGCGTGGCGGGCTTAATGAAGGCCCCTTGACCTCCAGAGCCGGGGAACATCATGCTGGCGTCCTTCTGGTGGCCGCCGTCTTCTGTGCCGGAAAAGGCATTGCCGCCGTTGAGGGCTGGGAAGTTAGTTCCATGGCCGCAGACGCAGCGGGAATGCTTGGGCTCTATTATCAGAGGAATGTTGTGGATGTCTCCGGCGCTGGCTCGGGTCTGAGGGCGACCGAACTGGAATGCTGTTGCTGCCTCGCGCTGCAAGGACTCGCCGGACACCGGGGAGAGCAGGTCGGCCGGAGGCGGGGAGACGGAGGGAGCGCGGCTGAAGCCCAGGTTAGGGTCGTTGAAGGGCGAAGGCAGAGACGGGGGAGGAGGGGACCTCCGCGAAGAGCCGAGGAACCCGGCAAAGCTGACGCTCTGGCGGAGCTGGTGGCGTGGATTCTGAGCGCCGGCGGACGAGGCGCCGGATTGCGGCGGCTGAAGCTGGTTCTGGAACTTAGCAGACGCCAACGGGCCGCCGCTGATTTTCTCCTCGTGGATGAAGTGGCAGCGGGTGCCGTAGGGGCAGTAGCCGAAGTTGTAGAAGGTTCTGCAGGGCTCCGTCTTGTATTTGGGGTGGCGGTACAGGCCGCGCAGCTCCGCCTCGCCGTGGGCAAACTGGCATTTGCTGCCGTACTTGCAGCTGCCGCTCTCCTGGTACCCGCGGCAGAGTTCAGTCTTGTAGCGGTTGGAGGGAAGAAGCGTTTGGGGCTGGATCTGGAGGGAGGAGGACGGGGGGAAGCCCGGCGGAGGAGGCACGGCGGCGTGGCCCGAGGAGAGGCCCTCCAGGCCTTTGAGCTGGCTCAAGGACGAGAGGAGGCTGCTGCTGGACTCGGTCAGGCTCATGGAGCGGTCGGGCCTGAAGGTGGACTGCGGCTTGGGCAGGGCGGCCTGGCTCCATATGTTGTCGGGCCAGAACGAGCTGCCGTCATCGAGGCTGTTGAGGTGCTCGCTGCTCAGGCTGACACTCGGGGAGGGCGGGGAGGGCGGGGTGAAGAAGGAGACCGATCGGTTGAGCCGAGCGGGCCCCGGGACTTTAAACTGGGACTGGGGTGAAGTGAAGGCCTCGTCCAGGGCAAGGTTCAGCAAGTTCTGTTGGGAAAGAGCGGCGGCGGCAAAGGATCAGTATCTCTCAATCCCCACATCTGAAGGTGTCAATTAAATCGGCACTTTGAAAACACACCACAAAAAAAAAAAAAAAAGGTAAATAAAGCGAACAGGTCTTGAGTGTGGCGATAACAACCCATAATCAAACCACCGCTGTGCTTTGTTATTCATGTGGAGGAGATCCCAGTTCTGATGTTTTATTCATGTACACATGCTATTTTATCAGGAACTACTTTTGACACTTTTGGCTCAACTTCATCGTTTGATGCAAACAGCAACAAAACACACCCTATGGAATATTACTTTTGGACAAATAAAACAATTCCGACGGTGTAGGAGATTATAGATTTAGGACTCAATTTTATGAATTCTATTATCAATTAATTAAAGTATTATTATCTTTTTTTTTTTTTTTCTTTCCTTAAACAGAGAGATGCCTCCGCAGGCCTTCTCTGTGTAACAAAAAAAAACAACCAAAAAAACATTGACAATACCAACGCTTTCCTTCAAATATCAAGCCCTACCTACGTGTCACAAGAGCAAAAGCGTCTCACGGCCATTCAAATCCGACAAACAACTTCCTCCGACCGATCGTTGGAGCTCGGGTCTGCGATCGGGGCTTGGTAAATACAGACCCCGGGGCGCGCAGCCGTTTCGAAAAAATCAAAAAACAACACACGTTCGTAACGTCGTAAGAAACTAAAAATCGGGGATTGGTAATAAAAAACAAAACAAAAAAAAAACTGGGACTCACCCGTGTGAGGAGGGTGTCGAGCATATCGGACATGCTGTGTACTCCTGTGGCGTGAAATGAAGAAGCTTTACCGCTGTCTGTCCCGTCCTGACGGTCTCTCTCTCTCTCTCTCTCTCTCTCTCTCTGTCTCTCTCTCTCTGTCTGTCTGTCTCTCTCTCTCTCGCTCTCTATCTCTCAAAACTATTTTCGGCCCAGATTGGAATCCAGTGAATTTGGCGTGAGGAATGCGAGGCTGGGCTTTTTATAAGTCGGCCCCGCTGCCCCACCCCGGGCCCGCCGGGGAGGAGTTTCCACTCGCTGGGTTCCCGGACGCCCCTCCCCGCGCACCTCAGGTTTCATCTGGAGCGCAAGAGGGGGCAGTAAAAAACCGTGTATTTTTAGCCAGCTGTGTGAAACGTTTCAGTTTCATTGGGACGCACACTCACACACACACACTCACACACACACACACACACACACACGCACGCACGCACGCACACGCGTACACACACACACACACACACACGCACGCACACACAGGCAAAGTGACCTGTTTACACAGCAGTGGACGCTCTTCAGGCAGTCTCTCTCAGTCCGCTCCCTATGGCTTCCCGACGACATTCGTGGGTTATTATTCTCCCCCCCACCACCATATATTCCCACATGTACTTTTGCACTTTACATTTCTTCGAAACAAAAAGGAAAATAAAAGAGACGCTTTAAAAAAGGCGGAATTTCGTGGATTCATTCGATCAATTAAAAAAAAGAGGAAAACAGCACGAGTCATTTTTACATTTTTTATTTTTATATACCTGTATACCTAAATTAAAGAAAAAACATTTGTACGGTGAGGCAAGGCGAGTTCATTTATAAAGCACATTTCAACAACGAGGCAATGCAATGTGAATTGAACTATATGTTTTTAGTTATATATTAAATCAATAAATATTTATTATTTTACTTTTATAAAATTGAGATATCCCCTCACGTTCAAGACAATTTTTATTCCAATTTTTATTTTTAAATGTACAAATTGTATAAATTTATATAAAAATAGATGTAAATAAATCATATGATCCCTTTAAAAAAAGAGTGAAAACAAAACACAAAATGCAAAAATACGCAACCAAAATGACAACCTCAATATTTTCTATGCGATAACATTACCGGAACATTTCTCATAGTGCTGTTATGATGGCCACGTATAGCTCATTACCACAGCGATAACGAGATATAGAATATGAAACCCATTATTTCCCACGCCCACAATGAACACACACATGTCAATTCCTCTGGGTGATGGTATGTTTTTGGGAAGTGTGATCAATCACGTTACCGTTTATCATATACTCTGTGGTTTCTCTGTAGTTTTTTTCTCTGTTGTCTTTACCAGAATTAAACCTACAGTATATCCATAGGTTAACCCTGGCTCCTTACCAGAATACATAGTGCTCTTTAGTTCCCCTTCAGACCCTCGGTTTCTGTTGTGAGAGACAACCGGGCTCAAATGTTTCACCCGAGCCCGGACGAGCTGATTAGTTACCGAAAAGTCACCTAAAGAACCACTGATTACGAGAATAAGATGAATGAGAAACAGAACCGGGGGCTCAAGTTAAAGCCAGAAGGACCTGGCAGTTGAACCAGAGTCAAACCAAACTCCTGGTTTTCATAATTCATTGATGTTTGGAAGAGTAATGTTTGTAATGTTATGTAATGTGGACTTAAGACATTTTTTTTTCCTATCTCTAATTTTCATTACTGAATATCAGACTTACTACGAAATGTTATCGTGCGAGCAACACAAAAGAACCATGGGAGAATTTATCGGGGAAGACTTTATGGTGGTAAAATGATTCCTTTTTAGGTTTTATCAATTCTGTCATCTGATCAGAAGTGTGTTTCACATTCCGCAGCCCGACAACACTAGCGTTACGCGTGAAAACGTCATACACATCACAAGTTTCAGAACAACTTTTAATGAGATTAAAGACAGTATGTCGTAATAATAATAAAAATACAAATGATAATAAAATGTGAGGGAATCCACGCTTGGAATGCCGGTCTGTGTCTTTCCAGATGGTTTCATGGTGGTAAGCAGACAGAAGGTCTTCCCCTTGGGGGAGCACATGGCGCTGTTGTGGTTCCCACAGCAAACTGTGATTAAGACTTGGGGCAGTCCCATCCGGCGGCTTCGCACGCTCACTGTCACCCAGAGCCAAACAACCACCTCCAATAAAACGTCACAGTGTTCTATGAGAGACGACTTGAGTCAAGATTAGAAATGTAAAGGCATATGTTTTAAACCGTTTTTTGTTTTGGAGATGCTGGAACATGTTTTGTTGCCATACGACAGTGAGAGTTGTGGTTCTTCAACACGGGGTCCAGGGACTCCCCAGAGGGGTCTTTCGGAGCGGTTCCAGGGTGTCTCCCAGCAACGCGATTTATGATTCAACTTCAACATTGATTTATTCAACACACCTTAGCACCATCGGTGGGTATACAAACACGCCTGTTTTGATCTGGTAACTCCCTACCTGTAGTACAGACAGGTATGGAAAGGTTGGACTAAATCATGCATAACGCTACGTTTGGATTCCTGAAAATCCCAGCTGAAGAAGGATCGGGTTGGACATATTTCCTTCTTTGTCTGATAAATGAAAGCATGCCGTGGCAGCGGCCAATGTCCGTAAACGCTCATTCTACGTCAATGAGTTTGGTCGATTTCTTTTTTTTTTTGTTTTCGTTAGCGTCACCTGGAAAGTTGGAATAGAGCTGACAATACAAAGTAACTAACAGACAGGGTTGATTTTAAGAGATACCAGACACAGCGGACCACAGTTTCAAAACTATTTAACACTGCAGTTGAATATGAATACTTAAGATTTAAGGAGATTAGACGACAAAATGGATGTAATATTACACTGTTCACATGACCAAAAAAATCCCTCTTCCATTTTCCTTTAATTTAATTCTCTGTGTTTCTGTTGCGGTTACCTCAATCCATTTGATTTATTTTATTTCTCTAGCCTCAGCAGAATGGAAAGTCCTTTTTAGTACACACACACACACACGCACGCACGCACCCACGCACGCACGCACACACACACACACACACACACACACACACACACACACACACACACACACACACACACACACACACACACACGCATGCGTTGGGTTGTTGAAAAGGTCTTGCTTACTGACTTGAGTACACTTCGGAAACAGTCTGAGTTTAATAAAAAATTAAACAACTGGGACGGATCTATAGAAATAGTAAAACATATAATGTCAAATAACTGAATAATAAAATATGGTCAAGTGAAGTGAAATCATTTAGCCCACATTTAGGACTTTCTTAGTCTAATTTCTACAGAATATTTTATAACGATTGGAACCAATAAAAGTAAAATCAAATTACTGATTAAGTCAACTAAAATATTTTAAACAAAATATTGTATCTAATAAAGTATAATATAATAAAATATAATAAAATATAATAAAATAAAATATAATATAATATAATATAATATAATATAATATAATATAATATATTTAATTTGCAACCCCCCCCCCCCACCCAAAAAAAAAACCCAACTAAAAAAACCCTTCAGATTGAAATGTAAGGCAGGTTGTGTGTTTTGGGCAGGTCAGATGTCCCCGCGGCAGTGATGTGGTGTTCTGCGTAATGTGTGTTTGGTTGAATCATTAACCAGGATCTGCTGTGTTTGAACTGCATCATCTGACTCTGCATCTGGCAACGATTCAGCACGCGCCAATGGAGGGAAAGGTACACACACACGCCCCCTTTTCAGCCATAACATCATTTACTGCACAAAAAAGGACATAACCACTGAGTTTCCACTGCTCCATTTGGTTCTTTCATCGACCATTTCCGTAATTGTTCATTTATTTAAATGATGAACGTGGTTGGTATTCACCATTGTGGGAGACAACTTAGAAGGACTTTGTCGAAATGTATGTTGTTTCATGTATGGTCTTTATTAACATTTGTATATATATAGTATATGTATATTTTTATATATATACATATATACTGTATATATAAAAAAATATATATACATATATATATGGATATTGGACATATATGGATATATATATATATATGTCTAATATCCACCAACTGGCCTGTATAATATATTTTGGGCCTCTTCCAAAACTGTGTTTCATCCACTTGAAATGAAAATTTAAAGAGAGAGAAAGTGGCTATCTGAATTGAATTGAATGTAAAGGCAAAAGAGCCTTCAAAATAGCTGCAAGCCGATATCTATCTATCCATCTATCCATCTATCCATCTATCTATCTGTCTGTGTGTCTGTCTGTCTGTCTGTCTATCCATCTATCTCTCTATCTATCTATCTATCTGTCTGTCTGTCTGTCTATCTATCTATCTATCTATCTATCTATCTATCTATCTATCTATCTATCTATCTATCTATCTACCTATCTATCTATCTATCTATCTGTCTGTCTGTCTGTCTGTCTGTCTGTCTGTCTGTCCGTCAGTCTGTCTGTCAGTCTGTCTGTCGGTCTGTCTGTCTGTCTACAGCGAGTGCTCTGTGCAACACCTGTTGCCATCAGTTACTATTCCAGTAACATGGTTTTGTATTAATGCCAGGAAGGCTATTTTAATATGTTTTTTAAAGCTAGAGTTGGTCTATACTTCTCAGCTGGAAACGCGATCAAAGGAGAACGTGCATTAGTCTTCCTGTTAACCCTGGAAGAGAGGGAGAGAGAGAGAGAGAGAGAGAGAGGGAGGGAAGAAGAAAAGGGGATTTCGGAGCATGAGTCACTGAACGTGCAGTCACGCCAAGTCATCATCACCCGGTTCAGCATAGACTCAGAGGACATGTTGATGGGCGTTAGTTTACGGTTTCTTGCATGTGGACATTGGAATGATAATGGTGGTGTTAATCAGTGTTGTTCCTGGCAATGATAAAGCAGTTTCAACCTACGATGGGGCTGCAACATACTGTGAAATGGTTCAGGTTGGTGGTTTAACTGGAGTAAAAGGGACTGAGTGAGCAGCAGTGAACGCACTTCATGTGGCCTCAACATCAACACTTCCTATGGTTACCCAATCTAGAGCATTTTTTCTCCTATATAGTGTATTCCCAATACTGTACGTGCTTCTAATCACTTTGTAAGGGTTTCCTGGGAAACAAATACTTTTTCTTAAAAAAAAGTTTTGATGATATAGTACAGGTTATGATCAGATATACAGTAGATATGGTTGAAGAAAATATTATATGAATAAATAATAATGTATATAATTGCATATTTAAATATATACACACATTTATATGTTTTAATAATACATAACATTTTAAATATAGATAATTGCAAAAAATATATATAAATAATAAAACTGACATCCCCTGTTAGACCCTCGAGAAAATCCAACAGATTTTGCCTTTTGAAGGGAATGCTGGGAAGATTTTTTTTAAGAATAAAAACAGAAATGTTATTTTTCATACTAAAATGCAAAAGTATACGGTATAACGCTATAAAAATCGAATGCAACGTAAAACAGCCCCATCCAAAACCCTGCAACCCGCCTCCATACTCCCCAGTAAAGTTTAGTTTTTACCGTCCTTGACTGATGAACACTTTTAAGGTTATAGTTATAGCTTATATTGCCGCTGGCCGGGGCAGGTGATTCATCGAGATGGACGGATGGAAGGAAGGAAGGAGGGATGGCTGTGATCGAAGAGTGAGATGGTGAGGGAATGGAAGATGGAGGGAGGGAGGAGGGCAAGGGAGATGAGTCAGGTTTTTACATGGTCACATGCCCATATTGACATTATCACAAAGGGAAAGCATCGACAGTGCCTCCTTCACTGGCTGGTGTTAAAACACAAACTGTGTACACACACACACACACACACACACACACACACACACACACACACACACACACACACACACACACACACACACACACACACACACACACACACACACGTACACACACACACTGAAAAGAGAATTCCTTGGCGTCAGCATTTTTTTCTTGGGGAAGTGTACTCTAGTGCAGTGGCTGTTTCCATATTCTTTTTACAAAATAAATTAACTCACCTCACTAATGTTTTAGTTTTATTACATATTTTTGTTGGGATATTTTAAAGGTTTCAGAAAAATTATACATATGTGTAGCCTTGTTTTGGACTCTTAACAATCTAACTAACATTTATTATGGATAAATAATTTATTTATTTCATTATAATTTTTATTATATATATATATATATATATATATATATATATATATATATATATATATATATATATATATATATATATACATATATATATATATATATTTTTTAATATATATATATATATTCAAGATTCAAGATTCAAGAGGTTTATTCGTCACATACAAATACATACTTTCATACATATATGCAGTGAAATGTCAATGCAACGCACCTGGTGATTACACACAATTTGTCCTAGACTGTCTAGACTGATTCCTAAAACGTAATGCAGTAAGTTGAATACTATAGAATAAAATAAAATAAAACAAAATAAAATAGAATAGATAAAGGGAATAGGCTTATGTATATGGGATAGGCTAATTATGTATATACAGATATGTGCATTAAAGTTGCATATATATAGAAAGAAATATATTTTATATATATATATATATATATATATATATATATATATATATATATATATATATATATATATATATATATATGTATCTAGTTTATACATGTTTCAAGTCATTTAACCCTGAGGGGTGCATCAGGGTGCTGTCTAATTTTGAAAACCCCACATGTTGTAACACTCGTCTCTGTTTACATCAGACCTTTGTCTGAATACATTTAGAGCGCAAATACCAGTAACAAGGCATGGTGACTGACCCCAGTACATAATGTGAAGGTTTCCGTCATTATGTGTGTATGTGTCAATGTTCTGGAACAGTCGGGAAACACCCCACGCAGGGATCGAGCCCTTATTTCCACGCTTAATCACTTGGCGCCAGGATTACGTCACCAGTTCCTTCTTCTATGTTATACACAGCTCACTCAACCCTGTCTCCTATTCTGTTTTATGTTACGCTATTCGATTAATTCCGTACTATTTGCAAACATCTTAAGTGTAATTAGTTGTCTTTTACACACACTGTGTGTCTCACATAGACTATGTGCTGTTGACCTGATTGCAGTGAGTCACTGTGTAAAGCTGTAGTGTGAAAGCTGAGGTCACCGACGTTTATCTTGTAAGTACTGTTCTTCATTGTGTCTGCAATGCCTGCCACACACCAAAGGGATTTAGCTATGATTGTCGAGTCCCAAATGATCAAGATCTGAAGAAAATCACAAGGACATTGCTTGTCTAAAGGGTGGTTAAAAGGGGCTGATCATTTTTCTTCAGTGCTTTGGATCTCCGATGGGCCTACTAACACACAGGGATTGTGTTAGCAGGCCCATCGCACATTAACATCACACATCACACATTAACATCACACATCACACATTAACACAGCTTGGTCAGTTTTTTGTGGGCTGGCTGTTTCAGAAAAATTGTGATTCATCAAGACGTTCGGATTTGCTGCCCCTATCGACATCACCAAGGGCTCCATTCAAATAAGTATCTCAAAAAACAATTGAATCTTTTTAAAGAAAGGAATTAATACCAACTGTCCGTGAATAAACTGCAGACGAAGGAAATATACATTAAAAAAAATTAATTCTGCTGTGTGTTTCTTTCTTTCTAAAAAAAAAAGTATGCGGTGGATAGACTGTAGATCCGCTGTGCACTTTTCTGAACAAAACATATAAAAATAGCTTTTTGATTGCAGATGTGTTTATTTATTTTATTTATGTATATATATTTGGCTGACAGTTACATGACACAAAAAAATACCTGCGTGCATTGTCCCCCACAAGCCTGGAGCATGGCAACGAAAGTCGGAACAAACTTTAAATCAGGTCGTGTGGATCTAATATAAGTGAACATTCAGCCACTGCATCGCTTATTTCTCAAATTTGTGCAGAAACAGATATTGGTGGACCGATAAGGTGAAATCAGTGAAATGCACAGGGTAAATGCAATGAAACCCGGAAGCCATTCTCAAATGGCACTGGCTCACAGAACTCGACGCCTCGGGAGGGAGGCTCCCAACACACAAAAACATGCCGTCCTGGAACAGGAAGGTTTAGAGGCATGTTAGAGTGACTAGAGTGGTATTTTCGGCAAAGAAATTCAAAAACGTGTTTTGGGGACCTCAGAGACCTATATTAACTTTAACTGTATCTAAATATCTGTGGATAATCTTTTGTAAGTCTTTTGTAGGTCATTTATAAGCCTTTTGTAAGCCTTTTGATAATCTTTTGAAGGTCTTTTGAAAGTATTTTGGTGTACCCCAGCATTACCATATTTATATCCGATATAACCATTCGTAATGAAGCGCTCTGTCATGCACCTCGCAAACGCAAACAAAAGTCCAATTATTATTCTAGAAATAAGCCGACAGTGAGGTTACCGGAGACATACCTCAATAAAAACAAGGCTGCTTCCTGGTGACGCGCCTTCAACTGTGAAACAAATTAAACTATGGTCACGTGAAGTAAAGTAAAAAACACCTTGCCGTAGTTATGGGCTGTCGCCACCGTCTGTTTTGTCGTCTGTTTGTAGAGCTGGCTTTGCTCTGCACGAGCAGTTGGACTAACACTGAGATTTCACCATTTTCCAAGTATTAGCCTCAAGCAAACAGCACACAACGCATCTCGGGGTAATTTATTTTTTGCGTGTCTGAGCAAACACCAGAGAAGCCGAGTTAAAAAAAAACACACCGACACACACCGACACACCGACACACACACACACACCGACACACACACACACACACACACACACACGCACACACACTCGTGGCACAGGGCAGCCCGCCGCCGAGCTGGTTGCACTTGTTTGTGCAGTTTTTAATCTTGATGCAGCAAAAAAACACCTCACGACAGCAGGTGAGGAAGTATCAGAAAGCCTGTCATGGAAGCAAGCTTGTGGAATAGTTTCCATTGAATTTCAGGGAAAACTACAACAACGATGTGACACAACAAACAACAGACGTATTATTTTCGTCTTGTCACGGTATTAATGAAATCCGAAAATCCTCCCAAAATGATCTCATTGTTAATTTGTTGCTGTTCAGTGGTTTTTAATATTGTTATTTAGGATTGCGCTGCCTTCTTTTTTATAGCAATTGAGGATATTAAAATATATTCTAATCTTTTCTATTCTATTATCAGTGTGTTCAACAGTAAATCTTGATCGGGTTTTACAAGCCTTCCAAAGGTCGAAAGGTGACATTTGAGTCGAGTGACTCTGTCACCGTCAGAGTGAATATGTCCCTGTTGAAGGTTTGGTTATTTGCAGATGCCTTTCTCGCCCTAAATCGCCCTAAATATTTGATAAGGATGGAAAAAAAAAGGCTTCAAACCTCAGCGAAATGCCTCAATCCTTTCATCAACGCCATATTTTCCGTTTCAATGTCCCTCCATTATTTCGCGATTGACGACGCTGTTTTAAAATGTTGAAATATTCAAATGGTCATGTGTTTGTTCGTTTTGTGGGTTAAGTGTGCGCTTCTTCCTGTAGTTGAATCCTGACTATACGACGGGTGTCACGGAGAGCAAGCGCAAGAGATGTTGAAACAGGACTAAAGCCCGTTTGCCAAGGGTCTTGTGAAAGAAGAAATATCTCCGCGGTCGTGTTGCAAGATGGACTTTTCTATTTCGGACCCATTTTGCAACGTGCAACGTGCTTATTTGGAGACACTCTCAAAACTTAAGTGGCTGAGTGTGGAAGTGAGTTTAACCTCTCTCTCTCTCTCTCTCTCTCCAAAAAAACTGGTCATGTGGCCCATTGTTCAAAGTTGGAAACAAACGCCCATTTTACACAAAACTTACTTTAAACTATCATCTACAATGTCGATCTATAATCTTCTCTGTCATTTTGTGAGAGTCACTGAGTTCAAGGTCATTTCAAACACGAGATACTGCATCTAGACTGTGACAGGCGTGCGTGCACGCACGCACGCACACACACACACACACACACACACACACACACACACACACGCACGCACACACACACACGCATACACACGCACACGCCAAACGCACACACATACCCACACACACAATTAGCCTTTGGCAGAGGTACAGTTTTCGACAGCCTCACTTCCTCATTGGCTCTGACTGGTCTGACTATTAAGTTATGATGAGAAAAAAAAAAGTATACTACACAGCTTCTTCTATTATTTCAAAATTTCTCTTTCTGCTCCTTTATTGCCCAAGTTAAAAGAACAACAGTGTTGTGAAAAGCATTTTCAAAAAATAAAAGCGTGACACATAACTGTAACAAATATTTAGAATTTGTTTCTCCAATTTATATCATTCTGTTGAACCATCCAAGACGTCAAATGTTCAGATTGTGAAAGACAATGTTCTTCAACAGAGCATATCTGGAGACAGAGATTTTGTGATTTATGTATTGCACGAGTTAAAAAAAAAAGAAACTGGCCTAAAATGTTCCCGATGACTGGATGTGAGGACGACACAGGCTTACAGATGCAGGGGCTGCGCTGCGTGTGCTTCATTCCAAGTCAGACGTTGAGTTTCCTTCCAGGAAACCGCTCAGCCTCCAGAACAACGACCTTTCACCTCCCTTCCCACAAACCGGTACTTTATGGCGTGGGACTGGACAAAGCACCCTGATTAGAATCGAACAGAACAGAATGGAACGAAACACAAAATAAAACAATTCCAGTCTGGTTGTGAGATTGGACGATAATAGGATGGAATAGAACAGACGAGAGTTGAGCCGAATATGAAAGACGACCAGAGATCAGAATAGAAGGGAAGGGAAGAAAACAACATTCATCCTCTCTCCATCCTCATTCTGCCGTTGTGTTTTTCGTGTGAAGTTCTAAAGAACTCCTTTCTCACTTTATCCTCCTTCTCTCCTCATCCCGTCCGGAATCAGTATTTCCATGATTCCAGAAGTTTAACGACTTCTCTGAAGCTCCTCTGTTTATCCAGAAAACCCCTCTCCCTCTCTCTCTCTCTCTCTCGCTCTCTCTCTCTCTCTCTCTTCCTGCACCCCCTCCCGCCCCTCCCTGCCTCCCTCCCGCCCCCTCTCTCTTCCTGCCTCTCTTTCCCTCTCCCTCTCGCTCTTCCTTCTCAGAGGAAGTGGGCTGGTAAGAGGCGAGGGGGAGGGATAGACGGGAAGCAATGAAACGAAAGGGACGAAATGTTTTGAACTCTGGGACGCGGGATGCTGCCAGGAAACAAGCAGCGCCAAAAAGTTCCCAAATGTTCTTGACGACGGACCAGTACATACCAGATAGATAGATAGATAGATAGATAGATAGATAGATAGATAGATAGATAGATAGATAGATAGATAGATAGATAGATAGATAGATAGATAGATAGATAGATAGATACATAGATAGATAGATACATAGATAGATAGATAGATAGATACATAGATAGATAGATACATAGATAGATAGATACATAGATAGATAGATACATAGATAGATACATAGATAGATAGATAGATAGATAGATAGATAGATAGATAGATAGATAGATACATAGATAGATGGTAGATAGATAGATACATAGATAGATACATAGATAGATAGATAGATACATAGACAGATAGATAGATAGATAGATAGATAGATAGATAGATAGATAGATAGATAGATAGATAGATAGATAGATAGATAGATAGATAGATAGATAGATAGATAGATAGATAGATAGATAGATAGATAGATAGATAGATAGATAGATAGATAGATAGATAGATAGATAGATAGATAGATAGATAGATAGATAGATAGATTCCGGATTAGCTCTGGAACCAGAATCCTGCTTCCGTCCCGATTCAGACACCAGCGCAGAGAGAGGAGAGAGAGGTGGAGGGAAAGAGCAGAGAGAGTGTACGTGTCCCTCTGGGCCTCCGCGTCGTCCTATCTTGTCTTCCATCAAGCCGGATCGCATTCCTCCCTTCCCCTCTGTCTAAAAACCTTTTCTCTCTCTTCTACCCTTCCCTCCCTCCGTCCCTCCATCCATCCCTCTCTGTCTCAAGCGCGTTACCCGCCCTGAGAAGAGAAGGAAAATGGAGGAAGTAGAAAATGCCTGATGGAGTTTTCTCTCTCCCTCTGTTTACTGTCGCCTCCTTATTTTCATAAATTTGTCTCATTGACAAACAAAGCAATGTTTAATGCAAATGTATTTCGCTGCAGAGAGATATCGCTGTAGACGTGTTTTCATCCTAAAAATGACAAAACGGGCCTTGAGTCATCATGGTGTAAACACATAAATCACTAGTAGTGTGTGTTGTGTTACCAAGATTTTACTGTTCAGTTGATTTATTTTTCGGTTTAAGGAAACACAACCAAACCTATTTACAGCAATAAAATGTTCACATCGATTTCACTTATTCTAGTCGTCTATCTTTTATTAGTTCTCATAAATGTAGGTAATACAACTTTTACCGGCTAATTATACAATTATACAACTTTTTATTTCCAGAAAGATCATTTCAGAATATCAATACTTTTCTAAATATAATATTTATAATAGCAATATTTACAATTTGATATCTTTATTCAAGCTAATCTTTATATATATATATATATATATATATATATATATATATATATATATATATATATATATATATATATATATATTTGACTACAACATTCATCTTTATCTGTTTTATTATAATTTTATGTTTTTTTTTATTTTCTTTTGCAATGTACTGTAAATGTATGTTGTCCATGTTAATAAAGATATTGGAATTTAATTTAATTGAGAGTGAAAGACAGAGAGAGAGAGCGAGAGAGAGAGAAAGAGAGAGAGAGAGAGAGAGAGAGAGAGAGAGAGAGAGAGAGAGAGAGAGAGAGAAAGACAGGGAGAGAGACTGTACACCCTCTGTCCTCTGTTCTGCTCACCTACTCTCTCTCACGTACACTTTGTATTTCCCACTACAACACTATTGACATAATCTTTCTCTCTCTCTCTCTCTCTCTCTCTCTCTCTCTCTCTCTCTCTCTCTCTCTCTCTCTCTCTGTCTTTTGCTCTTCTCTTCCTCCTTCTCTTATTCACAAGAAACAAAGAGTGCATTTGAAAGTGTGGGAAACCGTACGGAGGTGTAAAGGTGTAAAGGGAAACTAGTACATACATGTACAGTATATATATATTTATATATTCAAACAGGGAACATTCTGGCATCACGCAATGAAATTCAAGGACTTTCAAGTACTTTTTAAAGCACTATTTTTTCATTTTCAAGGACTTTCCAGGAGCAAAACAAATATAATTTATTTTCAATGTGATCTTTATGAATTAAAATATAATATTATACCTCTCTCATCATCTTTTATATATATTAGTATATCTGTTATATATATATATATATATATATATATATATATATATATATATATATATATATATATATATATATATATATACAGAGAATCTATCATAAATGTCATTGTCATTACAAGTATTTCCAACCATGCTGGAATACATTTACATGTGCCTGGCATTATCTATGTTGTAAAAGTGATTCTGGATAACAACCCAAGGGGAATATCACAGCTTTTCAATGATGGTGCTTTATTCATGGCCTTTTCAAGCACTTCAGCACAACAGGTCTGTTTTGAAGCGCTTACGTGTCTGAAGGCGAAATTGAAGCACTTCCAGGACCTGGCAAGGAACTCTACAGAAGAAAATGTATAAGTGAGCGTGTGCGTGACACGGGGACAATGCCACCCTGTGTGTGTGTGCGAGCTGTGTGTGTCTGTGCGTGCGTGTGTGTGTGCGCGCGCGCGTGTGCACGTGTGTGCGTGTGCGTCTGTGTGTGTGTGTGTGTGTGTGTGTGTCTGTGTACATAGCAGTTAAACCACAAGATCATGTTCATGTGTCACATTCCAAATAGCTTGTGCTCACCAAGCCGCTACAGAGAAGCAGCGCAGGGGAAGTAAAGCGTTGCAGGGGATGGTGATGAGTGGAACATGTTAGATGGTGTGGAACTCAAATTGGACGTGGAAGTCAGATTCTGTGTTGTTATATTGAGTAAAAATGGTGGGGCTGTCGTAAGGAACGCTGTTTTGATGGCAGAATAATAAGAAGAAATAAGAAATAATAAGGCACTTTGACTTCAAACTCTTTACTTTTAACTAAGTTAATTTTCACCCGGTAGAAATAATGATTTGATAAAAATAAACAATCATATAGTGCACGCAGCTAAAAGAGTGGAGCCGGTCGTACAAAATGACTCAACGTAAGGCAAAAAAAAAAAAAATAACATCACAAAACGTAGGGAAATAGTTCTCCGGATGCTCAGTTGCTATGACTCCCTTACAGTGTGAAAACCTCCATCGACCGCCTCCTTCTCCTCTTCCTCCTGTCTGCGGGCTCCATTCAGCACAAACATAACCTGCTTTTTGGTGCTTAGAAGGTCAGACCTGTACTGTACCACTTCACCATCCACACACCTCTCTTTCACGCGCACGCACACGCACACACACACACACACACACACACACACACACACACACACACACACACACACACACACACACACACACACACACACACACACACACACACACACACACACGCACACTTATAGCCAAATTGAGGGACATTCTAAAAGTCTTAATGTCACTTAATGACGTAAAAAGACCTGTAAATGTTAACCAAAGCCTTTGAATATTTACCCCACTGTACTGCCTTGTGTCACGACCACATCCGGATGAAAAGACAAATAACACTCATAGATTTTTTTTTTTTAATGAATTAATTTAGGCTGAAAATGGCGATAAACATGAAGCTTGATGTGGCTTAATGGGGCGATATCGCACAAAAACATTCAAACACGATACCCCAAACTGGAGGTCAAATGACTTGGATATGACCCAGAGAAAAGGGGGATGAGAGATAGAGGGGCTAAAGAAATGAGGATAGAAGAAAGACAGGAAGAAAGGGGGATAGAAACAATATTTCCTATTGATATATGAATTTAGCCATTCATTTGATGAAAGATGTTATTGACTCGTTAAGCCATTGCACATAAATAATTTTAATACGTCACAATACACACACACACACACACACACAATGGCCAAAAACACAATGTTGGCCTCTATTCACACAAACATACGTATGAGTAAGAAAATATAGTTACAATATAATGCATGTGTTTGTAGTGTGTGTGTGTGTGTGTGTGTGTGTGTGTGTGTGTGTGTGTGTGTGTGTGTGTGTATGTGTTTGTCTGTGTGTATGTGTGTGGTGCTAGGAGTGGCATTGCACAAGTTCGGGGTTGGTCTGATGACATCGGCAGGTGGAACGGGTTCGGTTGGTGGCAGGAAATGATGCAGGCAGCAATGTGCCTCTGTGTGTGTGTGTGTGTGTTTGTGTGTGGGTATGTGTGTGTGTGTGTCTGTGTGTGTGTGTGTGTGTGTGTGTGTGCGTGTGTGTGCATGTGTGTGTGTGCATATCTGAAGAACAGGAAACAAGGTGTCTGTGAAAACAAATTGTCTCTGTCTTTTTCCATTGTTGACAGTATAGAACAGTGATTGAAACGTTTTCATAACAACAACCCCAACAATTCCATACACATTAGGCCATGGACACTATTTGATAGGACTTTCTCTCCGGGACCCCGATATGAGGGGATATTTCTAGTAAGTTCGAACTCCCGCACCTAGTTATGGAGATACAATAAAACTAGGACCCAAGCAATCACTATTCAACATTCTTAAATGGTAAAATTAACCTATTGCTGCCGGGGACCCCCCTAGAGCCTCTTGAAGGACCCCCAATGGTCCCCGGACCCACCGTTGAGAACCACTAGGTCTAGAGAAATGCTAATCTTGATGAAAAAAATCTCAACCTACAAATGCATCAACATAATCACCATCACACCACCAACTAGTCTGCATTTTTATTTAAATAGAAATGCTTAAAATAGAAAGGTTGAAGGTACTGCCACATAAGCCATCATGAACGACATGCCACTTCATACACGCACAACTAGTCTCGTTTTTGATACAGAAGTGAACTGCTATATTTTGCATTTTTAATCTTAATTTTTAGGTTTATTGAGTGTGTACCGTATATTGTGTGTGTACGTTATTTTCAACCATCTATTTTTATTACTTTATTTTTTGTACATTGACAGTTTCTACAATTTTTATTATCTCTTACATTGTGTTGCCAATTTCATTTCTTTTTTTGGTATATTGACGTTATTTTGACAATTTTTGTTTATTTCCAGTTGTTTTCTATTTATTACTATTTTTGCATATTCCCAGTTTTTTTCTTTTGTCTATTTTTTATTACTACACTTTTTTTTTAAATTTGTATAACTTTTCTTATGACATGTCTATCTATGCACCTATTGTATGTGTGTATCGATGGAGAAAACACGGAACACAAATGTCCAGTGTTGCTGGAGACGGCACATTCGTAGCTTTTAAGTCAGAGAATGGACTCAAATGTGCTGGTGTGTGCGAGATATAGAGTTAAAGACGCGCACACACGCACACACACACACACACACACACACACACAGACGCGGCGTGGTGAGTCAGTGAAGAATGTGTGCTATGCAGGCCTGAGCAGGGCTGCGTGTAGAGCGTGAGGACGGCAGCTGGAAGCCATCAAGTCGCCCCTGACAACCCCTAATCAGATCTAAACTGCAAAACTAAAATAATACAAATGAAAAGACCAAACGCCTAAATCCGCACTAAAATCCCACCTGTATATTTTTAAATATGCTTCAAATTTCATCATCGTGGAACTAAGTCAATTCAGATTTTAAAACTTGGGGGGGGGGTAGTTGATCGACTGGTGTTTTGATAGTAAAGTATTTCAATAGGAAGTACTTTGAAGTTCAAGTTCAAGAGATTGTCACATACATCCATGACCTGCGCTTGAATTGTAGATCTAGGGTTTCTGCTGAAGCTCGGGGATTGGACAGCCGAGACTTTCTCTCCAAATGAAGCACAAACCCTAACTCCGCATATCCAAGTATTTTACATGAAAATGGGAACTTGGTGCTATTCACAGTAGATTGAAATACATTACAGTACGTCATTGATCAGACCCTGTTGTCCAAAGAGACAAC
The DNA here is from genome assembly GCF_960531495.2 of Zeus faber. Classification (NCBI taxonomy): domain Eukaryota; kingdom Metazoa; phylum Chordata; class Actinopteri; order Zeiformes; family Zeidae; genus Zeus; species Zeus faber. The sequence goes on from NC_137197.1 coordinate 14,006,499, forward strand.
AGGGTCTGTGGTGTGGGGGTTGTGTGGTTTGACCAGCTACACCTGACCTGGGTCTAGGTAATTCGGGGCCCAGGATCAGGGTGGTTGCATACTTGTTGCTCATTGGTTGGTCTAATGAGCAACAGGTAAAACCCCCATCCCCACACACACTCAGTAGAGAGGAGCCCCTGTCGTGACCTGTGTCCATCTGCTCCGGGGCTTGTTCTATAAAGCCCCCACTCCACAATAAACTTGTGTGTTTCCTAACCCTTCGTCTGTGCCCCTGTTCCGGAGGACCCTGAATACACGAATACGTGTGTATGTGGGTAAAAAAAATAAAAAATGCGATTACGCAGCTCCCATTGCCAGTAGATGAGTATGCCTTCTCTTTTTTTAATTTCTGGTGTGTCATGTTCTCAGTCACAAACACGCTGGAACAGGAGCATGTCATCTTTCCACTGTTTGGGAAAAAAGAAACAAAACTGTGAAAACACCATGGATTATCCATGCTCGCACGGCCCCGCCCAATGTGCGCAAGAGCCGCGGTGCGCGGGCCCGGTCTTTCGGAGGCGGGGAGCAGAAGACGCTCCTCCGGTTCTGAGGCCGGTTTGGGCGGTGGTTGGAGTGGCTCGGAGCACGGCGTGTGTACGGAGCGGAGCGGTCCCACACTCACCCAAAACACTTCATGGTCCACCATGGGGCCAAACAAGTCAATAATTTCAGATTTTATTTTGGATTCTAAATCGGATATGAAATGATCTAATGATACACGTATATTCCTGTCTATTAAGGCGGCAACAATTATGTTAAAATTACGATTATTATGATGTTTCCATCACTGCTGATCGGAGCTGGAGCTGATAAAAATGACTATTGCCGGGTAATTTGTGTCGGGGCTGAATGCTGGGTGTAACCTTTCCCACTAAAGACAAACTCCAGATGTTAGCGGGTGTTTTGCTGCAGTGGAAAAAGGGTATTACAAACGATTCCTACAGCGATGGAGCAATGCAGCAAGGCTCATTTAGGGAGTTTAATGGAGGATCGAACCGGCAATCTTCCCATTACTAGAGCACCCTCCCCACCTCCTGAGCCACTCACTGCCCAAGCCCCCCACCTTCCTTAATTTCTGTACAATCCCACTCCTTCTCACCATTTTTAACCATTTTCCTCGTGTTGTGAGTTTTGAAACGCTCTCCTTTTCCGATTGGGGGAAATAGTGCCTGGCGACAGGTTGCTAGGCAGGTTGCACGGATTTGATGAATCGCTACGTTAATGACTCTATTGGTAGAGATATACCCCCCCGCCCCCCGCCAACAAAAAAACCCCACTCAAATCGAATCCTATTTCCCACTGAGTCCGAATCGTTGACCTTCACGTCCCACTGCTCCATTTTTCGGCGCTTCCTGTTTGCATTGTATCGCTGTGAAGTAGGTTGAAGGACCAGTGTGTTGGAGTGGATGTGGAGGAGTGTGTGTGTGTGTGTGTGTGTGTGTGTGTGTGTGTGTGTGTGTGTGTGTGTGTGTGTGTGTGTGTGTGTGGGTGGGTGTGTCTGTGTGTGTGTGTGTGTCTGTGTGTGTAGGAGTGTGTTTAGGGGTTCTCGTGGCCTTTCGGAATCCTGGGAATCCCGGGGAGACATTCTCCGGCCGTCACCAAAAGGCTTCTCCCAAAGGCTCCGGAGGCTGCAGCAAATGTTTGATTTTTGCAGATTAACGTGAAACTTTGAACGTGCCCTCGATGGCGTCACTTTCCACTCGGCTCAAAAAGAGCCTCTCAGAGAAACTCTCCCTCACGGATCAAATAACCGTGTTTGGGTCCACTGCAAACCAAAAACCGCATTGCCATAGCGACGGCAAACGCTCTGTATCGCAATCCATTGTTTATTTTTGTTTCTTTTCTTTTTTTCCTCGTAGGTTTGGAGATTTGTGTCTTTTTCTCTGTGTTTAAATAATAATTAATCATTTTTTAAACTGTTTTATATAATGCATGTCACCGCTCGCAGATAATTCCCCTCATTTCCACATGACTTTTATTACATTCAAAGTATTGTCCCTTTCGCGCATATTTCTATTCTATTCTGTTGTGCGGCCGACAAACCCTCCCCTCTCAACAAGGATCCTAATAATCCTAAAACTTCTTTGTTTTGGGGGCCTGGAGACATGCAGTACATTAGGAAGTCGGAGCACTTTCGAGCCCTCAACCTCCTCCGTCACCCACCACAATGTATCTTCCTTCCTGATGCAAAGGGCTATCATGAGAACATGCCTCTGTGTGTGTGTGTGTGTGTGTGTGTGTGTGTGTGTGTGTGTGTGTGTGTGTGTGTGTGTGTGTGTGTGTGTGTGTGTGTGTGTGTGTGTGTGTGAAACCACAGTGAGAGGCAGTGTCATGTGACTGGTGTGTGCATGTGCCGGTGCTGCCGTGGCAGGCGGCAACCACAGTGACTCATAACCACACACACACACACACACACACACAAACACACACACACACACACACACACACACACACACGTGTCCCACAGAAACCTCATTTATTTTCCTTTTTAGTAACCTATTAACAGTAGATCAAGACTGTCTTGTAAAAGAAATAGGTGAAATGTATGCCTATTCGTAGCAATAACTTCAAACATGATACTCAAAAAGTAACTAAAGTAGTGGGGGCCATTTTTGGGCTGAAAAGTCGACTCGTAAAGCCACGTGCGGTTTTGTGCGGGACACTAATGATATAGTGCATGAGAAGTCGCCAACAAGCTTCTGTGTATTTGGAGAAGCTCACACTCTTTTCATTGCACAAATTAGCTTAAAAATACAAGACAAACAGAGTGACAAAGTCAGGTTTCATAAAACACGACCCCCAGAGCCCCCCCAAAATAACCTGGCCATTGTCACTCTGTTACAGGAGTGCTCACTCAGCATTGTACCTTTTATTAGAAATGGGACAAAATGAAAGAAAAAATGCTTTCCAGTCATGCCTTTATTTTTAATTTTTTTATTTAATTCATTTTATATATATATATATATATATATATATATATATATATATATATATAATAATAAAAATAAACAAAACAATAAAAAACAGTTTTAGTAATTATTATTTTATTATTATTTAATTTGAATGTAATCATTATTGATATATTTTGTAATATTATTTATCTTATAATAATAATAATAATAATAATAACAATAATAATAATAATAATAATAATAATAATAATTATTTTTTTTTTTATCATTATTATTATTAGTAGTAGTATTAATATTTTTTTTTTATTATTATTATTATTATTTTTTTTTTTGGCCATTTTATTTTTTATCTATTTTTTTTAGTTGCGCTATTCTGTCAACTCCACTGCTGTAACCCCTGAATTTCCCGCTGATGATTAAGTGTTACCTTATCACACCTTATCTCCCCAAACCCAAACAAATGTTCGTCTTGTTCCTCGTCAACTCACCATTTTGCATCATAGTGTGAAAAAAACCAAAACAACGTTACACAGGCAAGGTTCAAAACGTGTTTTGTCATCTCCCTGAATTCACACTCTATCAACAATACACTGTACATGACTTTGATTCCCAACAACACTGATGCCATGTTAAGTGTCACCTGACGACACAGCTCCAGTCACACACAGAGAAAGAGATAAACACATGAATCATTTTGGACCATAAATCCAACAGACATTATGAGGCCATTTCAGTGGGTTTACACTGGAAGAAAGGTAAAGTGTGCGGTATATCAAATAGTTTTCAATATTGATAAAATAAAACCTTTGCTGATTTAAATCAATCCATCAATGTCATAGTGGACTTTGACTGGGTTTGACTGAACAATTGTAAACAATACTTTGATTCCAAATGACTAATTGCGAGAAACAGCCGTGTATTTTGCATTAGGTTCCAAGGATGAAGATGCTTTTTGACTCTTGGTCACTAACGGTCTTTCATGGATCTTGTGAAGATTTTGTCTAAATGTCAAAATAACACGATGGAAACTAAATGACCACCATCCCCCAGTGTGTCATTTAACAACTGAACATGTTGCGAGTGTATAAGTGTTATAGTTTACGTAATGTGGGCGTGTGCTCGAGTCAGACGCCTGCAATAGAAACACTTCTGTGGCATTGGAAACAGTGGTAAATATTAACTTCCTGTGTGTGTGTGTGTGTGTGGGGTGGGTGGGGTGAGAAGACTTAGAACACACAGAGACGATACGGGTGGTTTATGGGGTCATCTATAACAACCTTTAAAAACAAGATTATTTGGATGTGGATAATAATGCTAATGCTGGACATTGCACACGCACACGCACAGACACACACACACACACACACACACACACACACACACACACACACACACACACACACACACACACACACACGCACACACACAGAATTGCACTCGCCTCATTTCCAAGTATGCAGGTTCATGCCGGGTTCTCTCTGGAGTCGTTGGACTTGGAACCATGAGTTCATACGGGACCGATCCCACACCAAGTCATATTTGATAACAACAACGAAAGCGTTGGGAAACACGGCAAGGATTTGACAATTTGGTCACGGCCATACGGTTCGACGTGTGACCGGTCGCGATGGCCATCGTCATGCCTCGACCATATTACTCGGTGCGGTACAGCGTCATGTGAACAAGCTCACACGTCGACCCTGACAGTGATCGGACATCAGCGTACTCTTTGCCGGATCAAGACTTTATTCATTTGAATCAATTTTTACTTTTATGGTCCCTTTTCAAATCGTACAATTTTGCTTTTATTTTTTTATTTTTTTTTTAAGTAATGACGTCTTCTTATAAGACCAAAGAAAAGTAATATTACGTGAAGATTGTTTCATTTTATTATTGTTCTTGAATGGTGCTGGTAACGCTGGGATCCCACTCCCGCCTCTTAATCAACCGTATTATCGAGGTGATCGACGGGTGTAAAATCGGCATAAAAGCTGTAATTCATTAATTACAATGATTTAATTCCGCTACAACTTTGGCGGCCACATTTCCATACTTGCATACCTGCTGCTATCAGCGTCTCCATCCCATATCGCCCCCAGCCAGTCTCCAGGAAACTGGCCCGAGTAAATCTTAAAAAAACCACCTGGACTGATAAGGGCTGTAAAGAGACAAGGTTGCCCACGGGCACTGGGGCGTCCGGAGGGTCAGAGTCTGGTTCGTCCACAAAGTCACGCAATATTCACGTGCTCCAAATCAAATCTCTTCCTGTCCCATGCAAATAGCATTTAAGGACCCGCTGAAAAATCCACCGGTTTGAATGGTTTATGGCCTTTTTGCTAGATTTTCCATGTTTTGCAGTGTGAAATGATATCATAAAATTACAATAATTGTGTGTTCACTCCATGCACGGCTTATTTATCGTGTTAAATATTTGTGATTTTGACTGCTGCCTCGTTAAATAGCATGTTTCAAAATGTTTCTGTTGGCATGCTCTTACATGGCCACTAGGTGTCACCTTTTCTTTTAAATGCCTTGCTAAAGGGCATTAAAATGCAACAATACAACAATGACATAATTCATGGTGATGGGGCCTCTTAGATTGTCCATATACCCCAAACCACATCAACATCTATGTAGAAATGATGTGTCTGCGATTGTAGAAGTCGTTCTGTTTTGTTAAATGAAAGATAATTTGGTGCCGTCATGTCTCGGGTTGAGAAAAGGGCTTTTTATGTCTGGATGAACCATTTAATCTTTCACGTTGTCACACATTGTCAAGTGAATAGAGCAGGGGTAGGGAACCTTTTTGGCTGGGGGAGCCTTGAAAGCCAAATATTTCTAAATGTATTTCTTGTGAGCCATTTAATATTTAATAAAATTGAATGCAACTTAACGTGCGCATTTTTCAAGTAAGGCATACATTTTTAACGTGTAACACATCTCTGAGTACTTAAACAAGTGCTATATATAGTACATTTCTCTTTATTCTTTCTTAATAATATTGTTGATATATCGAGCTAACCAATAATAAATGAAATACTTTTTACCATTAATACGACTTGTGGTGCTGCATGGTTTTGCTGATGGCCTTGTAGTCTGGTTCCTACGTAGTGAGGTTCAGCTTCATGCTGCGTTGAGGCTTCCATCAGTTCAACGTGAGCGTAGGTTGCTCTTTATGTTTCTCAGATGCCAGAAAAACTGCTGTGACGGGAAGCTCGTTCCAAGTTTAAAGAACCAGCTGTTCTTCAGGTTCAAGTTCAAGTTCAAGTTCAAGAGATTATTTGTCACATGCATATTGAAGTTTTTTCCATTTCTCTACTCTTGTGTTCAGCTGATTGGTCCAACTGGAGGCAGGGAGTTTTCTTAATGTTTGTTTGTCCTACAGAGGGGATCGGTGCACGGGCTCGTAAGCAGCCCAGCAGTGGAACGCCGTTCCTCCTGCGCCCAAGAGGATCATTATTATCCACAATTATCATAATAATCCTCAGTGTTATATATAATTGTGGCCTGCGTGCCGCATATTGAAATGAACAATAAAACTCTCGCCATGGCGGCGCACCACAGCCAGAAAGACTCCATCTCCCTCCCTAAACCCTCACCTGTGGGCAGAGACTACCACAAGTGACGCCTGAGCAGAGACCCGGGGGGGGGGGGGCAGGGCGCCGAGTAAAAGGCCCCCCGGAGTTTTTCTGTGGTCCACAGCCGGTGCTTGACTACGCCCCTTTGTCCGCCACATTTATATTTTGAATTTTATTTTCAAAATTGTGATTTCTCTTACCTTCTTACCTTCTCTTCTCTAATTTCTCTTACCTGTTTTACTTTAAAAATGACACGGAATAATTATTTATTACTTGTTAATTGTGATGAAAAATTTTAGCTCAAAATTGTCTGCGAGACATATATCGTCATGGAAAGAGCCATAATCGGCCATAGGTTTCCCGACCCCTGGAATAGAGGATTGTTGTTTCAATTCGGGTGTAGTTTGGGGTAGGTCTGTCTCTAAAACTGTCAAATTCGAATTGTGATTTTTATAATTTCTTTACTTTGGTGTATACCTTTGAGCCAAAAACAACAGCTTTCCCCACATGATTTTAACAGCTGGTTCCTGTGGGCCCTCTCTGCTTCCCTGCCTCGCTTATGCATTGTCAGATCTACGAAAGTTGGCGTTGGTTCGGCCGTTCTAACGTTTCAAAGGTGGATGTTGCCTGGGCGGGGATTTGTCGAGAGCACGCTGACTCTTGTTAAAAATAACCCATGAAGACATTTGCATAGTTTGGGGCCAAGGACGATCACATGACCGAACCCTGAACCTGCAAACAGAACATGGCGCAAGTTCCTCTACGGCGAAGAAAATAAATAAATAAAATAAATCTGTTGTGAATGTTGTACGTCTGAAAACTTTGAATGAGGGTAACATTTAGATGCATGACCGTTGCAGCGAATTTTTTTTGTATGAGACTGTTGTATGGGACCAATGTATAAGCGAACCACCGTTACCTTCTTTCTCAGCTTCTTTGTTTTTTTTTTTATTGTTAACTTCAGTTATGAAATTAGGTCTATGGGGGTCTTAAATAAACCGGTTGGGTCATTGTCCAATTTCTTGCAATACGTGGGCCCCTTCAGTGAATTGTTCATATTTTTATTTGTCCCGATTTACTGCCGAACCTCCCTTATCAGCATCTTCGATAAAGTTCTGATCTTTAGATAGGGGTCATGCTGCTGCTTGTCTTTTCTCGTTTGGTTGAATACCTTTTTTCACCCGCTCATTCCACATCCGCTCCTTTCAGATTTGATCAAATAAAAGGACAAAATTAAAAAGAAAAAATTTAACTTAAATGAATTTGAACTCTGACCGTGAACATTTTTTCATTTGATTCTATGAACTTTCAAGGCTTCGGTCTCCGACTTTGGTCTTCGGTCTTTGACTCTGGATCAGTTGACGTTGTGACTAATACCTATGTATCAGGTGATACGTCGCCTGCCAAAAAGAGAGAACGTTTAAAATAAGAAGCAATTGATTGCTGACTACTTTGGCGTCTTTCCATTTCTCTCTTTAAACCACACTAAAATGTTTGACATGACCCACTTAGACTCTGTTGCAACTTCCTGTCTGCCCCCTTCACCTGTGTGACTCACCAGCTGCCTGGCTGTTATCTTTGCTCAGAGACAGAAAGGTGTCACTGAGAGGCTTCTTCTCGGGTTCTTAAAGCCATAGTTCCAAAGTAAAACAACGTGTTCAGGTGAACCGCCCCAAAAACCTGGTGCTTTCAATATGGCTGACGTGTGGTGCATGTGATGGTAACGGCTGCACTTGTTTTCAATGCACTTATGCAAGTACAGTTTCCTTTCTCTGATGCACAGGGTAACGCTGCAGGGGGGGGGGGGGGGGGGGTGTTGTCGTTTCTTTCACATTTTCATATAACTTATGAAAATGTAAAAGAAATGACACATTCATAATCTGTTTTTTCTATTTCCTGTCCAGTTATTTTTGGCTCAAAATTAATAGTAAGTCTGGAACTTAAGTTTGATCCTGGAAATATAGTTTGGAGGATACTGCCAATAGATAGACAGACAGACAGACAGACAGACAGACAGACAGACAGATAGATAGATAGACAGACAGACAGACAGACAGACAGACAGACAGACAGACAGACAGACAGATAGACAGACAGATAGATAGATAGATAGATAGATAGATAGATAGATAGATAGATAGATAGATAGATAGATAGATAGATAGATAGATAGATAGATAGATAGATAGATAGATAGATAGATAGATAGACCGACAGACAGACAGACAGACAGACAGATAGACAGACAGATAGACAGACAGATAGATAGATAGATAGATAGATAGATAGATAGACCGACAGACAGACAGACAGACAGACAGATAGACAGACAGATAGACAGACAGATAGATAGATAGATAGACAGACAGACAGACAGACAGACAGACAGACAGACAGACTAATAAATATATAGATAGATAATAGAGAAATTCAATAATAACAAAAAAAATGCCAACATAAAATAAAGAATAAACATAAAAGATGAACCTTTGTATCAACAAACAACTCATAACTATGAAAAACATTGAAATGAATGGTTTTGTTTTGAGGATCCAGCCATTGCAGGGTGGAAAGTTGCATTAGTATTTTGTTTATACAGCTTTTAAATAATAAATAAAAGACATACATTGAATGGTGTCACTGTGCATCATTAAATTACTTTTAAATTGTAGTTATATAAATATTACACTTTCACCACAGACTTTTTCTCTATTTCTCTTTTAGACTATTTCTCACCCTAACTTCATCCATGTCTGTCCCCCCCAACTCTTTCTTTCTCACTCTCTATCTCTCCATCTATCTCTCTCTGACTGACACACACACACACACACACACACACACACACACACACACACACACACACACACACACACACACACACACACACACACACACACACACACACACACACACACACCACACACACACACACACACACACACACACACACACACACACACACACACACACACACACACACACACACACACACACACACACACACACACACACACACACACACACACACACACACACACACACACACACACACGCACTATTCCACTTTCCATCAAAAAATAGCAACTCAGTCAAAAGCACCTGGGGTTTCTGACATAGATGGGATAAAAAAGGAAAAATAGAGGATCATTGTATTGTTGACATATTCTGTATTATTTTTTTTTTTTGTGTGGTTATGGACTAACGCCCCAACTTAACAATGACATTTACAGACGCAAGACACCGCGTTTGTTCCACCGAGAAGTACAGTGAGTGGAAAGGTGATCAAACATGAAAGCACATTTATGGAAACATAAAAACTGTGTTCTTTTCTGCTTCCCCTGAACTAAAAATGGCCTGTGCACACTTCCTCTTCTGGAGGTCGAATACTTCCTGTCTGTCTGAGGCAGAGATCTTCTTCACCTGCAGATCACGCTGAACTCCATGCTACGAAAGTCACGAGACATTTATTTCATTTTCCAAACTGTGTATCACTACAAGCAAATCACAAAAACAAAACACCAATTATGAGTCGTGCCATCGACCATCTAAGCCCGGTTTAGTTTGGAAGGCAAGCCTATTTAGGCAACATATATACTTGACATAATAAGATGTTTTTGGCAGAATATGCAATTTCATTTATGAATAAAGTGATTATTATTATTATTACTATTATTATTATTATTATTATTGTGGAAAGAGCCGTTTCCTTTCCCTGGACTAAGAAATGATGAACGTGATGAATGGGAACACCATTCATTCGGTATTATTATCATTATAATGGGAAAAGGGGAATGGGAAATGAAACCTGTCTTCCGCTTGTACGTGTTGTCAGGGTGTTATCAGCCGTTTTAATCAGGGAACCCGTCACAACCACTCACACATAAACAGCTGTTGTGCTTTGAATCTTGGCGGGTGCCTTCACCATCACCGCCATCTGCAGCTTGCGGCGTGAGCGTCGCCTGAAGCCTTGTTTGCCGGTGTGATGCTGCCCTCTGCTGGTGGAAAGCGCTGACGCAGTAACTGACACGTTGAGAGCGGGGTCAGAGGATCAGATCATCCACAGTGATGAGTAAAGATCACCAAAACAGTAAGTAAAATGCCAGATTAAATGTCACTTTATTTTGGATCAGTGGTCATTTTATATATATATATATATATATATATATATATATATATATATATATATATATGTACAGTATATTTTTTACACATTTATTTATATATCTGTTATTTTTTTAGATTACAAGTATTTTTGATATGTGTGTGTGTGTGTGTGCATATATATACATATAAGATATTTTTTACACATTTATTTATATATCCATTACTTTTTTAGATGACTAGTATTTTTGATATGTCTTTGTGTGTGTCCATATATATATATATATAGAGAGAGAGAGAGAGAAGAAAGAAGAAGAAACAGTCTTTATTCATCACGCAACACACCACACTACAACACATGCTTGCACACACACACACACACACACACACACATGCACATGCTTTTTGATGGTGGCCGGTGAAATGGTTCCTCTGCATTTGACCCATCCTGGCTTGTCCTTCCTCTGGGGGCACAGCCAGGAGCAGTGGGCAGCGTACGTGGACGCGCCCGGGGACCAGGTGATAAGTGTCCATCGCTGGTCAGACGATGATGGGTGATGGGTGCATGTTTTTTGGTGGGGGGTCCTTACTGACGTGAGGTGAAGGAAACCCCATGTGAGCATGGGGAGAACATGCAAACTCCACACAGAAAGGCTCCTATTTGGGAGATAACCCGCCGGAGCACGGTGCCAACAGCGCCCCAGGCGGGAAGCGAACCAAGGACCTTCTTGCTGTGAGGCAGCAGTGCAATGCACTGTGGCACTGTGCCACCGTGCCAAATATATGATATTTTAGATAAGATATGAAGGACCAATTGACCAGTTTGATCAGTGCATAATTACATAATTTACACATTTTCAGTAAACAATTCTGCATGAGGATGGAATGGAGGGAACCTTTGAGAGGAAGAGGTTAAAGAATGCACATTTAGTGGCTGAGTCAAGGGATCGTGGCCGACAGGAAAACAATGGATCAGCAGAGCAGGGGTCCCAAACCACAGGCCCGGGGGCTATATCCAGGCCACAAGATAACTTAATGCTGCCCGCCACATGTTTATAATGGATTGTTGAATCTGGCCTGCAGATGAATTGTAAAATCGCAATGTTTAATTAATCCAACTCATTAATCCATTAATCCAATTTTACATAATGTTTTACTCTTCGGGCAGGACAGTAGGGGGGTCGGTTGGTGGTAATTAAGGACAGAGGGCACATCCACTGGGCATGTTGGTGCAGTGCCAGTGGTAGTAGTTAAGGCTTACAGGGGTAGACTGATGGTTCAGGACGTGGGTATGGAGGTCAGCGATTCTCAAAGAGAGAGAGAGAGAGAGAGAGAGAGAGAGAGAGAAAGGGAGGGAGAGAGAGGGAGGGAGAGTGAGAGCCCACTTGATAACCTCAGTGAAATACTCACACTGGCACTCATGGTGGTTATCACAGCTTCGTAGCCGCGGAGCTCCTTTTGGAGCTGGTTTCATGGAGATTTATAATGCAGGAGGAACTCTCCTGAGGTGTGTGGGGCTGTTTAACTGGGCTTCAGTGTGAAGCTCCCTAATTATCAGTACAAGGAAAATGCAGTGTAAAATGAGATCCCGTGTATTACTGTGTGTAAACTATGATTGAAACACGCAACTTAAAGGGTTTTCAATTACTGCACATAATATCCCTACTCTGTCCCTGCACAAACGAATGACCTCCACGTTTTATTTTCCGGTTCTAAGGAAATACACCTTTGAAGTGAATAGAACCACATCAGCCAATCGGGATGAGCCTGACCGGGGACCGGTTCTCGTCTACACTTCATATAGGAGGATTTAGATGTATATTTAATACAACACAGACAACTAATCCTATTATATTATTATAGAACCCAGAATCGCGATTGTGGCGCCGCCCCTTGTGGCTGCCTGCGCGAGCACCGCGTGTCGATTACGCACATTTGAGTATTTTTCGAGCTTATAGAGCTTGTGCGTAATCACCGGGTGTCATGACATTTCACTGCATATATGTACGACCGTATGTGTATGTATGTGACAAATAATCTCTTGAACTTGAACTTGAACTTGAACTTGAACTACATTGGATGGCTCAGCTGTATTTCTACTCCTGTTTTCCTTCAGCAATAAATACTTAGAGGTCTTTTCTACAAAGAGGTCATCCCCCCCCCCCCCGAAACTGCCAGAGCCGCCGGGCATCACCTGAGCGCGTCTCTGGCGGACTCTCACAATTGCTTTGGGCGGATCGCTCCAGCCCCGGGGGAGGCAGGGGAACGATGGCGAGTGCTTTTACCGCGATGCTTTACACGCTGTAAGACAGGAGCAGGGCGCGGTTCACTTTGGCCGCGCTCTGCAGGCGAGACGGAGGCGCTCCCACGGCCCCCCACCTCAGACCGGATCAGCACGAAATCGCCCGGAAAGACGCTTGAGGTTATGATGTCTGGAGCCATGACGGACGGATGCAGTTTGTTTTTTATCGCGATTTGAATACTCGGTGACTGTGTTTGGTTGTTGATTCGTCCGTCTCAAACGGCTGATTGTCTTTTGGGCTCCGTGCCGTGGTCGCATTCACCGTGTTTGTTGACCCTGTCTGTGAGGAATGTTGAATAGCTCAAATGTACAGCAGCGCTCGGCTCCAAATCTAATTTCCCCTTCGCGGGAAAATTAAGAGTTGAACTTGAACTTGACATATCGATGTGTACAAACCAGAGTTTCTGTGATACGGTAATTGCCGCGTTTTTGAGGAAAAGTCAAAATGCCAGGTGAAAATAATTCCCTCCAAACACAATTTGAATTAGTTGTGGGTGATAAAGCAATAACCACATTTTTTTTCCCTCGATGTCGAAATAAAATAGACCGGATCATTTCGATTAAAAGAAAAATCCGTAGATCTGTTCATTACCGCGTTCGGCAAGTTGCAACGGAAAGCCAATCAGTTTGGACGATCTAAGGCTGACCCGTCACCCCCGACCAATCACGTTTGTTGATATAGAACCCCGCCCGCAGGTTGCGCTTGTAAACACAGTAGACACGACGCGGAGGCAGAGCGCAGCGTCCAGAGCTCAGAGGAGAAGCAGGAAGATGATGTCATGTGACAACAATGACACAGAAGCAGACGGTAAATATCCATTGTGTAAAATATGCCGACACCACAAACTTTATTATTTATTTAGATCTACCTATTTATTTGGTTTTGATTTGATCAAAAATGTTATTTTAGTGAAATGTTAATTAAAGCGGCTGCACTTGTTACTTATTGTTCACAAACGGATATTATTTGATTTCAAGTAGTAATATTCGTAATATTTATTAATTTACTTTTTAAATGGCGTTTACTGATGGGACTGATTTTATTTACAATATTAAATAAAAAATATTATGAATCTACACACCTTGATGATCTCGTTTTTAAGCTCAATAAACACAGATCAAATTTGACCGAAATCTCCGCGACATTGAAATCTCCCAGGACATGTTGACCGGCACCAACGGAGACTCTGGTACAAACACGCCGCTTGAGAGCCGCGTCGAAAGGCGCGTCCAATTCAAAAGGAGGATCGCTCACCGCGTGGTACCTTACGAGACGCAAGCGAGGCGCCTATCTCGCCCCCAAAAGTCTGCGCTCGGTCTCTCGGCGGCCCGCGCCCATCGATCAGAACGGAAAACCAGACGGCGGGAGGGGGAAAGGTTTCACGGGGATCGAAAGTGGAACGACCTCTGAGCAAAAAAGGCCTCGGCGCCGGCCGCCGCTCCAGTCTGCGGGAGTGCATTTTTGCTATCGGAGGAACCATCACAGTCGCCTTTCCGCTCCTCATTGAGACGTCGGCGCTATCTCTCACTGGGGCGGGGGGCGGGCACGCCGGCTCGCGCCTTCACGGACTCAGAGACCGTTATTTATGGTGTTTTTTTTCTTCTCCCCGGCAACATGGCGCGCGTCAAGCGCCCCTCTCCTTCAACGAGGACGATGAGAAACTACAGGTTGTCAGTCAGTCACCGGGGACGACCGGCGGCCCGCTCGTCACAGGCGAGCGGCTTGCGAGGAGCCGCGCCTTCCCCCCGACAAGTACTGTAATTACGGGTCTACATCTCGAGTGGTGGAGCGCACGTTAGCGAGTAATAAGACTTCTGCTTCCCCCGTCCGCAACCTGCTGTCAACAAAAGTTAAAAAAAAAAAAAAAAAAAATCTCCCTCCCTCCCCTCCGCCGCCTCTCCTCTGGTCATTAGAGGCGAAAGATTCGGCGAGAAAAAAAGAGTTACCTTCCCGGGCGCCGACCCTCTTTTTTCCGGGGCCCCCACGCGCTGTGCATCGTTAGACGCGGGCGAATCTGAACGCCGGGCGGGTTCGTGAAAATTTGAGCCGGCGCCGGGGGGGGGGGCAGGGGGTCAGACATTTCGAACAACAAAAGGCTTCCTGGAAAATTGCACCCGACCGCAGCGGACCGCATTCTCTGCGCTGATGGGCGGTGTGTGGGGGGGGGGGGATTGCTTCGCTGGCTGTCGAAAAGAAAACATTTCGCCTCGGCGAAACCTGGCTTAACGCAGTGGAGAAGACGAGCGGGAGCCGGCGAAAACCCCCCCCCCCCCCCCAAAAAACAAACAAACCGGAAGCGATCATAGTGGCGTCCGCCGATCGCCCGCGGCCTCGGCGCAAGACCCCGGAGACTTGGAAGTTCGCGAAAGAAAATAACTCGGAAAAAAGCATGAAAAGACCACGCCCCTGCCGGGCGTAAGCCACCGGACAGACTAGAATTCAACAAACTCTGATGATTTCACCGCGGCTGAGCCTCATTCTCCGGCGGCGCGCCGTATAATCCGTCATTCTGCTTTTAAAGGACAGTTTTAATGAAAAAAAAAAACCCGTTATGTTAATCATTCGGAAGGATGCGAGCGCTCCTCGCGAAAAAAATAAAATAAAATAAATGTTACACGCCAGTCCGCTTCGGGAGTCACATTTACACAAATCCACACTTATCTCCGATAAAACGGCGCCGGCTGCTGAAGGACGCGCTCCTATGATCAAAATGTAAAGCATTCCCGTGAAAGTGCACCGGAGAGAGAGAGAGAGAGAGAGAGAGAGGGGGAGAAAAAAAAAAAAAAGCGCACAGAATTAATGACACGCGACAGGGTTTTAAGGAGCGAGTCAGATTTACGTCGAACTAAAACCCTTTTCCCGTTCGAAAAGAAAGCGCTTTTTTTTTTTTTTTTTTCCTTTTGCCGTTCCCGCTCCCCCTCTTTCCCCGTCCCCGAGATCCGAGAGGCGGAACGTTCCCGAACAAAAAAACAAAACAAACCCCCACTGAGAGCTCTGAGTTCCGTGCTCATTACGCGTCAAGCGGCGACATAATCTGTGCGCGGCGCTAAACGACGCCTCTATCGGCGCGCCATTACCCCCCCCCCCCCCGTCCGAGGTTTAATCCCATTCGGACGCTGTACGTTTTCCCTTGAAAGCAAACCGGAAGGGGGGAAATTCAAAAAAATGGACGCCGTCGACGCTGGGAGACCGAGCGGATTCCAACGCGGCGTGACGATGGCTTCCGTGATTGAGAGGAGGCTGCGCTCCGCTCCCCCAAAGCAGACGCAGCTGTCCGGACTCGCCAACACAAACGATCAGAACAGTCAAGCCTCGCGATGATGGGGAAACAATATCGCCCTCCCGGAGCCGGCGGCCGACGGTGCCATACGGCTTAATCAGTGATTAACATATGGACGTCGCTAATCACTTTTCTTTGTTTATTTTTCTGTTTGTTATGTGATTTTAAATAGCCCGTGTTCATTTTCTCTTCTTGTAGTGTGTATTGCCGTCGATGGATCATCCATTGTTCACCGAGCGCATAAAAAGCCTGGCCGCACCTGCTTCTCAGCCCCAGTCGCAGCTACAGTGCCATTTTTAATTTGTCTTGTGCGTAGGACGCATTCTGATTCCGTATTCATGTTTTTAGATTGGCACTCCTTTTTTTTAAAATTTATTTTATTTTTTTTTACCTCTAGAAGCTGTAAAACTCTCTAATCAAAGTCATCTTGGTTGAAATTTCTGAAGAAAGGTGTCATGTCTGAGTTCACAGCCTCCGTTCGACCTCATGTTGTCGTACAACAACGCACCAACTCTTACCAATTCATATTCCCCAAACATTCAAATTATCTGCATTTAGCTACATTTACCTATAAACACTATGTTTGTGTGATGTATTTATCCGAGATTTTGACGTATTCTTGCGATTTTTCTGGGGTGATTTAGGGGAAATGCATATATTCAAGGCCGTGTGATTCAAGCGAATGACATTTAAATATCATTGGCCCTGGAATGAAGCCAAGTGCCATTGGTCCAAGTCGTGACACTATTTTTGAAACGGTACCTGCGCCAGCACAGGAACACATCCGCGTCTCAATAAATACATTTTCTGCCCATCCCTGGGTGCAGGAAAGCTTCTGTAGACACATTTTCGGGGGGGGGGGGGGGGGGGGGTGAAATTTGTTGGGCTTTTTCAATCTTGTGTTCCGCCTACATACTTGGCCCCTCTCCTGTTTTTCAAGGTGTTTTGCTTGTTGTTCCGAGATGATGTAATGGCAGAGGGGTCGCGTTGTGCTGCCGCGGTGCGAAGAGAAAGCTCCGTAGGTGGTGTTTGTTTATATGGTGGTTGTGGGCCTGGAAATGTGTCCTGACACTGGAACACAACACACTGCAGCTTCAGAGCACCACCCCCTCCTGAGCACACACACACACACACACACGCACACATACACACACACAGGAGAAAGAGAGATTTTTGATTGCATGAATCAGACGTCTGAAACACTTGCATAACCTACACAGTACATCGATCAACCTTTGTTAGAATCAGTACCCAAAATCCACCAGTGTTGGAGGTAAACACACATGGGGCTTGGAAGGACTGGTATGGAGCTGGAGAAACAAAAACCTGATGACTAAGGTTGAGTTCTCGGCTTGGTCACGATTTATTTATTTAATTTTATAAGCCCTTATCAGTCCCACAACGGGGAAATTCGCATTTTCTCTGCATTTACCGCATTTACGGCTGCCAGGTAGAGGTGCCCAGGGAGCAGTTAGGGGGTTAAGTGTCTTGCTCAAGGACACATCAGCACGCTACCAGGAGGAGCCTGGGGTCAGACCAGCAACCTTCTGCTTACTAGACGACCCGACGCTGCGACGTGAACGGTGTTCTCACCATTGATTCTGGTTTTGCCGCTGAACGCTCGGTCAGGTTGTTGTCGGAAGGGCCCTCATCCAACATCGAGTCATTTTGAGTTCCCGTCTGAAAAAAAAAAAGTAAAATGAAATAAGAAGAAGAATCGTTCTAATCGTCTCACGGGTGGGAATGGACTTAACTCAAGCATGCACGGGCACGCACGCACGTACACACACACGCACACACACACACACACACACACACACGGAGTGAGTGGTGGCTGGAGAAATTCAGCCTGTGTGTTTCTCCCATCTCAGCCTTCCTTCGTCCAGGGGGCAGCCAGGAGCAGTGGGCAGTCCTCACTTTTACCCGTTTCCCACTGCACCACAAACATCCGGCATTTGTCACCAGTGGGAACGGTAAAACTCGGGTTTCAGTCCCAGGTGAAATGACACTGCAATAGAACCAGCTTTTAATCGGCGCCACCTGCGATCGGCTCCGACGTGAGCAGGACACCCGATCGACCCGCTCATTTTGGCCCCTTTACCTGCGCGATGCGATGCACGTTGAAGTTCCGGACGTTGGTGCATAAATAGACAGGAATATCTGTGTATCATTCCATCGTGTCATATCCCATTTAGAATACAAAATCAAAGTCAGAAGTTATTGCCTTTTTTTCCGCATGGAGGATCATGAAATGCTGTGAGTGTGGGGATCGCACCGTGGGGAGCACGGTGGAGAACCACCACGCTCCCCGCCCCAAGCCGGTCCCCTCTCCCCGCCGCCGAAGGACAGGTGCGCTCCGGCAGCCCGGTGTATCCGTGCACGGGTCCGCTTGCTCCATGCTGCTTCTACTGTAGCGTTGGGTCATTCATGAACGATCGGATTCTTTTGCACGGCTCAAATACTATTTTTTTTTTTCCAAATGTTACAGTTTAATGTCGTTGTTTGTTAGAGTTGCTGTTCCCAATCACACTGGAACCATGACCCGCTCCTTTCCCGACGTACTCAGATTGTCGAACGTGAGGAACCGGAAAAGAACAGCATTTCTCCCGGCGATGGGAAATCGCCTATTTTTAGTTTTGGTGTGAAAACGGTATTTGATGGCGCCCAGGGACCAGTTCCAGGTGTAGATCGGTCATGGTCAGGGACAAGGCAAGGAGAGTTAAGAATATTTTAAATTTGGATCTTTTTTTAATTGGTTTTTATATTGGAGGAGACCCATGTGAACATGGGGAGGATCATGCCAACACCACACAGAAAGGCCCCTAATCGTGCCACAGTGCCAGAAGGGCGAGACAGATAAGAGAGACAGATTTGGCTCCAGGAGTTACATAGATTGAGGAATGCCGGTTGTCTTTGATGTATTTACAGGCTCGACCTTACCTCCCCACTCAGCCAATCAGTGTCAAGGCATGTCAAAAACATGTGCAGCACCCATTGAAAGAGTTCGTAGGGAGGGGAAGGTCAAAGTGCAAAGTGCAAAGTGAATTGAAAAAAACATTTTATTTTTGAGAAATGCCCTTCAGGCTGAAAGTAGACCTGACTGAAAGTATATGGGACTTTTAAAGAAAAGACAAGATCCGATGCATTGCATTGCGATCACTACGGGAAGTTCGGCTATGGCTGAACTCACTATCTGTACGTTTCATCATTTTTTCATCTGAGGAAGCCGCAAAAGCCCCGGGATTCCTAATAAGTAAGCTCCAATCAGACATCAGACAGGACAGTGACAGTGTGGGTTTCCAACAATTTAATTCTAAGAAACGCAGTGAAGAGGTCAGCTGAGGAATTCAGGGAAACCTTCAATGTGTGCGCGTGTTTTTTAATTTTTTTTTTAAGCTATTTAATGCTTTTCTACAGCACTCTACTGCTGCAATACACTGATTCCACAGTCACTGCCTTAAACTTTGGACAAATAATTGGTTTTAGCACCCAAAGATAAATGTGACGCCCTTGTTATAGTGCTATGTGGCAAAAAGTGACACATCATTATCTGCTCACAATGAAATAGCAGGGTGCCTTTGGACTCGTTCTGCCTCTTTGTGGCTGAGCCACTACCACCTTTTGGACAAGTAATTTCATCAAATAAATCCACCTTTCAAAATTAGATTTGAGTGGTCGTCACTTTTTCTGCCCCGTCACCGACGCGAGCTGCCTAATGTCGCAGCTTGATAAAAATGTGGTTGTTGATGTGTCGTTGTTACCTCCGTGCCAATTTCCGTGTTGGAGGAAATTTGAGGTTGAAAGTCGGACGTGATATCGTCTTGAGATTGTCTTTAAAGATCCAAATGACTAAAAAGGTGTTCTTGTTTTTTTATGGACAAAAATACACTTCCACTACGGGCTTCTCTATCGGTTGTGACGTCTGATTAGAGAGAACTGAATGAGCGCCGGGTCCAGATTTAACCCGATAATCCCCAACGAAACACCCCATAATGTCATTATGATGCACTGGGTTCGTTATCACTTTTAGTCTGACCACATTTCTGTATTTTTAAGATAAAAACCTGATTCGTCCCAAAGGAAATGGCTGAACACAACCCTTGCAAAAACCCAATCACATGGCAGACACAGAACTCCACTGCACTGTCAGTGTGTGTGTGTGTGTGTGTGTGTGTGTGTGTGTGTGTGTGTGTGTGTGTGTGTGTGTGTGTGTGTGTGTGTGTGTGTGTGTGTGTGGGTGTGGCAATCTAGGGATTTGGTCTGATCTTGGTCTTTTCAGTACAATCTTCATCTTCTTCAACCCGCACCTACAATATGCTGTTTCTCACTCTTCAAGGTCTGTTTTGTGTCTACGTGTCCATGTGCATCTACATTTCTGTATTCAGCATTCGTGTACCTGTGTTTATTGCTCTTCACTCACATATTGGTCGAGCGCCGCGAGTGTGTGCATGTGCGTGTTTGAACACCCTTATTCATATGGCTGTGTGTGGGCTAACTTGTGTGTGCTTAACTCCGTGGAGGGCAGCGTATCATGTATTTCAGGCGCTCGCATTGACAAAAAGGAGACGGTAACACTCTGTGGGAACAGCGCTTGACGCAGCAGCAGCACAGGGCTGCCATGTGCATCCGTGTGTTTTTGTGGATCTGTGGGAAAAAAAAAAAAAAACATTTGGGAGAGAGAGAGAGAGAGAGAGAGAGATTTAGAATTTTCAAAATCAATTTTATTCACAGGGTGTTTAAATTATATACACACTTAAATATTTAACATAAATGAAAATCAAAAATGGAGACAAGTAAAGGGACAAACTATCAATCCTGTACATAGCCAAGTATCTAAGTAAATATGAACACACACACACACACACACACACACACACACACACACACACACACACACACACACACACACACACACACACACACACACACACACACACACACACACACACACACAAATCAATTAATCATATTAGCAAAAAATTGTAAGCGAAAAATAAAACCATCTTGAACAGAGAACAACACTCCTCCAAGTACCCAAGACAAAATGTCCAAATATCCAAAAAAGTCTGAAAGGTCTGAAGGGTCTGAAAGGTCTGAAAGGTCTGAAAGGTCTGAAGGGTCTGAAAGGTCTGAAAGGTCTGCCGTTATCTGGAGAGGATCCTCTGAGCCCTGACCTGACCCCTTGCCGGGGGCGCTGGCTCCTCTGGCCCAGTTGAGGCGGACTCCAGGAGGGCAGTCCTCTTCTCGGTGGGGTCAGTGGTCACTCATCAATCAGGCAGGGGCAGGCCGGTCATTAAATAAACTGGGGTTGAGAAAACCCAATGAAAAAAAAAAAGACAAAATGTTACACATAGAAAACCAAGTATAAACCAGGCGGACAAATAAACAGCCCCATGAGCTTTAAATTTGTATCTGAGCATTTTTTGTCTCTTTCTTTTTTTTCCTTTTTCCCGAGTCTGTCCCCTGCCCTTTCCTCAGCACGGTGGCACATTTTCTGAGCACTGTATCATTTCCTTTCATCGAACACTTCCAAACCACTTTTTAGCATTATGGAAACAGTTTCAATACATTTATCAGCATCAGGGAAGTTATCCCTAACATTGACAGATTTTCCAAACGTTTCATCTGTGTAGAGGCCGTGGGAATCTGAAGTGGACATATCATCAGCATCTGACACATCCACCTCCTCGTCCTCCATGTGCTGTACCTCTGGCTGTCAGTGAGAATTGCCCGTTCAGCCACTTCCTACTGCTCACCGTCCGGCATCTCCTGCACCGTCTCCGGAGAGCTGCTGCCTGCTGCCCCGGCTTCAACATCTTTGGGAGGAGCCGCTGCGGATGCAGTCGGTGCATCGGCCGCTGCGGGAGCGGCCTTTGCTGCAGCGGGTGCAGCGGCTTCTGCAGGGGTAGCCTTTGCTGTGGGTAAAGCTGTTGCTGTGTGAGCGGCGCCCCCCGCTGTCTGTCGTCCGCTCTCCCTGCTCGCCCCCTGCTCCCTGCACGGACAGGCGATCCTAATATGCACGACGTCTCCAGACTCAAAACATTTTGGTTTCTCCGCGCTGACCTACACCATACAATAACCCTCCCCGTGGTTTACCCTGAAAGACCAAGTCCAATTCCTGGTCTGGTGAACGTAAAACCACGTAAGACCCGTCTCCTCACTGACTTCGGTCTCTCATTGTGACAGCCCGCCGGCACGTTTCGGAACGGGCTTTTCCCCCGATTTTCCCGAAGCGTCTGAGCTCCCGCTCCAGCACCTCGTTCGGTCCGAACTGAGGAGAACCGGAGATGATGATGACTTCCCGAGCGGGGGACACTTGCAGAGAAACATCATTACGAGTGAGGGTCACGCTCTCTCAACAAACACGCTCAACTCCCAGCATGCATCGCAGAGAGAGAGAGAGAGAGAGAGAGAGAGAGAGAGAGAGGGAGAGAGAGGGGAGGAAGCGTGAGTTGCAGCATTTAAGGAAGCAGTGATACACCTGAAGATAACATCAGCTCCGGATTAAACTTCCACGCTACCAAGAGAAAGTCAAGATCTTCCGACTGAGTGGGACAGGTCAGAGAAGTCTAGATAGTTCATATATCAAACTCGGTGGAGGAATTCACAAGTATGATCCTATCCTTAGCGCAAGATTGTTTTTTGATTGTTTTTTATAGGTGGGACTTATTTTTTAATGAGGCATAAAGAAATACACAGTAAATAAACCTTCGTTAACAGCAGAGCAACTACAGTATCATCCAAGGACATTAAAGTTTGGTGACAAGCATGGTACCAGGATCGCACAATCGCTAGTAAGTTATTCTAATTGTGAATAGCATGGCTTAAAACGTGAAGACTTGCCGACACAGCAGACGAGCAGTTTCTAACTATTTACAGTTTTTTTGTGCTACACCTGACAGTATAACTGACAGTGAGAAATTACACAACTGGGAATAAAACTAAACAATTCTCTACAAAATGACTCCCAATGTTCAAAATGCTTGTCACCCGTTTGGATTCCCAAACCCTCAAGGCTCAACGTAGGGCATATATGTATATAAATACCATATTTGTTTTGTATTTATTCATATGTTATGTCTCATCAATGAGACATGGACGTTATTGAGACGTACCTGTAACTGTTCTCAATGCAGATGCAGGTGCAGTAATACTGGTACCACTTTTGTCCACAGCCAGTACAAATGCCACAAAAAACTAACCAACCATACAGTAGGGACTTTGCATGTTAAATGGATGATAAAATGCACTGGAGAAAAAAAAAACAACCCAAAACACTTGGACACAAATGCTTTGGAACACCGGTCCCCCCCCCCCCCCTTCAATCTGACATTCCCTCCAAAGGAATATTACTCTCTGCTCCTTATTGTGAACTTTTGCAAACCAAATGAGCCGCTGCTGCCCGTGCCGGATTTAAACACTAGATGACACTCACACATCTCTGGGTGCGATAAAAGGGTGGGAGGAGGCACGGAGGGACGGAGGGAGCGCGAAGGCCGGATGAGGGGAAGGAGGGAGACAGGAAGGAGAGGAGAGTACAAAAGGCAGAGACGGCAAAGGGAAGGGCACGCAAAGGGAAAGGGACTGAGGCGGAGGAGGGGAGAGGAAGGAAGCGAGAGAACACAGGGGAAGAGAGAGAAACGTGGGAAAGGGGACACATCACGAGAGAGAGAGAGGGAGGGAGAGAGAGAGAGAGAGAGAGAGAGAGAGAAGGGGGACCAGGAGGGAAGAGTAGCAGCAACATCGCATCGAGGCAGGAAGGACGGGCGCAGGAGACTTAGCGCCGCGTTGAAGACGTCGTTTAAAAAAGACAAAAAGGTCGCGCGGCGCAAGACGAGAGAGGCGGACCGGCGGGTAGCAGGCGCGGAGGTGGAGGCGGGGGAGAAGAGAATTCGGCCTCACGGACGTGCCCGGCACGGGGAGAGGGGTTGCGAGTCGATATTTCAATCCGACTCCGCGCGTCGCCTCGCTTTCAAAGAGACAAATTAACTGGCGAACTCTGCCTGGTCGCCCGCGTTCGGCCCGTGTCAGTGTTGCTGTCGTTCTCTGGCGCACAACCCCACCCCGCCCCCCGCTACTCCTTCGCTCTTGTCTTCCTCGCTCTGCGTATTCCCTCGTGTATCGCCGTTAAGGTTTTGGGTAAAGTCATTCAAAGTCACATCAGATATAGAGTTCCTGAAAAAGGAGGACGTAGCTTTCTCCAGTTTGCCTTCAAAGTTGACATATCTAGGATTGCAATTTCTCTATGTTTTTTTTTTTTTGGGGTGGGGTGGGTGGGCGGGAGGGGGCTTTCACGAGAAGATATGCACCAAGTGTCGCTTCCGTGCGTCAGTTACATCAGTAATGTGCCGTTACTTACCGATGGCTCGACCGCCGCGGGCTTCGGATTTAACAAACATCAACACATGGCGGCACAGACGGTAAATACTTCCCTGTAATTTTCGGCTCCAATTGAAACGTGACTTCCATCCCTCCCTGTGAGACGGTGGTTCCGCGGGTAATGAAGCGGGAGATTTTAATTTGTTTTACTGCCTCGCTTTCCACTTTTATACTTTTCTGCATTTCAAGGTGTAAATGTTGTTTTATAACTGTACTGCTCTGCCTTTTATGTGTTGTTTTAGGACGCTGTGCTCAGCAGCATTGTCTGCCACATTCAGAATTTCAACGAGACCAAACTGTTAAAACAAAAAAAGGTTAAATAAAGTGTAAAAAATGGACTTATTAATCGTAGTTTAAACAGGATCATCTAGTCTTCACAATCCATTAGAATTGACGTCAAGCTGGAAACAACACAAACACAAAATCCCAAAGACGGGATCGCGCCTGTGAAGAAGCCCGAGTGATATCCCATGCTTCCCCCCATGCTCCTCCTGAAACTAGATCGATAGAGGTGAGAACAGAGGAACCTGTGGGATCAGCACATCCAAAGGACTGTGAGAAAGAGACTTTGAAGGCTCACTTGTTCAAATAAACCAGAAGCAGGGCGATTAATCCAGCATCAGCATTTTCAGATCATTTTAAGCGAGATAACTACATGATGGGACGTAAAAATACAAGGTCGCTCTCCTGGGAGAGCGACCGGTACCGGTCTATCCACCGAGAGCCGAAAACAGATCATTTTACACGGACATAAGAGGGTGTGGGTCGCACACGGGAAAGTGTTTAGCTTCTTCTCTGGTGAATGTACACAAACGGAGTCGCGTGGTCGATCTTCCAATCCAAATGGATCTGCTCTTCCAAGTGAAATTTTAATTTTTTCAAAAACACAATGGCCCCAATTATCGCATTCCAACCACATTAAAACAGAGCAGCAATCCCATCATCACACAGGCCATTAAACTGTATGGTTGACCCATATGTATGAATGTATGTATGACAACAACATGTGTCGTTGGTAGATATATATTTTTAATATTTTCATCAAAAGCGGTCGACTATTACAGTTGGATAGGCAGGGAGTGCCTACCATGCAATTTCAAAAAACATTTTGTCATCCTACCATTTCAGTCAGCAATAAAAAAAAAAACCATTTTGTAACGTGTGTAATGTGTTACAAAAGAATGTCTGAAAATGCATACCACAGCACGCAGTAGGATAGCGGATAAGAAAAAAATGTTTGAAAACTACAAAGTGAGTTTTCAACAAAGTGCTGCTCTGAATTCAAACCGCCGTGCCCATTTGTGCCGGTGTTTATTTCGGTGTGCAGCAGCACAGCGTGTTTTCTACTCTGCAGATTAACTAAATGAATATGATGCATGCGTCACGCTCATATCTGAGGCTGCAGCCTCCGATAAAAAGCTTCATCTCTCATTGGCAACCTCATCTATATTTGTTCAGATCATCTTCGGAGCTGCACTGGTAAGTGAAGTCGTTGAGAGAGTCACAGAGAATGAGTATCTGTTTGATCACAGAACAAATAAGGCTCCAATAAACGAAATAATTACTTCATACAGAAGTCCTTCTTTGTCTGAGTACAGTTTCCTAAAACGACTTATGATAATCATGATTCATGATTCAATCATGAATCATGATTGATCATACATAATCAGTCAGACTGATCTCATCATGACATTGATCTATTCAGCGACATATGTTTAAAGTCCTGAGTTAACCCATGCCAACCTGTTCAATGCCAGGAACCTGCGTATTCCTGTTTTAAAGTTATACAAATGGCTGTCGCACAATATATGCATGTAAAAAATACAAAATCACTTCACCACAAATGCAAAACGGCAGATTTGTTTGGTTTTTTAGTTATTTTATTATATTTGTACCAAAGGTTAATAAGGGAATATAAGTAATGGAATAAAAGTAAATGGAATAATATGCTAACATAACACTTATGATGACTAACACTTGATTTGGGTTAAAGGCTAATTACCACAACGATAATTTGCCCACAAAATCACAACTGTTATACCCACCTAATCCATTCCAATACAAGGGCTAATGCTGATCATCATCATCAACTGTATCTGTCTGTTCCAGAGCTGTCAACAACGCAAATTTTATGAGGCTCAAGTCCAAAGCCTTGCATCAACATTTTTGTTTAAATCAACAGGAGAGCATTTCTTAGATGTGAGCAGTGTTGGGTAATGTGACTTTTAAAAGTAACTTGTTACATTACAAGATTACTGCCATTAAAAAGTAAATTGTTACGTTACAGTGTTACCTACTGAGAAAAGTAACTCGTTAGAGTACTTTTGCGTTATCAGAAATTAAAACCCCTTTGCGATTCCTTGCGCATGTTGGTTAAGTTATATTGTCCAGAGGGTGCGTGGCCTACTGTACCTTTGAATGTATTGACTCATTACATAGCCTAGTCTACGGCCAATAATCTGTAACTTTGCAGGTGGTTTACAGGAATGACAGACGCAATACAGCAACATCCCCTTTACAGCTCTTTATTAACAATTATGTTTGATACAAGTAAACTTAAAAATCAAGAGGGTACCGGGGCTCAATGCATAAAGCCTTACAAGTTCATACAACATGTAGATCGTTTTTGCAATTCAACTGCAATGAAAAAAGTTGAATTACACAAACATGAATGTGAATAAAAACCAAGGGTACCTGAGACCAAAGCAGCACTGTGATGTTCTTGTCCCTTCCACCCACAAATTCAAAATAATGCGAATGCTTCCACGTTGGCCATCTCGCTAGAGCTGTCTACACAATCGCGTAGACGCCTCCGGAAAGCGGCAACGAAAAGCCAATCAATTTTGATGATCTAAAACGGACCTTTCACATTTAGCCAATCATGTTTGTTGCTATATGAAGAAGCCCCGCCCACTATGGGTAGGTTGCACTTAGGTTTTAAGCACAGTCAGTCAAGACGGAGCGGCAGCATCCAAAACTCGAAGGAGAAGGAGAAAGGTGCGAATGTTGTCGTGTTTTGTGGCAACAAAAGGAACAGGGAAATAAATATAACAGTAACGGATTACTTATTTGAAAACACAACTGAATAACTGATTACTTGAATTGCAAAACTGACGTTACGTTACTTGTTACAGCAAAAAAGTAGTCTGAGTACTCCAATGTGTTACCCCCAACACTGGATCTAAGTAATTAATAGCCAAAAATTGTCTTTCTAATTCAAAATAAAACCACTTCAGTCGGTTAGCACACCTGTAGAAAATATATTATTTTGCACTGTATACCTATACTTTCTTGCTTAAGGGCCAATTCACATGCAGCACCCTAAAACACTTGGAAAACGTGAGGCGGGCTGCTGAATCATTTTATCAGTTATTACATCTCTTCAAATTTACAACAATAAAGGCACACTCATCATATTACGGGATATAACCAAGCAATCACAACTACAAATAGCTAAAATAAGTAACTGTTGATCATTTATCTGGGCCGTTAGCGCACATACATATTGAAACAGGACAGAACTATATATTTTTATTAACATCGAAATTATCTGGATTGCACCTGCATGCAAGTAAAACTGACCACTACCTTGCTCAAAAAACTGTATTTGGACATTTCGCCTAGAGCTAACGGTAACTTAGCCTACACCTAATGTAATTAAATCACCATCAGATTGACGTCCAAAGTTCACAGCTTTTATTTCTCCAGGCATTGTTCCATCTATTGGAATAATATCCTCCAGACAGGTCGTACAACTGGGGTATCCAAGCTTGTGACGGAAGCTGTGGCTGATTAGTTATTTCATGTCAAACGACCTGCGGTGGACTTGCGGACTTCCAGAAGTTTAAATATTTTTTTTCTCAGTGCGCCTTGGTCACGCCTACAATAAAAAGAACGGATTTGCACGCTCAGAAGACGCTTCATGTAAACTGGCCCTGAATCTGGTCAAGAGACTTATTATTATGATGTAAGGAAGTTCAATTGAATCCATATCTGTTTCATTTGTATACTGAGCAGTGTAAGAGTAGCATAGAGTTAGTGTAGCAGCATTGGAATGTACGTATAAGTGATGGTTTATTCATGCGGTTGGACTCCATGACACTGTTGATACCTCACCTGGTGGCTAGCAAGAACTAAGGTATTGTATCTTGAAATAAGGCAGTGAGAAGCAGACACTATATTAGCTACAGTAAGGGTTTTGAATATATATTCTGATCTTATCTGGAAGATCATTAGTTGGCTTGCTTAGTGACAATTCATAATTGAACCTTCATTGAGTAGTATATAACCTCCGAAACTGGCTTATACAATACATGCAGATGACAATAATACAGATAGTTGCTTTTTCAGTGAAATACATATTGACAGAATAAGGATAAAAGATAAAAGCTTTCCAATATCGCAAGCCTAATTCAGTTATACCCTTGCACCGGCACATACTCTGATATTCACATGGTGAAAACCAAAAAGAGTTTAATACGGTTACAGTTTATAGTCGTGAACTTAATAAATAAACTTGATTAACTTGAATGGGTGTCAATGAAAGTGAACAATCAATTATGTTGAGCAATCCCCAGAAAGTGAGAAATCAACAGTGTAGTCACATGGACAGAAGCCTGATTGGGATCAGTTCCAGTGGTCAAAAAAGTGTACCTTCCACTGTGGAACTTCAGTATCCTGTGTGTGGTTGGTCTTTCTTGCTTAGCAGGCCTTCAAAAAGTGCTTAAGGAGGGCGTGACTGAATGATGGATTCTCTGCAAAAGCTTAATGAGTAGAGGATATACCTATACCATATATCCACACTGTGGCGTAAGACAAGATAATGGAGGAAAGGGAGAAAAGTACAGATTGGAAGAGCCAAGGAGCATTTATTCCTACCACTTTATGCTCTGTAACAGGCGTAGGCAGAAACAGAATGCCCTGAGTTATGAATTGTACATATGGTATTATCAGGCAAGCCTAGGCATGCTTTTGAAGTCTGTCCCTTTCAGGTGCCACACCAACAGTAGTTGGCCCATGGTGCACAGCCCACCTATTGGCCCTTTCCCTTTGGCACCGTGGTGCCTGATTAAATAACTCTCAGGGCTTCTCTTAAGGCCTCCTGTCGAGGCAGAGTGAGGCATGCCCAAAGGGAGTCAATTGTCACCCCCAGGTACAGTGTCAACTGGCTTTGGAGAGGGGCACTCTATTTCCAGTATATAGTGCACTACAAGCAGTTGTCTGTGTAATCACAAGTTCCCAGGACCTGGCCAACAGTCATCAAAATAGAAGTCGATTCTTCAAGGAAATGGTTCCAGTGCTTTCTCCGTGCATTTGGAAGAGATAAGCCAAGGGTTTTACTCAAGGCTGCAACCTAAGAGGCAGAGCAGAAGAAACTTCCTGTACCTCTGGACCATTGACACTGCTCATGCATATACAATCATGCATATCGTGCCAGCAGACATAGCCCTCAACAACATCAATGCTGAGTGTGAGATGAAAGCCATTTAGTCATACAGAATCACACAGCATCTCAGCCACACTAACACGACTGAACTGCATCAGTAAACAAAGCAGTGACAGGAGGATTTGGGTCTCTCGTAGTCAGAGGCATGAGATGCAGAAAGAGAAGTTGTCAACTTATGGTGTTGGCAGTCATGAGGCTTTATTCAGCATTGAGAGGAGCTCTGTAATGGCAGAGTTTGCAACAAGGTTTATGCTCCGAAATGGCTGATTGGGCGAAATGCAAGAATCTTCATTGAAATAATTGAGCACATCTTGACACCAAACATAGTCAATGGTGGGAGTAGGTATAGCATTGGCCGGTCTGCTGTTATCAAACACACATTATACACACCTACTGTGTGTCTAGGCTGACAATACAGATAGCAAGGAATTCTGACAATGTGAGAATCCCATTCAAACAGCCACCATAATACTTGTCTCAAACACCAGCTGAGCCTTTGAGTTGGCCTTTGCCGCTACAGTTAGATCCGATCTTTCAACTGCAGACAAACATGTCGGTATAGCAACAGTACTGTTAGAATGTTGTGCTTCTTCCTTAACCTGCCATAGGCTAGAGGAAAACAGACTCCCTGTTTTCCAAACAGCTTCAAGTCTTCAGAAAAAGATGGAAGCCAGAGTGTCCATGTGGGGAGTAATGCACTTTGAGAGGACGCCTACTTGTCTTTCGACCTAAATTCATAGTGAAGCCATGTCTTGCACTCCAACAGTGTAATCGCTGGTGGGGCAGTATTGAATAGAGGTGGGCTGATTGATCAGATGAAATGACTATCCGTTACAGATATTGTGTTTTATCCAATTACGATTGCCTTCCGATCATTTTGGGTTTATATCCGTGATGAGAGATTTTGTTAACATTTGGTCTCATCGGGGATGTACAGTATCTGCTGTATGCCAGTGACAAATACATAATGTGATGTGATCACACTCACGTGATAGGACAGCTGCACATCCGGTCCCTCCCCTAAGCTATGTCGCAAATTAGTGGCAAAACCGGTTTACGGTAATATTCTACGTCAAGGTGCTCTACATTATCTGCATTTGGGAGCGAGTGTAAACAAACATGGATAGAGAAAGTAACGCTTCGGGAAACTACACATTGGATGGATCATAGATTATTACAGCTACCGTCCCCACAGGGTGAGGGTTGATGACCGAGCTGTTTGCCGAACATGTTTTAATACATGTTGAAGACACAGGTAGCGTCAGTACAACTCAATTTACGTTTTACTATCAGCATTCGCCTCTGGCAAAAATAACATCCGTTCTTTTTTCCTCACAATTAAAGCAAGTAGCTCCTTTTACTGGCCTTTTTAGGCAACTTCAGTTTTTTCCGATTTGGACCATCCGATCACGACTATTGGGGTCCATTTTGCAGATACAAATCTGATTACGACTATCATATGATCAGCCCACCCCTAGTATTGCGCTTGACTGGACAAAGATGTTGAGGGTTGTTCCACTGCCCCCATCTTGTCCTTTCATGCCCGATGCACTTAGGCGGTAGAAGTAGGTCACCTGATGCTTTCATCTGAAGGAAGGCGTGGTGCTCTGATCACGCTGGTCCTTCTTCAGAAGCAGTTCCGGTCCTGCCGAGTAAAAAATCCCATGGCAGCTGTAAAGATGCATCTGACAATCTGCTCAGGATTCAAAGGCAGGTACACGAGCACCTTTATGGGAAACAATCTTTTTATGTGTTCAATATTCTATGCTGGCTCTGTAGTGCTGTAAAGGGCGATGCTTGCGGGAAATATAACAAAATGAATTACATCAAATCCCAGTTTCAGAGGAACAGGAACGCTCCTGTGATGCAATAAATGTGTAAGTACCTATACTAGAGGATGGCCTCACCTTGATCCAGGCAAAGTAATCTCTGTTTCCATTACTCATTGTACACCATAGTCCATTCTGAAAATGTTTGGGCTTTACCTTGGGAGACCTAGACAGCAGCATAGAGCCCCCGACACCATAGCTCTGCGGGTCATTACACCAGAAAGCCAAGACAAGGCCATGATCTCCAGGCCTAATGGGCAGAAGTGTGTTCAAATGGCACAAGAAAGCAAAAAAATCAGTTTCTAGATCAACAACATGAGCAGTTTTATTGCAATGCTTGTTTTTTGTAGGACACAAATGACAAACATCTCACCTTTCAAATTGATTTCTCATGGTGCTCTCATTTAATAACTGACCCTTTCTTCTTCTTTGTGAAGGCTTTATTGTGAATCCTTTATTCTCAATGATTAAAAAAAATAAAATTTGAATTGACCATAACTTCACAACTCCTAATGACATTCCATTTTTAATTAAATTAATAGATATTTCAACTTTGGTGTCTATGCTTTTGTTCTTAGCCCTGTTTGTGGGTGGTTGGCAGTGGTACGATGAGGAAAAAGACAGCTTTACACAGAACGTGCTGCACATAAAGAATCTGCTCTGAGGACTGTCTGAGTCTGAGTGTTTTTTACCATCACCAAAATGGATGAATCCACAGAGCAGGACAAAAGCTTTTCAAACGGATGGAGGAGCTGCGAGAGGGAGGTGCGACACTATTTACAGAGGCCGTGTATAGGGAAAAATGAAATGAGAATAAACATAGTAGTAGAGAGAGAAAGAGAGAGGGGAGAGAGTGAGAGGGATTAGATTAGAGGGGGAAGCGAAATACATTCTGACAGACGGAATGGAGGACAGAATACATTCAAAAACAGGACAGGATGAAAGGAGAGGGGAGAGAATAAGGACAGCCAGTAGGAACAGGCACTGGAAGGCTGGGTAAGTCATTTTTGGTATAGAAGCTAATGCGAACAGGCCGGTTCGTATGCATTAACATGGGAGTGTGTGTGGTTGAGTGTGTGTGGCTGGTTGGTTTTGACAAAGGTTGATGTGATTCGGCCGGTCTTTATGTGCGGAACCATTCTGGAGGTCTACTTTTTGCGGGGGGAAAATAAAATAAAGGCAGAAAATACATTTGTATGGGATTTCAGTCCAAACCAACATGTCTGTTTTCATGAGTGTCTGGGTATGCGTGTGTTCTTGTGTAAGTGTGTGAGCTGTTAGGGTTTTTGTCTTTTCTCCCTGGCGCTGAATGTTCCCTCTGTGCTTCAAGGATGGTGACAGAAGCATAGAAAGAAAAGGCAAATGGGAGAACGAAAGACAGAAGGCTGGCAGGCTACACAAGAACACTCTTTCTCCACGCCTTTTCACTTCATGCCGCATTCACAGTGACTCTGTCCTCAACTGCCGAGCGCTCCTTTCTTTGGCGAGCTCTCCACCTTGACTCACAGATGGAGGCAGATAATATACAGTACTCAGAATTAAGGCCTGAGCTTTCACTGCTGTTTTCTCTTCATCTTACCTGGCTAAATCAAATTCCTCCTCTCCTACTCGGTTCTGACAACTACATCGTATGTGTCCCAACTTCTTCTAGTTTGTCCTCTACTCTTTCCATTCAATTTTTCACAACTCCTTTTTCTCATTTTTTCTAATTTTACGAAAAACGACATTATCAATAGTACGGGTAGAGTGATGTAATGGGCTTTCTCAGATTACTGAAATCTCTAGACAGTAAAAGTGAAGCATGACTGTACAGCCCTCTTGACCTGGGTTTAAAAAAAACCTCTCGAGGTTTAAAAAAAATTACTAAATGGTCAAACTTCTGACGATGTTATCTGATGAACTGATAAATTAATAGTCCATGTGGCAATACGATATGTGCACTATCCGGAATTAGTCTGTAATTCATTTGAAAATATGAGACTTCCAGCACTGGATCTCAGCGGGGCATTGGATTTGAGTCTAGTCTACTACTTTCAAAGATTACGGGTCATGTTTCGCCTAAGTTTGTGAGTGTTATTAAAAAATGCATGAGATGCATTTCACCAGTCTTTTCCAAAGGCCTAAAAGAGTGATATTTAACTGAAATACTAAATAAACAACTGCTGCTTTTCAATGAAATTACTGTCCATTAAGAATGTACAACTACATTTTAAATGTTTGGCTTTGCTTAGCGGGAGTATAATTCCGACCATTGAGAATTGTTTTGCAGATGATTCTTCATTCCCAACTGGTTAAAAACATTACATAACCAAACTTTAAGTGAGGAAGAGATATTTCTGTTGACATAGATATGTCCTCAGTGTTCAAAATAGATCTACAGTGACGTTGAGAGCTTCATATAATTTACAAATTTAATATGGAAGAGTGGAGATATCACTGGGCTTGACATTGGATTAGGCTGACTGCATACCAGACACTGTTCCTTTTGGGGGACAAGCAAACCCCAGTCCATAGCGTCCGCATGAGTTGTTGAAACTAGACGTCTGCACTGAAGATAATGTCCTTATTAAACTGGAAATTTTACCGCTATTGTTCAAATTGTACAAACAATGTACAATGTACCAACAATGGACGCAGGAGTACATTTTGTACCAACACCAAATTCCGAACAGTGAACAGTTTTTCCATTGTAAATTGCTATATATAATGGCTGATAATATTTTAATTCACTCTTCTTTTTAATTCTACACTCCTCGTCCTCCTCGGCTCAATAATCTATATAATCTCTTCTCCCACATCCCCTGCATTCCTTCTACTCTCCATTTCTTTTTTGTCTGACCCTACCGTCCTTTTTTTTACCTCTGTGCTTTGTTTATTTGTATTTTTTTTAAGTATTCCTCCCGTCATCATTTTTTCTCTTTTGGTTCTTCTGTCATCCTCCTGTTCTCCACCCTGCTCTCGTTCTACCGCCACCTCCCTCCCGGCGGCTCTCCATCTCCCATTAACCTTGGACACACTCCACCCCGACGGCCCTCCGGCATACACAATGCCAGCTCATATTTCCGAGCGGATCTCTCTCTCTCTCTCTCTCTCTCTCTCTCTCCTTTCCATCATCCAATTCACTTTTCATTTGGGAATTGCATACGATAATAGGGATGGAATCGAAGTGAACCCAACTGGTAATGTGTGGTAATTCGGGCAGTGACACCACACATGGATTCTCATAGCTGCGGCATTTTAATGATTTATTTTTTTGCCCCACCCTCTCCTTTCTCCTCTCCCCATTTTTTCCTGTCTGCTTTTCTCGCTTCTCCTCCTGTTGGCTCCGCTTCCTTCTTCCTGTTGTCACGCAAGAATAAATCGATCAGACAGTCATCATGTCCGAGTCAGTCCGACCAATTCTCCCGTTCCCACGTTTCCACTCTGCCAAACACATACAGTATGCAGCAGCAGCCCCATTCTGCCCTCCAACCAAACAGACAAAACACTCCATTATTCACAAAAAAATATATCCAATCTAAATGTACCAAAATTTAGTTGCATCCGCTAAATATTACCGCGTAATGGTCACTTTTGCCTGTCACTCTGGACATTTATTGGTCTTTGGTTTCAGATTGCGTGTTCCTCTGCTTTCTATGAACACGGGGGTTTTAAAAAATGTGCTTCAGCTCCTTGCTGAGGCCATTTGTTTCATTCACCACCTTCCTGCTGGTGAGGGAGCGCCTGGCCCCAAAGATAGCACGGCCCACCACCATCACACAAGCGGAGGGGAGGATTACTGTGTGTTTAGGGAACGGTTAAAACCATAGCTCTAAAAGTACTTCAAAAAGAAAAACCTGTTAAAAATTGTATGTTTAAGGAACGTTAAGGCCATGTACATTCAGTCCCCCTGCTTTATGTAAAAACAAAATCAGAGTGTGGGACACCTGTATCTTAATTAGTAATATAATAGTATCTGGAGCAGGATTTCTGTGAGAATAAAAGGCTATGACCACGGTTGGATTAGTAACAGTGCCGTGAACAGTCAGCACATTTATTCTACATATGAGTGAAGATTCTCAGTATATAAAAAATAATAAAGCTAAATCACAAAGTAAAAAAAAAAAAAATCTAAAAGAGGTCAATTTAGTTTGGTCAAAGTCAAAAGTCGCTAGTGTCTCGTTCCAGGTAAGCATGTTTCTGAGCTCAGTAATAACGTATTCTGTTGTTTGTAGGCCTGCTACCCAGGTAGAGAGACTGAAACGCTGGAGATCACTTTGTGAACTTATCTGAATCCAGTGGCGTGGCTTGGGAGGAGGATGAAGAAGCACCAGCAGGTTTTTTCCACAATATTCCCGTGAATAAAATCTGTATTTGTAAACCAGTGACCATCTCAGGTCTGCTCCTAAAGTGGAAACACCATTCAACACAGTCAAAAGATACAATACTTCTACTCATACTACGGTACTACTAATTTCTCTATTATAAGCACTGGACCAGATTACTTCACACGGAGGTGGAGGACATTTCTGTGTGTGAGCTACAAATACTCACATCCAAATCTTGATCATTTTAATTTCTACACCCAGGCGCCGATTTATCCACATTTACCCCATGACAAAAACTATTGTCACAAATACATTCCGCTCTAGCAGGTTTAAATTAGTGCTTCAAAATAAATACTGCAATAACACCGCAGCGTTTCTTAATTACTATAAAAACACTTTGCAACAGCTAGGCCAATTAGCACTGGGTAGTTCCACATAACTCACTGTTTGCCACACCGATTAGTTAGAAAAGTAGGAAACAATAACATCAGGTGTTGTTTTCTGACGGTCGACTGACTTCCTGCGCACGACAGGGAAACAAGAACGTCGCTGGCGCAGAGATAGACGAGTGCGTGTTCAACAGAGTGGCAGCCTCTACCGGATCATAATGGAACTACAGCTGGAGAACCGTTGCTTTATTATGGCAAAACTCATCCATGGGTTACATCTGCGTGGCTGCACTTTGCATTATAACAGACTCGAAAGCAAAATTTGGCAATAGATTTTCATGTCATATTTGCTTTTTTTTGGGGTGCAAATGTATGTACCAATATGAAGCAGTGTAAAACAATTGAGAATCAATGCTGCAAATAATGAATAGTGAAATGAAAACATTACATATAGATTGAGTAAGTGTGTCTATCTCAAACAAATCTTTGTCTATATTTATGAGTGCACATACATTTTTCATGCTTTGCCATAATATGTATATGGGACAGAATTACATTAACGCTCAACATTAAACAACCCAATAACCTTCCGTAAATAATGAGGTATGGAATAAAAAATAAATCAAAAACTGCATGTCCGAGGTACACAGCGACACAAAAGGAAATGCATTTGCCATTTTGCTGCGCTCGCATCTATTTTGGATCAAACATCGTCCCCTGAGCAGGTCAAACACAAGTCTGTGGAAAACACCACACTGTCTGCTTATTTATTAGTCTGAATTTGGCTGAGTGGCCAATTACATTTTTTGGGCAATTGCCTGTAAAAAATCATCACGAATACAAGCCCATGGGTTTGATTGGAGACCAGATCACGTCCTGCGGGAGGAATAATATAAATTGTTCATTTCGAATCAGTAAATTCTCGACTACACGAGGCAAGGGTTCGGCAAATGTTACAGTGAAGTTCACAAAATTCTCATAGTGCTCAAGAAATTTACGGAAATAATAATTTTGTTTTATAATATGTAAAATGTAACATCGAGTTTCTTATTTATAGCTGTCAAACTAACTAGAGTGCATTGCTCTGCTGCCTCACAGCAAGAAGGGCCTTGGTTCGATTCCTGCCTGGGGCGCTGTTGGCACCGTGTTCCGGCGGGAAATCTCCCAAATAGGAGCTTTTCTGTGTGGAGTTTGCATGTTCTCCCTGTGCTCACATGGGGTTTCTTCCACCTAACGTCAGTAAGGACCCCCCACCAAAAACATGCACACATCACCATCGTCTGCCCGCTGCCCAACGGAGGAAGGACAAGCCAGGATGGGAGAAATGTAGGGGCCACATTTCACTGGCCACCACCCAAAAAGCATGTGCGTGTATGTGTGTGTGTGTGTGTGTATACAGGTATATGCATGTGTTGTAGTGCGGTGTGTCATGTGACGAATAAAGATTCTTAATTCTCTTAGAGACAATGAGACAACGGGGACAAGCCCCACAGTCCTTAAGGGATTTACATAGACTGTTTTTGGAAGCGTTTTTCTTGGTTTGCAATCGAGCATTTTTTTTCTCAGTGTGGTATTGATTTTTCCGTTTCCCGTAACTTTTGAGACTCAAGGCAGATCGTTTTCTAAATACTGATAGGTTATTTTTCTCGCCGGCCAAAATAATCAGCTATGCAAACTCTTTTTTTCAGTCGCTCCAGACTTGGAAAAACTAGTTTCTCATTATTTTGATGCTCGTTCAAAGATTTAGTTTTTCCTTTACTTGTCCTCCAACAAACTGAATGAGGAGGTGCAGGAGAAACTCTGGGGCTTTGAGGTTTTGCTTTTTGTTCAGTGTCTATGAAGTCTCTAAACTCTCTAAAAGCCTGCTACGGCTTGATCCAGCACAAATAAATACAGGCTACATTACAAAAAAAATATATATAAATGAATTAAATAAAAAATAAACCGTTAAATGATTATTATAAATTATTGTAATTATATAACTATTATAAATTAAATCAGCCAAGTCACAGTAATGGTTGCCGAGTTGCCCCGGGCAACCAGATTTTAGCCATTGTCAAGCGTGATGGTCTAGTTTAATTTCCCCACTGTCAACCACTTTCCACATGTTAAAGATGTGGAAATATTGAAATATGGATTTTGCTGCGCTAAGCACACTCAGCTATGTGGGTAGGTGCTTCGGGCTCATGGCCAGGTGAGGTCCCTGATCTGCTGCGGTGGGGCAGGCCTCGCTGTTGCGCGGGGCACGGGTGGGCATGGGGGTCCTACTGGCTCGCCTGCGGGGTGGGTGGTTTGGGCGGTCTGTGGTTTGGTAGGTCTGTCAGCACGGGGCCTGGCTCCGGTCCTGCGGTCCGTGCCTGGCGCCCGCGGCCCGGGTTCAGCCCCTGCGTCTTGTGCCTGCTAATGGGGGTGGGCTGTATGTGTGCGCCTGAGGGTTGCAGGGTCTCCTCACGCTCCCTGGGGCTGGGTTGGGCTCCTAGGGCTTCTGGCTCCTCTGAGGGCCCAGGGGTTTTCTGTGGCTGCGGGGCGGGGTGCGCAGGGCTTTCCTGCGGCCGTTGGATGTCTGTGCAGCTGCATCGGTGCCCTTCCCGCTGCTTGGAGGCGCCACGACATAGTGCTGACCTTATATACTAGAACCAATTGGCATAAGTCCTGTACACTCACCGGTGGACACTTCACACAGGCGGTCCCATCACAGATGCTCTCACGCCATCGGCACCTGCTTTGAACGCACCCCAGCACCGTCCTGGTTCCATCGCTCTCCGTTTCTTCCTCATTTACCGCCATAACTATGACAGAGAGCGGCCATGTGCCCAATTGCTGTTCCAGGTCTTTCTGGACCTAATTAACGCTGTTTTTTATATACATGTCATCCAATGTTTGTGTCTTATCCTGTGTACATGTTAGTTTCTGTGTTTTTCCATGGAAATGTTTGATTCTACGTTTATTTGTCTCAACCATGGTGATCCTCCCCTTCTTGGAGTAGTGATTAGTTGTTTATAGACCCAAACATGGAAAAATAGTTCAGCAAAGAGGGGGATTGGTGGCAGTTCTGTACAACAATAAACCGTGCTGTTGTCATCCTACAGGTCGTCAACTCTATCCTAGATAGATAGTATGCAACAGCATACAATTACTGTTGTACTGTATGGCCAGCATGCTGACAACACAGATAAAAAAAAAAAAAAAAAAAAAGAAACGTGGATCTCACAATCATAAAGGATCATTATAAATGATCAATTATAAATTCTAAAATAAATTTAATTATACAACTTATTAAATTAATTTTAATCAATTATACATTTTAAAATGCAATTATAAAATTAATAAAAATTTGGAAACCATTTTCTTGGCAAGCACCCTTAAAGTTAAGCGTCGGGCCCGAACCCCTGGGCCACGGCAGAAGCCAAACGTCACCATCGCGAAAGCGTTGCGTCCCTTTGTAGATTGGTCAGTCCACACCGGGTCCGTCTTCATTCTGTCTACGAGGCGCTTTCGAAAGCAGCGCTCCCGTGACCTTTCACTGAAACTACAAATTGTGAAACGTCTTAACCTTTAATCTGGCTGCATCATCTCCTGTGTCACCCGATAACTCTCCAGCAGCTCAATCAAGGTTTCTACTGTGTTAGGGGCAGTCTGTGCAGCATACCTTTCGGCTCCAGCTGGTAGTGCCCAGATGCAGCGGTTTAGAACCACCCACTCCACGAAAGACGGGCCATTCCCCTCTGCCAGCCAGCTCAGGTCTGAGAGTTGGGGGTCCATTTTATGGGGGTGGGTAGAGATCTTTTATGCTAGCATTCGCCACCATATGTGGCACTCCTAGTGTTATGGTGGTGACCTTGGCGGGGGAATGAGGCTGAGAGGTAAGCGTTTCCAGGTATAATAAACTAAAGCCCATTTATTTAAATCAAGAGCGGGAAAAGGCTGGGGAGCACTGAGGTTCTTCCCGGTCCGGGGCATCAGCAGCATTCCTGTCTCCTGATGACACACAAAATAGAAAAGAACAAAAATTTACTACACAATCAATGGACCATTCAACAATGTTGTTCCCTCTTAAATGTTCTGGTTTGAATTCAACCCTTTTTCCAAACGCTGCAGGCGGCCCCACACACACACACTGAACCCGGTTCCCTCCTCTCACAAAAGGTTAGTCTTCTCTCCCTTTGTAGAATGGCAACTTGATTGCTGATCTGGCCCAGCTTGGTTTCTCCACGTTTCCAGCCAACGCCGGTGGTGATACCTGTTTTCCACAATGATCCCCAGCTGGCAGCCTTTCCTAGCTGGGTGCCGCCCTCTTCTATGGCTCCCTCACGTGGTTTGATCCAAGGGAACACCACAGTATCTGAAGATGTTTTGCAATGCTGATGTGTCGTTTCTGGTGTAGTATTGGACTATGCTCTGAGACAAGCCATCAAAGGAAGGGAGCCGGAGCTCGGCTTCACTATCTCACCCAGA
Source organism: Zeus faber (assembly GCF_960531495.2). NCBI lineage: Eukaryota > Metazoa > Chordata > Actinopteri > Zeiformes > Zeidae > Zeus > Zeus faber. The sequence continues at coordinate 14,047,508 of NC_137197.1, forward strand.
AGGTCCACGAGACACCCTGCAGAAACCCTGACGGACGCGGACTACGCTGATGACATCTGCCTGCTATCTAACAACGTGAAGCAGGCACAGGATCTCCTGACCAGAGTTGAGCTAGAGTGTGCTGAGGTCGGCCTCATGCTAAACGCAAAGAAAACCGAAGTCATGACCTACAACTTCCCCCAGGAACACCCACCCCTAATGACAACAGACGCCTCAGTGCTAAAAGAGGTCAATGACTTTAAATACCTGGGCGCGTGGGTCGGCTCCACGGAAAAGGACCTTAATGTGAGGAAAGCACTTGCCTGGAGAGCACTTAATGGCATGACCAGTGTGTGGAAATCCAACCTCCCCCGACACATCAAGATCAGTTTCTTCTCTGCGACTGTGGAGTCCGTTTTCCTATACGGCTGCGAGTGCTGGACAATAATAAAAGGCCCTACAGAAGTCCCTGGATGGGTGCTACACCAGAAAAAAAATTAAAAACATAAAAAAAAATATATATATATATATATATATATATATATATATATATATATATATATATATATATATATATATATATATATATATAAATAAATAAATACAGCTGTTCCAAACAAATCTCGATGACCATTCACGCAAAAAAAGACCATTCTTGCAGACGTGTGGCCACGCCTGCAAGTGACGGGGCTGGCTTGGCTCCATAGCGCCGCAGCTGAACCAGGCCTGCCTGATCAGCCTCTTCGGCGCTAATTGGCTGGACCCGACTGGGAGAGTTTGCATATCGCACTGGTGCAAGACGCTGAATCACCTGCGGACCAGAGCGCAACCGGGAGAAACACACTGATCATTCCTTTTATTTTATGTTCCGGTTTTGCCCGTGAGCCGTTTTGTTATGATGATTATTAAAATCCTCGCCATGTCTGCGCCCCACTGCCAGAAGGACTCTGTCTCCCTCCTTAAACCCGGAAATATTAAGAGACTCCCACAGCCTTCAAGGGGTAAAGAGGAAAAGGGGCCAGTAGCACGTGCCTGGTTGGAACTTTAACTAATAATAATAAACAAAAAAACAATAGAAATGTATAGATCCTATCAACGTAGGCACACCAGGAGGAAATGAAAGCGGCTGCGATGGCCAAAGGGATGAAACTGTGGAGACTGGAGAGACGGTCATGACCCTCCACCGCTCTGGTTTGGATGTAATCACTCCAGAGCATCGACTCAGATGCTCCTCCTGCCCTGTAGTCCGTTGTGGAGTTTTTATTAAATCACCCGGAGGCTCCGCGTCCATCGATCGCTCACACGCACCTGACTGCCAGAGAGAGAGAGAGAGAGAGAGAGAGAGAGAGAGAGAGAGAGAGAGAGAGAGAGATGAACCAAATAAACAACAGTACACAAAAGAGGAACAAGCAGGTGGGTAATGGCTTTTAATGCCATGTTGTTGCTGTTGTCGTTGTTCAGGTACCACAAAAACAACGTTTTTGGATAAACTGTTTTGAGTTTGTGAAGCAGAGTCGAACCCTCTCCCATGTGTGCTTCATTATATATGTAATTTTCCACTTCTTGTTAAACTTCTATTTTTTGCCTTCCCCCCCCAGTTTGCCTGCCTGCCTTTTGTGACCTCATGACCTTACAATTTGCATTTGCAAAGATTTGTTTCCAATCCATTGTAAGATACATTAATATTCAGAGTTTCGATTAAATGTTTTGATTTATTTGACTGATTGATGTAACAATGTTTTTATTTCTGAAGTGTAGGCAAATAGACATTATTTAAATAAGACGACATGATGGTATTCTTTCAATTAACTGTACCGAACACTGGATAAACCTGCACTGTTCAGGGCAATGAAAGGCAAAAAACATAAAACCCAAGATGTAATTTTGATAAAACAAAACTGAGAATTCTTTTATCTTTGAGAAATCCATATGAACGGGGGAAGAGGGGAATTCATGCAATTAAGAAATAATTTAGCTCTCACACTCTTTGTGGAGATGGTACAGTGTTTTATAGTGTCCCTATTCATATACTGCTGGTATTATGGGGTGGAAGGAGATGTTCATTAAGAGCAAGTGATGTGCCCTGGGGGGTAGGAATAAGGAAATTACACTTTGGGTGTAATTGAATCTAGCGCTATTTTTCTTGAGCTGTTCGCAGCCTCCTCTGTCTTGATGAGAGGCACTCACAGTCCTTCCTCCCACGGGCGTAGTTACTTCTTGCAGAGAAACTGGGATCCTCCAAAAAAAAACCCAAAAACACATTACTCCTTATGTTATACCACACACACTCCGGCTTCGGCTCGGGTTTGCTGTTTGTCAAGCGTTAGAGACCACACCACAACAGATAGAGTTGATCATTTACTGAAGCTATGATACAAAATACAGAGTAATACATGATACGAGATGATGATGGATAACAGAAGAGATGGTGTGGGTGTGATGTTGGTGAATTGACGGCTTCAGTGTGCTGACGGGAGGGATGATGAAATGGCGAGCTTGATGAAAGATGGGGGAAAGGAGTCATAGTAAGTGATGGTTCCTTTAGGATGGAGAAAGTTGGGCTGTGGCCTCCACTCCCGAACCACAGCTAATTCTAACTCCATAAGGTGGATATCCCAGGATATGTGACCTAAACAGAGAATCGGGGGGCGCTTACACTGCCGCCATATTGAAAATAGTTCTCTGGGCACGAAAATGAATAACAGGTTGAATCGGTTTTGCAATGAAACATTTAATTAAGAGATTGGCACTTTCAGTACTTTGACAATTCCGTTTGGAAATGTCTTCACCCAACCACCCGATGGCGTCATGCATTTACACATACAGAGTTCAGTTCACCCCTTGACTCTGGAGAGTGCCACCACCTTACAAATGAACAGATGGCAAAAACGTTTCATTCAAATCGATGATGAACTGCAAATAGCGATGCCATGTGTTCAAAGTTTGTTTCCCTGTGGGTACAGAATTCACTCCTAAATAAACAAGAAATTTACATTGGATTGCACGTGTTCACACATGCATCCAAGTAGGTAGCGCCATCACGACACACACACACACACACACACACACACACACACACACACACACACACACACACACACACACACACACACACACACACACACACACACACACACACACACGATGGAAACCATGGCAACCCGCTGATTAAAGATTCCGCAGGCTTAATTGAGCAGCTGTTGTCCCACAATCCAGTGCTTCGTCAAATATTGAACGAGATAAGCCAGCGCAAATATGGTGACAAGCCAACTCCCCCGAAAAATATAGCAATTCCATAAAACCCGGTTTTGCTTTACCGTGTTTTTATTGGTCGGCTGCCCGGAGGCAAGGACAAATCTCCAGCCCGTCCTCCAATGCAATCTGCTGTGCAGCGGCTTGTGCTGCAATGTTAAATTTATGACGAGGTGGAGGAGCTGGACTTCTTTATTGGGGCTGGCGGACTGGAGGTTATATATTGCGTTGATAAAATGGGGAGAAAAATATAAATTTCCTTTAACGCGGGGGCGTAAACAAAACTCATCACAGCTGGCAGTAAGAGAGGCCGACAAGTTGTTTCGATGGAGGCAGGGATTCGAAAAGTTGCACTTCTAAGACGACCGCAGGAGGATGTGTTGGTGTGCTTTGGGAAAAACTGTCATTCCAGGGATTTTCGAGTAAACCTGAGCCACACAACGAGGCAGATGGGCTAACGTGAGCACAGCCAAAGTGTATTAGTGTATCTAAATGTCCTATTGCAGAACAAGGTAGTTATTTTTCATTTGGCATTACTATATACAGTGTGTTCCACAATTTACTACTTTTGTCGGTAGGTGCATATTGCATTTGTTTTCTATGTTGATACTGTTTGATAATATTTTTTGTTATTATTGCCTATTGTTTTGATGTGAGCTGCTGTAAACACCCCAATTCCCCCATGAATAAAGTACTGAGTCATCTCTTTCTTATGGTTTGGTCTGCATTTGAATAAATATAGCTAAAGAAAGATACACAAATAAAATAATGGAAACTTCTGAATAGTGAATTTGCTCATCAATCTTTTTATGCACAGTTCTAGGCCAGTGCTTTTTGTCATTACTATCATTTATATAGGAACAAAACAATGCCACAGTGTTCCAGCCAAATTGCACCGCTTAATAGAGCAGACTGCAATAAGCCACACTGTGTCCTCTTCAGTAATTCACTTTGAATAATCAATACTAATAGAATCAAACAATAAAGTGAATAATAACGCCCTTACCACCCTAACGGCAGATCAGCTGGCGGTGTCAGAGGATGATGCTGATGACAAGGCTGTTGGGATGGAGGGAACAGCGGATCCACACGTCCATCTGTGAATCTTTGCCCAGGATCCACAGTGGGCTCCTTCCCCCTCCCAGATGTACATGGCACCACATGAGGAGCCGAGCGACACGACTCATCCAAATTCATCCGAACAGGAAAACATCAAAATGCAATTACCGCTGATTTATGGCTTTCCAAATGTCCCCAGGAGCGTAGACATATTCACTTCGTTGGGGGAGTATTTACGGAGGAAGTCGCCAAAAAACTAGAATCTACCATGCGCTTTCCAGTTTAGCAATTTTCATATAAACTGATTTTATTTGAACTCCCATCAAAAGTCATGCCAATGCGAATCATGTGACTTGTCCAAATGGATGCACAGATGCACTCATGGGTGATTTTTGTGTTGACCCCACGATGAAGCGCAGTAAAACAAATAAAAAAATATAATAAAATAAACCAAAGAAAAAAAAAAAAAGTTGAAAAGGAAAATACTTTCAAGGCATTGGAGTATGGGTTTCACTGACTCAAACAGTTAAAAAAAAAAAAAAAATATTATATATATATATATATATATATATATATATATATATATATATATAATAATGTCAAATATTGAACGAGAACTACATAACTGACTGTTGGCAAACAAAACCATAAAATGATACCCCTGATACTCTGATACAGTTCACCCAAAATGCACCTCAATATGCAGAGCACAAAGAGATTCACTGCAACAGCAAAAATCACACAAAGCAGGGCAACATGTTTCGACTTATGAACGATATACACCGATCACCGAATATTTAAACCACCACTAATATCCACTTATATTGTGAAGCGCCCCCTTGTGCCGCCAAAAGCTCTGACCCATCGAGGCATAGACTCCACAAGACCTCTGAAGGTGTCCTGTGGTATCTGGCACCAAGACGTTAGTGGTGGAGGTGGTGGAGTAGTGGTGGTTCCAGCACATCCCACAGATGCTCGATGGGATCAGACCCTAACCCCGCCCCTCCACTCGATGTAGAAGAAAACATGATTCATCAGACCAGGACAACTTCTTCCATTGCTCCATGTTCCAGTTCTGATGCCCATTGTAGGAGCTGCTACAGAAGCTCTTCTGTGGGATCAGACCAGACCGGCTCACCTTCACTCCCCACGCGCATCAATGAGCCCATGGGCGTCCATAACCCTGTCGCCGGTTCACCGGTTGTCCTTCCTGGTAATAACCACTGCGTCCCGGGAACACCCCACAAGACCTGCCGTTTTGGAGACGCTCTGCCCAAGTCGTCTAGCCATCACAATGTGGCCCTTGTCAAAGTCACTCAGATCCTTACGCTTGTCCATTTTTCCTGCTTCCAACACATCAACTTCAACAACTGACTGTTTACTTTCCGCTTGTATCCCAACCTTTGACAGGTTCCACTGGAACAAGATGAGCAACTGTTATCCACTTTAACTGTCAGTGGTTTATTTAACTTTATTTTACCTTGTGGTGATCGAGGAACCCATGACGGGAATCACGGCTCTTCTGAGGCCAAACACAATCAGCCGCAGGTGTGTGACGCAGCTGTGAGTGATTAAATCGATTGGCTGTGACCTTTCTCCACAACATTCCAGCTGCTGCTTAGAGGACTTCCTGTAAAGACAGGTATGGCTTCTTGCAAAGACATTGGGGAGGAGAGTTTACCTACTTACATAACCACCATGGAGTTGTCTAAGCTCTGCGTGTAAGTAATGACGTAACGTGTGGAATACATCCTCTAACTACATGTGTGTACACATTTGAATCCATTCTGACCTTTCTGAAGGCCAAAAGTGAGGGAAAAACAAACCAGTTATGGCTTGTAGTCTAATTGGGGGATGTATTTTTTAGATTGAAGGCTATTAAGATGGCAGGTTGCCATCATTTTATTCAACACTGGAAACGTAAGTTGTTGCTGAGGGAACATCTGTGAACAAATGTTTATTTAAAAATATCCTGCTAAAGGTGCGAGTGCGTGGCGGTGTTGGTGGTGGTGGGAGGGGGGAGCGAGCTGAGCTTAGCTGTTTAAATGGAGCAAATATGAGTTTAAGGGTATGTAGGGAGCTGTGTCAGCTTCCTATAGCAAAACATCTGTTCGTGGAGCTCATTTAGTCTCAACAGTGAAATACCATTACGTTGTAGTTTGTCACTAAGCAAAGGTTTTTTGCCCTGAGGAGTGTACAATAACTATGTTTTCCATTAGTAGTCGAACAGTCGGTCCATCAGTCATTGGCAGCAAGGCCTTCAATAAGAGCAAGCAACATAAGGAGACTTAAGCTGCTTTCACACAAACTCTGGACAATTTCCAGATAATCAGGTCCAGACAGGACCTGGGAAAGCAGAGAGGAGTACAGAGCAGCTACACTCCGTGCACGAAGATCCGCACAAAGATAAATAACTGACGCATGATAAGAGAAAAACACGCGGCACGCCCACTCGCTCACTGTGAATGCTCCGGACCACATGATCACCTGCTCTGTTCACACACACACACACACACACCGCTCATTTGGACAGTACATAGACTTTGTACGAGGGCGCCGGCTGGGTAAAGTCCGGGTAACATCCGGTCCAAATGGTTCAGACATTTGCGTTCACACATACTGTACAGCTCCTCTGGGTGGACATTAGGAGCTGTATGTGTGAACGCACATGGTACAACTGGATAATTTCAGCGTTGCAGTGCATGTGTGAAAGCAGCTTTGCCGAGACAATTTTGTATTTCAAATCCATGTACTGCAGAACGTACATGGATCTGAACGAAATTTGAACCCATGCATTTTAAATTTCAATACAACCATGGGTGAATTGGTTGTTCAAATGAATTGGTTTAAATCTCGCTCCGTGTAGCACAAAAAAAAGCCAGACAATCGCACTCAGGGACACGACTCAATAGGTTCATTTTTGTGACTAGGAGCATGAAAAAGCGTCATAAGGTTGGCCATAAATGCTCCTGCACATATTAGTGTTAGAGTAATAGCATATATGCAGTAGAGGGCCGAGCTTCATTGTAGTTATTGTCTAGCACAAGCCAGCTGTACAATTTGTGCTACTGTACTACATGTTAACTTGTGCAGATAGATGTGTACATACTATATGTTGTTTTTATCCCATATTGTCATCTTCCTTTTCTTATCTCATGTTATCTTATCTCAGTCATTTGATTGGCTTTGGGACTTGCTGGCTTGCATTGGGAGAAGTTACTGCAGCTCTGTCTTATTATTTCATCATCCAAATGTGATTGTTTTCACCAATTGATTGACCAATTGATATTTTTTCATAAAATATTATGCCGTTGACCTAATTTCTTGATTTTTATATTGTTCAAATGACTTTTTGATATGACTTTTAAGTTTCCCTAAATTTACCTAACAGAACAATAACAGCAATGGTTAATTCCCTCTCTTCACTATGGTATTCGTGAAGGGAACCATTGGCAGGTCTCTGTGGACACACATCTTTTTGAAGCCGTTAAATCATTGACCATCGTCTGTTTTCTCACGGATCTGACGGGCTTTAAAGTTTCACAACCTATGTGATGCCGTCCCACCAGGCTCCCTTGCTGAGATGTATTTTCACATGTTTATTTGTATTTTTGGAACAACAATAAGAGGGTAAACAGTAGGAAGCCTTTCAAAAAGATGGTAACCAAAGCTTACTGTTGTGTATCAGCAGTATCCATAACAGCTCAGCAGCCTCAATAGTTCTTTACTTCTCAAACAGGGATTGCACGTTAGTCCCATCAACAAAACTCCTCCCTTGAATCGAAATCAAGTACAGACTGTTGATCAGATGTAACAAGAATGTGTGTATATATGCCCAGTGTGAAATGACGGATTGGCTGCAGGTGTGCTTATGGAATGAAAAGTGGTTTTCCTTTCTTTTGAAAAGTATTGGAGGAGACCTTTGGCATTTTGATCAATACATGTCTGTTCATTGGCTTGGCATGCAGGGCTGATTCCTTCATTCCATTTTGTCACCACTACCGCAACCTCATACAGCAAACCAAAGTGCCCCATGTTAAGGTATTGCTTTTTATGTGATGTTTTATTTCAAAACTGATCTTGTTTGTGTTTTTGGGATTCAATACGGCAGTGTCTAGTGGCAATCGAAGCCACTGACACAGACCTCAATGTGCATGCCATCGGATGGTGGAACACGGCCTCTGTCTGGGATGGAGGGCAGTGGGGCCCAGCACGTATCCTCAGCAGAAGCTGAGTAAAATGGTCACATGTGGCTTTTGTGCAATCGATTGCATTTAATTCTTGCCCATAATGCGCTTCAATTTGTTATCACAACTATGAGACTCCTTCTAATGGGCTCTTTTCTTCAAGGAGGACTATTGCAATACATTCAGTTCAAATGAAAAAACTGATAATGGTTGAAAAGGTTGACTAATATGGTCGCTGTTTTACATTTAAATTTGGATCAGATGTAGCCGTGTGGAGGATTTTTAATTTTGTAGTCATTTACGCAAAACTGATTCAATAAGCATTGGACAGACAACAATGATATATAGATATAACCTTCATGCAATCAAAAGGAAGTGTCATTGAATTCCCTTTGGGCAGTACCCCTGTAATCTGCATGCTCTAGATCCCTGGCCAGTGCACCAGTATGCAACCATATCAACTCAAGAGGCATCTCAAATAAGTTGAACTGCCCTCTATTTAGATTTGGGGGAAACATCTCAAGATGATGCACATGTAATCTACTGCACCAATGGTATTTGAGCAGCGATAAATTTCAAGCTTTATTAACGTGATCTGTGTTTGTATTACTGACAACCTGGTTATGTGGCCCCCTGTGGTTAGCCCACCGCCAGACAAGAACGGAGTTGGTCGCCGGCTAAAATCTTTTGTCTAGACAATGAAGATGGTGAGGAATAATTGGGCAACATACCGCTTTGTTTTCCCATTCAAACACACCGCTGTACTCTTTACACAACGCTAATAACCAAGTGATTCAACAGAAATACACTACAAATACACTGGAGTTATTTGTTTCAATGAGTTCTTAAACTGCACAAGGTTCTCTATGTCTATCAAATAACATTGTTAAAATGACACACAACCACATTTAACATTAATGATCCCATTAATACATTAAATAACTTGTAGATATAGCCTTTGCATGTTATACATTATACAATATTTCAATACCAGCATTGCAATATAAGAAAATCCATGGTAGAGCTGTATATCGGTGATGCAATGTTGTACTTGGACATCTTAACAGCATTTAGATGCATGTGACAAAAAAAATCCATCTTGATCCAATTATCACCTCTATTTATTCCCATTTTCTGTTTGTTTCTCTCACAATATTATTGAAGGCGAAATCTTTGGATGAAAACACCTTTTAAACAAAACTGATATGGAGTTTGAACATGAGCTTTAATATTGGTGGAATTATTGGAGTAATGATGACAAGTTAGGGCCGTGGTCTGCCAGCTACTTGGAAAACATTTTCATTTTGCTGAAGAGGTCAGTGAAGGGTGACTAATGTTTTCCCTTTGGAATTCAGCAAGTGGAAAACGTTTTCACAATGTTATTCTTTCTAATTTGGGCGAGCTGACGTCTCATTTAATGTCTTTTTTATTTTTTAGAAATATTACAATACCTTTACTCCCCCGCCCCCCTCCACCCACCTTTATTGCTCCCTTTAAGTCGTTTTTTTGTGCCGCGTTTTCTGTCTGTCTCATGTTTCTGTGTCTGTTCTCTGTGGATAGGAAGGACACAGAGTTGCCGTCGTTTCCCTACTTGGTGATGGATATCATATGGTGTGGGGGCAACATAAGTTAAAAAAAACCCAAAGGGACTCGACCCTACACGAATCCTTCTGGGCCTTGCAGTGCCCAACAGAGCTGCACATATACATCTGTCAGTCTACCAGTCAGACCCAGCCTTGGGCTCAGTTGGAGTTATGACACTGGGCAAAGGGACCTTATTGAAAGCCTGAAGCGCCACTTTACGACTGGTATGTTTGCTCTGCAAAGACAAGTTTTCCGAGGATGACGCTTTCCATAATCCATTGCCTTTCTTTGGGGCAAGCAAGAGGTGAAACATGGAAGCTGACTTGGTTCTAAGTAGTCAGTGAATGTGACATTTGGAAAACTGTTTAAAGTGCTAAGGTTTCCTTTTCACCACAACATTACGATTGGCCACTTACTCACTTGGGGTACGGGGCATACGTGGGCAGAGACTTAGGAGCAGTTGTTATATTTCCAACAGGGTTTTCTTTCCAAAAGCCTTTGCTGTGGGTGAAGTCTTTGATCTCTGAAAGATACTGTTCAGCCATATGATAAAAGAAGCCCTGCTGCTTGCATGGTAGAGAAGTGCCATCAGGTCTGACTTTAATAGTTTGGTTGAGTTCTGGCAGGCTTGAGCCATGATTGATGGTCACTGGGTGGCTTTTGGATTTCTTCATCATCCGTACTCTTTGTAACTCCTGGGCTGTCTCAGCATGGTGATAATGGGCCATTTTGGCCCATAAGGCATTCAGTCTTAGTCGTCACCTGTAGACATTCTGACATGTGCTGAAGATTATATTGATTCAAGCTGTTTGTTGAAGGTCTTCCTGTGATGTGCTCTACAAAGCTGTCTCTACACTTTCGGCAAGTTTCCACAGCAATTGGTCAACGGGACCAGTACAAGAGAGTTCTATTTTACCAGTCTTCAAGAGAGATCAGCATAGTGACTAGCAGTGACAGCTGTATTTAGAATTGAGGCAGTTATATTTTGAGCAACTCGACAGGGCTGATCGCCCTACCTCAGTAGTTCCTGCTTTGCAGTGGTGGGTGTCTATAGGCCTGAGCAATGAGATGCGTTTTCCTTGACCAGGCTCTCCAAAATGACCCAATACTTGTAATGCTGCACATTTCCTAAATTAGTTTAAATACTGACAACCTACAGTTTAAACTTATTCAAAAGTAAATTCTGCCTTATCAACAAATGTGCCATATAATTGTTGGTATTAGCATACAGTGACCAGACGTCCCGGTTTGTTGGGGACTGTCCCGGTTTCAAGTTGTGTGTCCCGAGTCCTGACAGGTATCATTCTGGACTTCAAAATGTCCCGGTTTTCAACATCCACTACCAAATTGTCGCAGTTTTTGGCACAGTTATTATTATAATTATAATATTATACTTATTTTCAGTACTTGCATATATTATATACTATGTACAGAGAAGCAGAATCGAGCGTGCACGAAGATCCCACCAGAGAAGTTGGCATCGACATCAACACGCCCACTCACTCCGCTGTGTGTGTGTGTGTGTGTGTGTGTGTGTGTGTGTGTGTGTGTGTGTGTGTGTGTGTGTGTGTGTGTGTGTGTGTGTGTGTGTGTGTGTGTGTGTGTGTGTGTGTGTGTGTGTGTGTGTGTGTGTGTGTCCGGCGCGCTTCGTAATGGCCCCTCCACTGCGCATTCCCGTGCCTCTACGTTAACTTATTCAACAAAACATAAAAATGCACCGTGCGTAACGGGAGGACGCTCATCTTTCACTCTATTACTTCGTATGACTCTTTTTGTTCAAAAGAAAAAAGGATTAAATATTATTTCTCTCAGTCGTCCTTTTTCTATCATTCTAAATCAAAACTGCCTCTCTCCCCTCCTCCTTCTCTGGTGCATCTGGTCTTTCAATTCAAAATATTCATTCATTCAATACGCGTGTGTGTGCGCGCGCGCGCGCGCACACACACACACACACACACACTTGCATCCTCCTTGCGTTCACACGTCACAGTATCTAGCAAACAATGTTTTATGTTCTCTCTCCCCTCCTTCCTTCCATCCTGTTCCGACTCTGCTTGGCTATGCTCTGGCCGTGGGTTTGTGGCTTTTTGCTTTGCCGTTACTTCCCTCCGGTGTTGGCAACTTTGTCCTCTTTCTCATTTCCTCCTTCTCTTATCCTCATTTTGCCCTCACCTTCTCTTCTCTTCGAGTTGGGGCCAAGTTGGTGAATTGACTGAACCGTGACAGTGAGGTGTCACGATTACCAGATGGTGCTGTGGAAATATTATATTTGCATACCTCGGGGTCAAGAGCATGCGTTTAGCTCTCAAAAAGGATGCTGTCACATTGATGAATGTGTGGCACTTGTGGAATGTGGGGTTTCCACTGTGTGTGTATGTGTGCGTTTATATGAATTTCTATGTCGACGATATTTTTGTCCGTATGTGTGTTACATGTGTTGAGTAATGTGAGGGAATTGATGGAAGGGGCTTTTGGACTCATTCGGACAATTTTCTTCTACTGTATTTTCTTCTCCCTGTTTATCGGTATCCTTCATTAAATTACACCGATTGTCTCCTCCGTCTGTAGTTTCTGCCCAGTCTCACGAGATCGACCTCAAACTGAGATGCTTTTGCCAGTCTTGCGTGTCACCTTTGAAAACAAGTCCCGCTTGCAGCAATCTGCTTTTGTAATTGGCATTGACGCATAAAAAGCGCACTTGTGTGAGAAATACAGTAATTGAAAGACAGAAATGGCCTCTACATCACCTTTGTGTCTCATCTTTGGACTAAGGAGCGCAGCTCGAGGATGGGCAACCTGCTCCCGAGCGTAGTTAATTCAATAAAAAAACATTTTTGAACAGGCTTTGGCTTAGCTGCACATGCTCCCTCAAATTGGACATATAATCCTTTGATGCTGACTGTAATTTCACTGCGCGCAGGCCACTTTGAAATGCCCTTTTTACTTTCCAATGTGAAATGTTTGCCATGTTTCCAATAGCAGTAGATGAATTGATATTGGCTGAGGAGCCGCGTCTTATATACCTGGGGGATCACCTTAAACTTGTGATAATAAAGCAATGCACTTTTATTTATTGTGGTGATGAATTGTGAATCTAAAATTGCATTTGTAATTGCTCATTTTTAATGAGTGTATATTGTAATTTAAAAGTATGGGTTGTATTGATTTTAATGTGTACGAGCCACACACAAGCGTGGTGGCTGACTCAAAATCTCATCCTTGCTCATCTTGGAAATGGTATATCTAACTCTTGTACCCTATAATTTTGTCAATGGGACGTAAGTAAGTTATTCCTTATCAACTACTGTATCACAGTCATCTGCATTAGGATGAAAATTCAGTACGTAATTCTAAATTTGTCTGGACTCTCCTGACCATTTTGAGTCAAAAATGGAAAAATGTGAGGGAGCCACTGCGGCGGTGAATAATAATGAATGTATTCAGGCTTTTTGATGCACACGGTGACAAAGCAAAGCACCTGTGGAGCAGGTGTTTTTGTGCGATTGCTGATGGTTCGAGTTACTACTCAAGGGGATAAATAAGAGTGAACAACTGCTTTCACCTAAGCACCAGTGTGGTTTCCTTAACTTTTCCATTTCCTCAACATGTTTTTGGTACTTTGTATTGACCTATAATCAATGAATTTGACTTGAATTCAAAGGATTTGACTTGTAGTCAATCCAAAATGTGCTTTCTAAATATTTCCACGAGGCCAGTCACCTCCCTAAATCTCTGCAGTCCACTCTCCCCTTTCTCATTATCTTTGGCCCATTTTTCCTGTCGCTTATGCCAACAAATTAATGTTGTGTGAGATTTAACTGGTTTTTGTGTAAAGTCATTTCGATGACCGCTCCACAATAAAAGAGTTTATTTAATTGACGGTAAATTGCGATGTCCCATTTGAGATGTTATTGATATGTGTCGTCGTCTTATGCGGGTTTGTCAGGGCCTGGAGGGCTGACATTGGCCGTGAAGTTAGCAATAGTGGAAAAACAAACAACCAAGATGATTGTATAATAAAAGACAGAGGATCTGTTGCTGTGATATGGCTACCCCAGAATTACGTAATATAATCTGCTGCATTCTCCCTACATCTTGTTTGATCACATTATTAAGTGGGTGTCCTAGATGGATGCATTATTTATTTTGTGAACGCATGTTAAATTGATCCTTTGACTGCCACTAAATCTACCAGATGACATGTAGTCATGGTAATAAACAGCATGCCTGGGATACTCAAGAAGCATTTTGATGAGGGTTTCCCTTGGAGACCCTATGGAAGTAGACATTCATTGATTGTTAATCACTTACTAAATCTCTGGAATCACTTTTGATAATAATTTATAGGAGCTATGAAACATTGCCATTGTGTGGAAAACACAACAGTAGCTTCAGATGTATTCAGACCCATTCACTTCAATACACTATATTGTGTTGTAGATGCCATTTTAAATGGATACAATTGCCGTTTTTGCCCATCAATCTACTCTCAATAACCCATAATGACAAAGTGAAAACATTTTTCTTTGGAAATACTTGCGAATTTATTAAAAATCTAAAACTGAAATCTCTCATTTACATAAGTATTCAGACTCTTCATTCAGTACTTTGTAGAAGCATTTGGCAGCAATTGCAGCTTCCAATCTTCTTATAGAAGTCTCTACAAGCTTTGCACACCTGGATTTTGGAAGTTTATCCCATTCTTTCTGGCAAATCCTCTCAAGCTCCGTCAGATTGGATGGGAGGCGTCTGTGAACTGCCATCTTCAGGTCCCTCCAGAAATGTTCCATGGGGTTAAAGTCTGGACTTTGGCTGGGCTACTCAAGGACAGTCAGAGACTTGTCCCGTAGCCACTCCAGTGTAGTCTTGGCTGTATGCTTCGGGACATTATCTTGCTGAAAGTTGAACTATTTCCCTGGTATGTGCTGGGTCTAGGCTGCAAAGCGGCTGGCACCCATGACTCTTCCCAGAACAAGCCGGGGCCCTGTGCGAAGGTGGCTTCCTCTCTTCCTGTCTTAAAAAGTAACAGAAAAAGAATGGTCAGCCACAGCCTGTCCTAAAAATTGGGCAGTTAATGCTTTTAACACACACAATCTTGCTTTATTAAACGTTTGGTCTTTGGCAGGAAAAACATTTTTCATTAATGATTTTATTATCAAGCACAACCTTGATTTTATGTTTTTAACTGAAACTTGGTGTTCTTATCGAGTCAACCCCTCCAAACTTCAGTTTAATGAGTGAAGCTAGAGTGCAGTAAAAAGGAGGTGGAGTTGCAATTCTGTTTAATGATTCCCTCAAAGGCAATCAGATATCTTATGGAAATTTGTTTCTTTTGAATATGTGGCTCTTTAGTTGAATTCCTCCTCCTCACACCACTGCACTGAGACTGCTCTTGTTAAGGTCTTCAATGATATCCATCTAAACACAGACAGTGGCAGAATTTCAGTGTGAGTATTATTGCATGTCAGTGCTGCATTTGACCTGGTTGATCCACACATAATATTAGACCAGAGGGAAAACTCACTGGGACTTTCTTGCACAGTACTAAACTGGTTTACATCCTACTCAAAAGACAGGGACTACTTTGGGTCTATTGGTATTTACACATCTGAGCAGACAAAAATGACATCCATTCTGGGGCCTCTTCTGTTTAACACCTACATGCTCCCTCTGGCTTAGATTATGGAAAACGACAAAATATGTTACCATAATTACGCAGATGGCACACAAATTGACATAACCATATCACCAGGGGACTATGGTCCAATACAATCACTGAGCAAGTGCATTGAACAAATCAACGATTGGATGTGCCAGAATTTTCTCCAATTAAACCAAAAACAAAACTGAAGTAATTGTTTTTGGAGCCAATAAGAATGACCGAGTCGGTCGTCCAGTCCTGCTTCAAGCCGTCCACCGTCGTTCCTATCCCGAAGATCACCTCTCCAGCTTGTATGAATGACTACCATCTGGTGGCTGATTAAGGATAACATCTGCACCTCCCTCTCCCGCACCTTGGACCCGCTGCAGTTTGCGTACCGGCTGAATAGATTCACAAATTATGTGGTCTCCTAGGTACTGCACACCATGCTCACACACATGGATGGCCGGAAGGGGACCTATGTGAAATTGCTGTTCATCGACTATAGTTCAGCTTTCAATACCACAGTCCCCACCAGACTGGCTGTTAAGCTGCGGGAGCTAGGAATGAAGACTCCGCTGTGTGCCCTGATCCTGGACTTCCTCTCAGCCCGGCACCAGGTGGTTAGGGTGGGGAGGCACATGTCCAGCTTCCTCACCCTGAACACAGGACGTTCTAGGAATCAGTTAGTTTTCAGTTAGTTAGCTAGGTAGGAATTAGGTTAGCTATTATGTTCAGTTTAGTAACATCGGTTTAATAAGTGCATAATCTCCAGGTGCGTTGCAAAGACATTTCACTGCATTTATGTATGAAAGTATGTATATATATGTGACAAATAAACCTCTTGAATCTTGAAGTCAAGTCTCCCTGTTGCTGAGAAGCACCCCATAGCATGATTGCCACCACCATGCTTCACCGTAGGGATGGTATTAGCCAGGTGATGAGCAGTGCTTGGAGTTCTGCCCAAAGAGTTATATTTTGTCTCATCAGACCAGAAAATCGTTTTCCTCATGCTCTTAGAGTTCTTTAAATGCCGCTTGACAAACACCAAGTGGGCTTTGACTCAAGAGTGGCTTATGTCTAGCCACTCTACCATAAAGGCGTGATTGATGGAGTGCTGCGGAGATGGTCGTCCTTCCGTTAGGTTCTCCCATCTCTGCAGAGGACTTCTGAAGCGGACTGTTGGGTTCTTGGTCACCTCCCTGACCAAGACTCTTCTTGCCCAGTTACTCAGTTTGGCCAGACTGCCAACTCGAGGTCCTGCAGTCCTGGTGGTTCCAAACTTCTTCCATTTCACAATAATTGAGACCTGGAACACTGGAACCACTCTCAAACACTCAAAGCTTTAGAAATGGTTTCATTTCCTTGGTCGGGTCTATGCCTCACACAAATTTTTATCGTGAAGGTCTACAGAGAGTTCCTACTTCATGGCTTGTTTTTTTTTTTTTTTTTTTTTAATTGTATTTATATGTGAGGTGTGTGATTTTCTAAACTATGTCCTATCAATTAAATTTTCCACAGGTGGACTCCAGTAAAGCTCAAGACACATCTCAAGGATAATTAAAACAATAATCAAAATTAAAATCTGCTGGTTTGCCATTTCAGGACACTTTTGGGTGTTTGTGTGATTATTGATATAAAAACGAACACCATATGCGTAACTAACTTATACATTAAACTGATTACACTTTTTATTTTATTATCATTTATTTTGTGTTGAATGTTATGAACTCCAAAAGTGTAAGCCAGTGTCCAGACAGTATCAAATTGTTAAACATGTAAAACAGTCCAGTTACTTAGAATAAACAAGATAAAACTAATTGCATTGCCATGGCTTCACCTTCAAACTGTAATGCAATTGGGAATCTTGTTTATCATTCGACAAACACCAGGCGTTGTATGCAGCGCTATGAAAACAATTCCCAAATAAATAAATTAACAAGAATGTCGCCTCAAGACAGATAACAGAAAGGAATTACATTCCAATATAGAACTTTCACGATGGTCAGTACAGTAACAGATTCCTGTTATGTTTCCTCCTCAAGGATACATAAATAACATTTGTATTTTAATAATCTTCACTGGACAGATCAGACAACTGCCAATAACACTCTTCACTAGCATTGTTTCAAACTCATGTGACGTCCTTCACCCAAAATCATCCTTTAACTCATTACAGCAAATGGTGAACTTCTAGGAGGCACATGTCCATGGAGGTCTTTACAAGGACACTTTGAAATTGTGAGTGAGTAATCAAAGACTGATACATTTGGGGAAAAATGCATTTCAGAAAGGGGGAATTCATGTGCGCAACAGGGTCGGACCAAGAGTCTTTGAAAAATTGAATTGGGATTTTATGCAAAAATGAAATGCAGGGTTTTCAGCAGCAGGTGGCGTAGTAAAAATATGTCAAAGTGAATGAAATACAATGTAGAAATTGTTTCTTGCGAGACTTGACTTCAGGCACAGAAAAGACATTATTTAATTTATTCTCAGTGCAAACCCAAAGATCCATCTCAGAAAGCTTGTGTTAGTTTGCAGGATAGTTGGGTTTACATGCTGTAGAACAGGGGACGTGGTAAACTTCTACTTTCCAACCTAATTTGGATATGTTAGTTGTTTTAGTTGCATGGCATAACATCCACAACACCTGGTAATATGTACGTGCATTTTTTGTGGCAAAACTTCCAATCATAGTACAGTCAGCTTTCAACTTCCCAGAAAGCAAGAAATGACCTCTCAGAATAGCGACACAGAGGACATTAAGGATGACATTGCTTTTGAGAATGTTTTGGCAGGCATCCCAGCTAGCTACACGCTGCCATGCAGCCTTGAGGATCCACCGCTGACAAAATATACTCGGTGCTCGCGCCGCGCATACTTGATGGAGCTACGGAGAGACAGGAACCCTGAACAGGACAACAATTTCTCTGTCAATAGGAATAAAGTGCTTTTGTGTTTGACAGAAAACATACATACCATAAACCCTTACTGTACATACGCATTATTAGCGGATGAATTACTCTTCCAATAAAATGCACTGTTGTCTATTTTGGAGGGATTTTCTCATTTTAACAATACAATTTTGCTACGTGGTTGCAATTTGATGGCAACATGACAGAAAGCCCAAGGTAACTTTTTGTTATATGTACTTCATATGAGCGTATGTCATATGAAGTACATTTCTCGACATTATATTGCATTTTCATTCATTTTATCCTTGTATTCTCTGGTTTAGTTTGTCCAAAATTTGCAGCTTTATACACACTTTAAGCAAACGCAACGCAGGCCGATAGCAAATGCTTGCTCTTACATAACTAATTCAGTTATCTCTCACTCACACACACACGCACATGCACAAAAGCACACACATACGCACAAAAGCAAATCAACCCAGTTTAGTGTTTGCTTGATGTTTTAACTATTTATGTATTTTTCTCACATTAGCGACACAGGCTGAAACACAAATACCTCAGAGGCGGAAAGGAGGAGTAGAGAAGAATGAAAGATGGATGAAAACAACGCTAGTTGGCCGCCCTTTGGGAAACGGGGGACAGGACAGTGGCCGCGGTGGCGAAAATCAATTCAGTAGCTTGATCTGTGGTCACTTCCAGTCTCCCGCCGCAGACATTTGAAAACGGTAGAACTAGAAGGTTTACTGGCTTTCCCACAGAGGAACATTTGCATGAATCAGAATTTGTGATATCATTGCTGCCAGGTTGGAGAAGCGTTTGCCCCGAAGCCAAATATTTCTGAGAAGTTTTTTTTTTTTTTTTTTTTTCTCCATCTGGCTTTTCCACATCGTGTACCGTCTCATCCTCCTGTTCTCCCTCTGGCCCTCATTGCATTGTACAGTGGGGGTATGGAAAAAAAAAAAAAACATTTCCTGGGGACGGGGCCAGTGCTGCTCAGACCTTCAACCACCCAGATGCACGCACGCGCACACACACACACACACACACACACACACACACACACACACACGCACGTGCACGCGCCGCAAACTAAGGCCAAACAATAAAGTCACCATTAACAAGGACCGCACACACACAGTGACACAAAGCAAACAAAGAATCAGAGGTAAGCTGGAGCGTAACGTGCACTAGGTACTTCAACAACACTAGTTAAACATGCACACACACACACACACACACACACGCAGACACATTGAGATGGAAGCCGAATGTTCAGTCGGCTTTGGTGTTCACGGGGAAATTGTCTCACATTAGAGGGGGGAAAAAAAAAATGCATATTCCCGTAAGACAAAGGGAGAGAAGTGGAGGAGGGAGGATGTCAGAATAAGGGGATGAAAAGAGATGGAGAGTCGGAGACACAGAGAGAAGGGAAATAAATTAAATGATTGGGAAAATGCCACGGAATACATCAGAAGAGGGTGGGAGAGCGGTGTTCATGTAGATTTTGGTGTGTGTGTGTGTGTGTGTGTGTGTGTGTGTGTGTGTGTGTGTGTGTGTGTGTGTGTGTGTGTGTGTGTGTGTGTGTGTGTGTGTGTGTGTGTGTGTCATTGTTTCTCCGCTGTTTGGGTTTCATGGTTTTCTGGCATCCCCCGCTGTAATTTGGCTTCCTCAGCTGAACGGTGAGCTAGACACTGAAACAAACACCCGCTAAACTATAAGCCCGACACTTCCTGCGCTAAGCTCCACCATTGCTTCTTCTGTCCTCCTCCCATCCTTTCTTCCCTCCCTTCCTTCCTCCTGTGTCCATCCTTCCTTGTCCACGATGCTTCCCACACTTTCTCCCTCTACTGTCATCAATTACCTCCACTAACCAGGGCTTATTCCTGTCCATCATTCATCTTTCTCTCTGACTTTCTTTGATCTCTCTCTCTCTCTCTCTCTCATTATTGTCCATTCTCATTTTCTCTCTGTGCACCCCCTGTAGCTAAATTAAAGTCCCAATTTTCATTGCAGTGGCCCAAATTGTGCGTACCTGTGAGGTTTTTTTGCACACGCAAATGCTTTTTTTGTCCTCGCGCATCAAATCATTTCAGCATTTGTCATAATTTTGTGCGTGTGTGTGTGCGTGTGTGTGATACCTGCATGCAGGGTTTGTCCATGTGCGTCAGAGCAGATGCTTATCAATTCTTAAAAGAATACTTCACCTTTACACTGACCGCTCATGTAATACGTAGGTTTGAACGTTTTGTCTGAGCTGGGCGCTCCATCACTCCCATCAGGAATTCAATGCAACTAAGCGGGGACAAATACGTATAAAGAAATAGTTTTTCTTTAACCCTAACCCCTCATGTAGTACGGCTGTACTACATCAAATGTTCTCCAAGTCCGGGATAACGCCAATATCAGATTCGGTGTCGCTGTCGGAGTCATCGGGGAAAAAGTCCAGTACGTGCTGCTTACACTGACTTGAAGCTATAGCGCTGGTCAGATTAAGGTCCGCGATATGATTTAGATCCCCTGCTTCTCTTAATCCATAACAACACTGAGATGAAAGTTTTCACAGACAAGTGAAACCGGATCCTCGTCTTGTTTATGGAAGTGACGTCAGCGTTACTTCTTTGTTGGTGTACGTTGGTATACACCCCCTACACAATAATGTCTCCGTGTGTGTAAAAGTAGTACGACTTAAAGGTTTGAATGCTATCAAAATGGTTTCACATTGTGACTGCACATCACATGGAATATGGAGGAATGATCTTCACCTGGACAGTCGCTTTAAAGGAAACAATCGATCGCCATTGTTCAGTGCTATTCAGCGTCTCGGTAAGTGAACTGTGTTTCCCCATGTAATCTAACGGGAATATTTAACTCCACGGTTTAAAATGTTTCTAATATTTATAAATCAAACTCGGTTTTGAAAATACGGTGAGAGATTAAAAAAAACACAAAGGAACACGCATCTGGAAAAATCTAATTTTCCTTCTAGAAAGATTTTTTCAACTTATTTGGCTGTTCCTGGTGATTTTAGAAATGCGTAGAGATGGCGAGTTTTGGTGCGGTGGGTCACATATTACTCTCAGTTAAGTGTCTTTCTATGTTCCCCAGATGTCACTCAGTAATTCCCCATTTTGTGATGCAAGATTTTTCCCAAAGTTTATACATACATACTCATTCAGACACATTGTCTACATTTATAATATAAACATCTATTTATGAAATTTGTCACACATTGATAAGACACTACTGTATAATATCAAAATACATTTAGAGAAAAGTTAATATCAATACATAGTAATATATTTATTTTACAATCCAATGCAACATTCCGCTCTTGTGTCATTTCTCTCATCTCATTATCGTTATTATCGTCTTCCCCAAATCTGACTCCCTGCAGAGTTTGACTGGGAGATAATCCACTCAGCGGCATGATCATTTGTCGTTTGAAGTCCTTTGAGGTTTTCCATGGTGTTTACTCTGTACTTGAATTGAGGGTTTTTGATTTGCTCCATGTTTTGTTGTTTTTCTGCACAGAACGTTCAGCGTATTTTTGTGTTTTTCGGTTTTAAAGAGGCTGGTATTAAATTGAGAAATTGATGCTCAAGCACTATTTATATAATATATAACTCTTACTCTGGATGCAATTTGGATTCATTGAGTTATTTTTGACAACCACATCAAGCCAAAATACAATATAAGAAACACTTGAAAACATTGTTTCATCTTTGTAATAACTGCAAACGCACTTGAAGTACTAAGGTTTTTCTGTCCAAGAAAATTGATCCGTTCTTTTGTAGAATTGACTTCTGCTCCTGAGCTCCACACTTAGAAGTCAGAGCAACAACACATGGACCTGGCTCAAAAAGAAAACAGAGAAAAAAGGTTTACCCTTAGTGGTGCTATGCAAATGCATTTATTTTGGCAGAGAAATACAATGTTAAATATTTAAAATAGTTTATTGGGGTGGAATTGAACTTATAAATCAGATTAATTCAAAAATTATTGTGAGAAAGCCAAATGTCACATTTATTTAATCTTCAGTAATTATTTTCTGTTGGAGTCTCTGCCCACTCCCCGGACCAAAATTTAAGGAGCTTGTTGGCCTCGTAGCTGGGCTGCTATATCTTTTTAGTTTTACAAATTGAGACTCGACTCTCAGTTGAAAGCCAGCGTGCCTGGCTGCAGTTACCGAGTCCAGCAAAATGAATGATTTTTTTGTCGTAGTGACTCCTGGTTACTGAGTCATTTAAAAGATTTGTTCATTAGCAAAAAATCATTTGCCAGTCGAGAATCACTAGTATATCCGTATGTGGGATTCGTACGTGGGAGAGGGAAGGTTTGCTATCAGAGTATCATTATTATCAAATCCAAACTGCTGATGAAAGGGGTGTGTGTGTGTGTGTGTGTGTGTCTGCACCCCTGATGCTCGGATGATCTATATAAAGTATATAAATTGATATATATTTTTTTGCATTTCATCTTGGAGGAATTTTTTTTGAGACTTGAGAATGAGTCCCATTGAGACTGGAGTCTAGAGACAGCCTTGTGTCGGATCAGAATTAATAAATAAACAAGGTGCTAGAACGACTTGAAAAAATATCATGAAAAGAAAACGATATCCGACACACCAAATGCTCATGGTTAAAGAAATCGAGTAATAGCATTTCTAAATGATCATTTTATCCATGGTAAACATCTCATTTCTAGAACCTGAAAAGCCATGAACCTTAACGTTAAACTGAAACAAAGAGTTCAGTTGAAGTTTTGTATGGTTCAACTGGGTCCATAACTTATCGTTTCGTTCATATATTACTAACAACACTTATAGACATATGCATTGATTTGGATATTCTTTGTCGCGGCGTCGTTGAATTTCATTTTATTTGCATGAACTTCTCATTCTGGTCAAGTAAAAGCATTTCTCTGAAGGGGACCTATTATGCTCCTTTTTAACATGCTAATAAGTCTGCTCTCAGGTCCCCAAAACAATGTTTTTGAAGTTTTGTTTTTTTTGCTGAAAATACCACTCAGATTATGCATTCTAGCCTTTCTAAAATGCCTCTAAATCCATCTTGTTCTGAACGGGCTGTTTAATTGTGTGGCGCTGCACTCTTGAGGCCTTTAGTTCTGTGAGCCAATGGGGTTTGAGCACAAGTTCCGGGTTCTGTGTGCCAATACTGTTTTCCTGTTTTCCTGGGGTTTGAGCTTTACTCCAAGTTCTGTTGTATTTAGTCGATAAACTTTCACTGATTTCACCTTATCAGTCCACCAAAATGTGTTTCTGAAAAATTTTGGGGCGAGAAATAAGCAATCCAGTTGCTGATTCTTCACTCATATTAGATCTAAAAGGCCTTGTTTAAAAGTTTGTCCCAACTTTTGTCACCGTTGCCATCCGACACAGACACCGCACTGGGACACAGCATGCAGGGATTTTTTGTATCATGTAAACATAGTAAAATTATATCAAACAACAGGGAAGGTCTTGGGTGCTCAGGAAGTTCAAAAGAATGTGTGCGGGTCTCTTCCCACAGGTAAGGGTTTAGGGAGGGAGGTGGAGTCTTTCTGGCCGTGGTGCGCCGACATGGCGAGAGTTTGATTGTTCATTTCAATATGCGGCATGCAGGACACAATTATCTATCACTGAGGATTATAATAATAATTGTGGATAATAATGATCCTCTTGGGTGCAGGGGGATTGGTGTTCTGTTGCTGGGCTGCTCACGAGCCTGTGCGCCGATCTCCTCTGTAAGACGGACAAACATCAAGAAAACCCCCTGGGTTTACCCCACACTTGACTTCATTCAGCCAGCTCCCAGAATGCAAATGGTTGGAGGACCAACAAAGACGCATGGCTACTTGTCACATGGCCACTTGACGCCTTGCTGAATGGGGACTTCAGAATCAGAAATACTTTAATAATCCCAGGGGGAAATGACTTTTGTTACAGCTCCAAATCTACATACAACATATTTACATACAACATATAATAATTACTAAGAAACATATTTATATATAAATATATATATGAACATATCTATATGTAATAAACATATCTATATAGAGTATAACATGTACAGTTAAAAATGTGCAAAAAGAAGAAGGTGCAGAAGTGGAAGTCCGTGTTTTGAGGTCAGATTACAGAGAGGGGGTGTCTGACTCTCTGAGGGAGGCGTTGTAGAGATTGATGACCACAGGCCGGAATGATTTCCTGTGGCGCACTGTGGTGCATCTGGGTAAGAGGAGTCTTCTGCTGAAGGTGCTCCTCTGCTGGGCCAGTGTGTCATAGAGAGGGTGTGAGACATTGTCCAAGATGGACTGAAGCCTGGACAGCATCCTCCTCTCTGCCACAGTCGTCAGGGTGTCCAGCTCCTCTCCTACTACATCACCGGCCCTCCTGATTAGCTTGTTTAGTCTGTTGTTGCTGCGACCCTCAGCCCACTACCCCAGCATGTGACAGCGAAGAAGATCGTACTGGCCACAACAGACTCCTAGAACATTCTCAGCATCGTCCGGCAGATGTTAAAGGACCTCAGCCTCCGTAGGAAATAGAGTCGGCTTTGGCCCTTTTTGTAGACTGCCTCGGTGTTTCTGGTCCAGTCCAACTTGTTATTGAAATACACCCCCAGGTACTTGTACTCCTCCACAGTGTCCACAGGGACCCCCTGGATGGGAACAGGGGTCACGGGTGTTTTTGCCCTCCTCAGATCCACTATGAGCTCCTTTGTCGTACTCACATTGAGCTGCAGATGGTTCAGCTCACTCCAGATGACAAAGTTGCCCACAACAGTCCTGTATTCACTCTCATCACCCTTTTTAATACAACCAACTATTGCTGAGTCATCAGAAAACTTCTGAAGGTGGCAGGACTCAGTGCAATAGTTGAAGTCTGAGTTGAAGAGGGTGAAGAGGAAGGGAGAGAGGACAGTCGACTGTGGGGCCCCTGTGTTGCTGACTACCCTGTCAGACACACAGTTCTGTAGGCGTGCATACTGTGGTCTGCCCGTCAGGTAATCAACAATCCAGGACACGATGGGGGCCTCCACCTGCATTGCAGCCATCTTCTCACCCAGTAGAGCCAGACAGATGGTGTTGAAAGCACTGGAGAAATCAAAGAACATGACTCTCACAGTACTCGCCGGCTTGTCCAGATGAGTGTAGACTCTGTTCAGCAGGTAGATGATGCTGACCTCAATTCCCAGGCGGTAGGCGAACTGTAGTGGATCAGTGAAAGGCCTGACTATAGGCCTTAGCTGCTCCAGTACGAGCCTCTC
Source organism: Zeus faber (assembly GCF_960531495.2). Classification (NCBI taxonomy): domain Eukaryota; kingdom Metazoa; phylum Chordata; class Actinopteri; order Zeiformes; family Zeidae; genus Zeus; species Zeus faber. The sequence goes on from NC_137197.1 coordinate 14,073,393, forward strand.
GAAGGTCTTCATGATGTCGGATGTGGACGCGGCGTCCTCGGCACAGGAACGAGGCAGGACGTCTTCCACAGCACAGGGACCCTCTGGAGGTGCAGGCTCAGGCTGAAGACTTGGCTAAGTACTCCACACAGCTGGGGGGCACAGGCTTTAAGCACCCTGGGAAAAACACTGTCGGGGCCTGCAGCTTTGCCGGAGTGGAGTCTCGTCAGCTGTCTTCTTACAAGGTCATGCGTGAAGGACACTGTAGAGGTGACAGTTGGGGGAGGGGAGGGGTCCTCAGGTTGTGAAGGACATGGTGTAGAGCAGGGGGGAGGGGTGGAGTAGGTGGGTGCGAATTGAGGCGGTGAGGAGCAGACAAGGGGTCTGTATGAGGAGGAGTAGGGGGAGATAGAGTGGCAGTACTTATTGAGCAGCCAGCAGCAGAGACTTGTGGGGGATGAGCCGCAGTATCAAACCTATTGAAAAATAGGTTCAATTCATCCGCACGGCCCTCCAACCCCATGCCACCAGTCTTCTGGAACCCAGTGATGGTTCTCATGCCATTCCACACATCCCTCACGTTGTTTTGTTGGAGTTTTCTCCAGCTTTCTCCTATAACTGTCTTTTGCCTCCTTGATTGTAAGTTTGAGTACCCCCTGCACTCTCCTCACCTCATCACGGTTTCCATCTCTGAACGGCCTCTTCTTTTCATTCAGGATGGCCTTAATGTCCTTAGTGATCCATGGTTTATTGTTGGCGTAACAGGTGACAGCTGGGACATTGCAGTCCACACAGAAGTTGATATAGTCCGTGATGCACTCCGTGAGCCCATCAATGTCCTCCCCGTGGGGCTCACAGAGTGCAGTCCAGTCAGTCACTTCAAAGCAGTCCTGCAGTGCCTCATAAGCCTCCTCCGACCACCTCCTCACAGTCCTTGTGGTCGTAGGCTTCCTCTTGACCAGAGGCACATAGCAGGGTTTGAGGTGAACCAGGTTGTGATCTGACCTGCCCAGAGGGGGGAGAGAAGAGATGTATGCATCCTTAATGTTAGCATACATCAGGTCCAGGGTCGTCTCCTCTCTTGTAGGACAGTTCACGTACTGTTTGAAAGTCGGCAGAACTCTGTTCATGGTGACATGGTTAAAGTCTCCCGACATGATGATGAGGGCACTGGGATGTTGATTTTGAAGTTTGGAGATGGTGGTGTGTTTGATGCTGCAGGCAGATGTTGGGTTTGCAGAGGGAGGATGTACAGGACAACGATGATGACGTGTGGGATCTCTCTAGGCAGATAGTATGGACGGAGTCCAGCGGCCAGCAGTTCAGCATCCGGGCTACAGAGCTGTTCTTTAATGGTGATGTGACCAGGATTACATCATCTGCTGTTAACTAGAACGGCAAGCCCCCCGCCGTTCCGCTTACCACTCTCGATACAATCCCGGTCCGCCCGGACGGTGTGGAAGCCATCGACAGAGACGTTCTGGTCCGTAATGTCCCTGTGCAGCCATGTCTCAGTGAAACACATCAGACTGCACTCCCGGTACTCTGCGTGGCGCCGCGTTAGCGCCGTTAGCTCGTCCATTTTGTTGCTAAGAGACCGTACGTTTCCCATAACAACAGAGGGGAGACACGGCTTATATCTTCTCCTCTCCATAAGCCCGTCCCGTCTCGACCCTCCACTCATCCCCCGACGTTGCTTCCCTCCTCTGCATCCCCGGTGTGTTTTCTTCCAGAGTTCAGATGGCATATCAGCTGGTCTGGCCACCATGCCAGCCGGCATCAGCGCGATCAGCTGTTCTCTGGAGTAAACAAAGGCAGCGTGTCCGGGTGGAAGCGACATAATAAAAACACGGAAACTCTCAAAATAAACTTTGTTAGACAGAGCAGGACTTCACAGAGTTAGAGTGGAAAAAAACAAGAACGAGCAAAAAGAGAATAAAAGTTAAAAAAGTTAATAAGCAGACTCAAAAGTTGGAGCAACGTAACAGGCAGCATGCAGCTTTCGCGCACACGCACTGAATCGACTTGACATCCTGCTGAATGGGGCAATCTCTGCATTGTTCCTGTGTTTTGAGGGAATGTTGAACAGCGTCATTGACACACAACATCCTTTGTTTTTAAAAAGGCTTTTATTTAACAGTATGAATATACATGTTTACTAAAAGTGGAATTATTTAGGTGTCTAAAAGTGCGGACAACACAACAAAATGTAGAGTCTATCAATAATATGAGTCTCTGTATGTCAGCCTCACTGTGTCATTTAATATTTGAATGTGCGTATGCCAAATATCTTCAAAGTTCTTGGAGTTATCACTGTATGTGGGCCCCAACCCTACCCCAGCTACACTCTGAGAGCTGTCTCTTTTCATTTTCTTTTCGCCCCTGGCTGCATTTGCAGGTAAACTTGAGAATCTTGTCCATTGCTACTTGTTCATGATCTGCATCACCACTTCAACGGACTTTATCACGTCATCAACTTCTTCCGTTGTAACAACAATGGATGTATCGTCGGTCACTATTCAGTTTCATCATCACATTCAGGTTGAAATCCGCTGTTTGAAATGTTCTCCAAGTCCTGGGTAACACAGGTATCAGATTCAGCCTTGCTGTCAGGGAACTGACTATCATCGGGGGTGGTAGCTCAGGAGGTAGAGCTGGTGGTCTAGTGATCTAAAGGTTGCTGGTTCGATCCCAGGCTCCTCCTGCTGGCATGCTGTAGTGTCCTTGAGCAGGACACTTAACCCCGAATTGCTCCTGATGGCTGCGTCCGTCGGTGTTTGAATAATTGTAAGTCGCTTTGGATAAAAGCGTCTGCTAAATGACTAAATGTAATGTAATGTAATCATCGCAGAAAATGAAGTCCAGTACTAGCTGCTTACACTGACTTGGAGCTATGGCACTGGTCAGATTATGGTCTGCGATATGATTTGGATCCGCCACCCGCTTCTCGTAATCCAAACAACACTGAGAATAAAGTTTTCACAGACAAGGTAAACCGAGCCTCGTGTTGTTTACGGAAGTGAGGTTAGCATTACTTCTCCGTTGGTATATGCCCCTGACACTATAATGTCTCTGTGTGTGTGTAAAGGTAGTACGATTTAAAGGTTGAACTCCATCAAAACGCGCAAGATAGCGGGTTTTGCTGCAGTGGGTCACATATTGCAAAGTTACGGTGGCCCTGGGAGCACAATGCACTGAAACTTAAGAAAACACATGCAAATAGACAAAACACAAGCAAATTAAGAAAACATCTTCACCAATATGACACCACATACGCAACATTTCGTAAATGTGAATGCAAATCCAGATGTGTTGAGCAAACTGCATTTCAAAACCCTTTGCAAATTCCAAAAACACAACCCCATTAATGGAAAACACAAACGCAAAACCACGTAACAGAAGTGAGCCATACCAGGTGCACTTATTTATTGGCAATGAAATCTATTAAACTAAATTATTTTATGTCTGTAAGTATATATATATATATAATAATTTATACACGTCACAAATCACTTTGGCTTGGATCTTCCCTGGGCATTGTCCACAGACCCTTCTCAAATAATAATAATAATAATAATAATAATGGGATTTCACTGACCCCCAACTATGATGACGTTTCTGCAGTAAAGAGTCTGTTGCATATACAAGGTACTCTCTCTCTCTCTCTCTCTGTGTTTTTATTTATTCTTTACCAGCACTAAGTTACAGTTTCTATTAGTTATAGTAGTATAATAGTAGTTCTTATTAGACATCCCATTTCTCTGTTGTCTCTCTTCCTCCTTCTTGCTTAACTTTGACTTTCTTCTCTCTTTATGTTTCCCTTCCTCATTTTCATTTTCTTCTTTCCTCTTATGACCTAGTTTCCAGTCCCCCTCTCTCTCTGCTTACACACACGCACACACCTAACCTGCCTGGTATTTTATTTATGACTGCAGTAGTTCATCGCTGATGCAGAATAACTTTGTTACTAGACACAAATAGCAACCAACAACACGTTCAAACACCAATGTCCCACTTGTTTAATGTCCTATACAAAATCATACGTACTAAAACACATTTATTTGTGGGGTTTTTTTGTGTGTATTTCTGCATTTTCTCTCAGTGGATTTTTTTATTAACATCAGAATCAGAATTTATTCCACCAAGTACATTTTCTTTTATGAGGAATTTGTCGTCATGATGATTGGTGCGTCTTTATAGACAATTACCATACTTATGAAACAGAAGAAAAAATACAATAAAAACTGACACAAATATACACAAATAATTAAAAAATCCATTGCATGAATAGCCAAATAAGCATACACAAATGTAATTCCACTGTATTCACTGGATAATTTAGTTGTCGAGGTATAGAGTATAAATTAAATTGTTTGAGTGCAGTTGAAAACAACATGATATTATTGTTAAAAAACAAGCCTCAGACTAAATGATGTATGCCGATTTCATTATGTAATCTTTACCCCTTGACTATTCTTTTATTTTACAATGTTTTGAGTTTATTCAGTAACCCTGTATCTTTTATAATACATATAGAGCCATATTGGACAAAAATCTCCTGACTGAAAATAGTATGTTTGTCATTGATTTATTGAAAGTTATTATTATTATTATTATTATTGAAAGGGCTAATTTCAACTAGCCCTCTCTCTACAATAAACTGGTGTATCTACAACCCCGTGGTCTGTGCCTCTGTGCCGGAGGTCGTTGAAACGCCACTTAGATAGGCGGAACACCACAGTGGTATTGGATCTTTGGGCAGCAGCTCGATGTGTTGCTATCATTCCAAGAAAATGTTAATTAAACCTGCATTGCAACTAATACTTTTTCCTTCTTTTCTGAGAAAAATATGTTGGAAAGAATCTTTCTAAAGACTTTTGTTCCTCAGAATTCCTTTTTTTTATTTGACATAGAAATACATATTTTTTATATAAAGGTTAAGGACACGCATTGGACAACATATGAATTTGGTGTACACACTCACACCTTACCAAGCAGTTATTTCCCAGACAAGAAGCTCACCTGCCTTGTACACACACACAGACACACACACATACACACACACACACACACACACACACACACACACACACACACACACACACCAACTTCAAGCCATCAACCCGTCGACCCATTTGAAATGCAGCATTTATTTAATCTTTTAAATATTTTTTTTACTTTGTATCTTTCAGAAGCTGCGATGCTTTACATTTGCTTACCTCCTGGTGCTATCAGCAGCGACTCATCCTGAGCATCAAACAGCTCCGGGAGAGGTTTCCCAGTTTAGCATTTAGTATCACTGTGCCGAGAGGTAGAATAGAGGGAAGGATGGAAGGAAGAATGGAGATAGGGATGGTAGGAAGGAGGGAGGGATGAAAGGAGGGAAGGAGGGATGTGAGGAGGGATATACAAGGCATGTTTTATTTCCTTCACTTTCTGAAAAGGGTCCGAAAGATAAGACTGTAGGATCTATTTTTCATGTGTATTTTTCATGTGTATTTTTTCTGTGTGTGTCTGTGTCTGTGTGTGTCAACCTTTTTTGTCTCTTGCAATTTGACAGAATTGTATCTTTGATGTAGCTCAGAGATGTCATATATGATACTGTATACAGTATACAGTATATAGACTTATAAAGGTATATATGCAGGTATACCATTTAAAATCCAGTACCAAACACTGCAGATGTGAAATATGTAAGTGTGAAAGATGAAACATGTCTAAACATGTGAGACTGTTGCTTTTGAGGAGTTTTATGGCACAACCATGAAACTTAAAGATTTGATTTTTGGAAGCCATACGCTACCTTGCGTTAACACCATGACGCTGCGGTGTAAATGCACCATTACAGATTACTTGTAAATGTAATTAATCATCATTGCTATTTGTTTGGCACATTGCACGTACAGCTTTGGGGTTGCTTAGCAACACTGGGGCATTGCCACATTGGGATTTGAGAGGTGCAGGAAAACCTAAGATGTAAAGCCTACAAATTTGTAAAATACTGTCATATTTGTAAAAGGATAAAAATAAAGTACAATTTATAATTATTTTATTCTATTTATCATGTATTATTTTATTGTCCCAAGCTTTACATAAAGATACGGATATATTATTTCCATCAATTCTTATGGTGAAACATCTTCCATTGGAAGGGGGTATGTAAGATATTACTCCATGTTGCATATGGCATCAGGTGTTTTTCAAAATCAGCATTTTGATTCACAGGAATGTTGAGTTTTCATAAATTTGTATTTGTATTTATTTTGATTATATTAAATCACTTTTTGATACATTTCAAAGTGTGTGTGTGTGTGTGTGTGTGTGTGTGTGTGTGTGTGTGTGTGTGTGTGTGTGTGTGTGTGTGTATAAAATTTAGTAAGAACGCACCTTTTCCCTTAATTATTATAACCAGCTGCAAGCTCCTCCGGCCCATGCTTGGAGATCCAGTTGTAACCCCCCCCTGTTGTGGTTAATTATTAACCCCCACATGAAAAGAAACTGATAGCATGTTATACTAAACCACCAGTATTAAAGGTATACATATTAAATACAACTTTTAAAATTGTATGCTATAAAATCCAAAAGATGGAAGTAATGAATAACAGAAAGAACTTAAGTCTTCTACAAAAAGAAGGTCCAAAAACATAAAATTGAAATACAGTTTAAACAAAGAAAACAGGCCACGGTCATATGCCCATATATGGCATGGGAGTTCGAGGAATCGTGGAGACACCTCCCTTCAGCAAGGCTGCATGGTCACAGGGCTGTGATTGGTTCACACCCCACAAAGAATGTGATTGTTTATTTGAAAACTACCCCAAAAAATTTTAAAAACCCCTGTAACAGGACTATGATTGGTTTCTGGTGCTGAAAGGGGCAGAACATGAAATTGGAGAAGACATCTTCTACATAGAAGAAAGTCCAAAAGATTTGTTTCTAGTTTATTTCTGTGCTTGAATCTCAGATACACAATTAACTTTTTCGCATTAGACTTTTTTCAGTTTCAGTGTTTTTTTCCTTCCAAGTTTTTTGAGGCCAAATTAATAGAAAGGTCGTCCATAGATCCAGACTTTTCACTGGCCCAGGTCTGGACCTTTTTGGTAGCGACAACAACCACCAACATGTGAATAAGGGGAGCACCAGCACCTATTTTCTCTGCTGCACGTTCCCGTTTCTCCAAACAAAACAGATTCAAACAGTCTGTTTTTATTTTAGATGTGTTTATTTTCCTCAGTTTCCTCGTTGAACGAAACAAATAAAGTCCATGCCTTGATGGGTCAGAGCTGTTTTGGCGGAACAAGCGGGAGCTACACGATATATATGGTTATTAGTAGTGGTTTTAATGTTGTGGCTTATCAGTGTATATATTATTCTGCTCATGGAAGATTGGTATTTGTTTTTTTAATGAATCAGACATTTGAGTACTAGAATATGCCAAATGAATTCATTTGCTCGTTTCACTTTTTTAGATAGAGAGGTGAATAAAATATTTGAATTTAATGGAATAGAAGGGAATGCATTTATTTTTAAAGCGGGATCTTCTAAGGTAGTAGAGAGTTTCGTACTTCAAAAAACTCATACATTTTGGCACAAAGCTGGTTTAGGGATTCCTTCATGTTAATGGTTAAAGGCCACAATCGTTGCCCTGACAGATAAATAGGATAGATACTATATTCATCCCCAGAGGAAAATTGCATTGTCTCAACAGCTATCCAAACAGTAGGCAAAAATTATAATAATAATAAGACAGCGATACAATAAAAATATGAAAAAGGAAATGGCAACAAATGGAACAAGTGGAAAATATACAATAAACCTAATAGTTGACTGTACACAGTAAAGTTATGGCAATATACGCCAAACATCATGATAAACAGCAACTATGTCCTAAAAATAACAGAAAACAATAAAAAAATAAAAGATGAAAGGTTAAAAAGACAAAAAATACATAAAAGGTCATGTCCAAAATATATATATATATATATATATATAGTCCTATACAATAATTTATGAAATAAAGAGTGAACTTGAAAGATGAACTTTAGATAGAGATGGTGATGTACAATAAACCTGACATTAAATTTAAGCATTAAGCACTAACGCTGATTTTAGACTCCCAAAATTTGTTAAAGAATGTATTGGAAGATCCATTATATGTTGTCCTTTCTCGATTGTGTACTTATCATTATTAACATTATCATTATCATTAATCTCCTTAATTGCCTTTTTCTCAGGAATTTTCTTCTTTCTAACAACCTCTCCAGCTTAATCTTCCAGACGATGTTTAGCGAGAGAGAGAGAGCGTCAAGAGCTGTTAAACTTGACGAGTTGGAGAGGAATTTCTAAAGTAGATGACAACATACTTTGGCAGTTTTGAAGGTACTTTTGAAGGTTTTCAACTTTCCACCCCACTAAAAATGGTTGTTTTTCAAATACCACTCCCTCCTTTCTTATCAATACTCGCTAGTTCATTGACATATTTTTGATATGTGTCTCTAGCAGTAATTATAGTTGGACTGAACTCAAAGTTTGGTGAAAACCTGCTATTGGTGTAATATGATGTAGCTTTAGTTGTTCCTGTCTGTTCTGCATAGTATGGATTCAGCTAACTCAATAAAAAATAAAATTGCAAAATTGATCCCCTAACACACTGAAATATATAAACACACACACATTCATATACATGCACTGTATGCACAGTCTCTCGACACATTAAGGGGCAGATGATTCGATTTCAAGAAACGGCTACAGGACAAAAAAAATTGTCCCTCCACTAGATGGAAAATATTTTTTTTGGCGAGAACATTTACGGCATTAATTATGGTAATAGAATGTTGGCGATAACGTCTAAAGACTGACGCTATTGTTTGCGGCCACACGATGAGTGCGTGTTATTCGCTCTTCTCCGCCCCCAGCAATTCGAACGTGAGTGAGGCGTGTCCCCGTGTCTCATTCCCAACACACCAACACACTGTCCTAATAAAGACAATGTGTTTTTAATTGACATGTATTTTATTGTGTACTGTTTCCTATGTTTGAGGTTTCCTTGAACAAATAACAATTGCCCACATGGTACAATCCAGTGCTGTTGTTGGTTGGTGACACTTGACAATTTTTTGGGCAGCTTTCTCAGTCAGACATCAAATCGAAACAAAGTAACCTGGCAACAATATGCATTCTAGAGTTTGGCCACTAAAAATAGCCCACAAAAACCAAAATCAATAAAATAATCCATTGGACTGAAAGACAGTAACCACGTCGGAGTGTTTGAAGCTTTTCGTTGTACATGACCATGCTTTGTAGCTCGTCTGTCAGAGAGATGCTTGGTGCTGTTTGGAGCGAGATCAGTCAGTGTTTTTTGTAAAGCGGCGATCTAAAAGGCTGTGATATGATTCCCTCGCTGCACTGGACACCAGGCCCAGACCCAAAACCGTTAACGTTACCTGAGATCAAAGGGGCTGCTGCATATAACCTCGTTCCATTCACTTTGTTTGAATGTGTGTGGAGGGGAGGAGAAAGGGTCTGCATGGAGTTTTCATCTCTTCAAATCTGCGCCAGAATTCAAAGCCCTCGTGACGTTGGACCTACAAATTCATATGAAATGACCTGATGCTGAAAAACACCATGCAAAAGTCTAATAATAGTCTAATAGCAATTATTCTGAAGAATATGGTATACCTTTCCACCTTAATGTTATACCTTTTACTATGGATACTCTTGTTGCTATACACAGATCAGCCATAACATTAAAACAACCACTAATAACCACTAATATTGTGTAGGTCCCCCTAGTACCACCAAAACAGCTGCCCATCTGACCCGCCCATGGACTCCACATGACCTCCCCCTAATATTCCCCCTAAGCTCTAGGACATAATAAATCCAGTTTATTTTTATTTTTCCAGGAATTATGATTCCGGCTATACCCATATTTGTTGGGGAGAACGAAGTGAGTGTGGTTGTATCATGGGTAATGCGATCACTGCTTGTAGTAATGGGAGGTTCGACTCTTTTTACTGACTCGAGTTTGTATGTACGAAAGAGAATCAGGTTTTTGAATCACTCGAGTCACCAAGTCAATCACCTAGAGCTTCGGGCATCCCCCACCGGCCCAGCTCCCATATCGTGCAGCTCTTCTAGACTTTCCAATGTTATTGGACCGAATGGATCAAATTCTGATAGTGAAACGAGTCATTTTACGGAAGTTGTGAAGCTCAAAAAAAAATGATCCACCATTTTACAGCCGCTCCTTTTGACATGGTTAAGTTTAGGGAAAAATGTTGTTTTGGCCCCTGTCAGAACCGGTTGTAATTACACGGTTTGACCACTTTCAAATTGACTTCAAAGCCCGGCGCTGTTCCTGGGGGCTTGCTAAGAAGAAGCACTCAACCAATCAAAGCTACTCTCATTGACTGACAAGTCAGAGCTTCTCAACTCCAGTTGACAGCAAGTATCAAGACATCCACTCACTCACTCACAACCGCTGAAGCCCCGGTTCCACCTTGACCCCAGTGATTCACACGATCAGGCCACCGATTTGCTACAGGAAAATGATCCCTATAACTGTGATAACTGTGATAAAAGACTGAGAGACCAAGAGTTTATCATAGACAAAATGTTTGCTTTTAAATGAGTTTTAATTGAAACAAGCGCCAAAGTGTTGTTTATTTTTTCACAGGCCTAGGTAATACAGGAATTAACTTGATACATTTCTCTCTTTTTTTATTTTTACCTGTACTGTCAACATGCTGGGGATACAACACCTAGTATTTGTATGCCATTGCATCTAGGACAGAGTTAGTCTGCAAGTGGAGTTCAACTTCTCAACCTGCAATGCAACTCTTTAGTAATTCTTAAATCATCAAGAACTGCTGCAATAACTCTGTCCTATGGACAACCTGTAGGATGATAAGACCACCGTTTTTTGTGATACAGAACCACCACCAATCACCCTTTTTGTTCTATAAACAACTCATCACTACTCCAAGAGGGGGAGAATCACCACGGGGCAAACAAATAAACATAGAACCAGACAGCAACATGTACATGGGAAAACATGAACATAGAAAACAACAGCATGTATAGAAAAAACAGTTAAATACAGAAAGTCCAGGAAACTGGAACAGCAATTCGGCATATGGCCTCTTCCTGTTATAGATATGACAGTAAATGAGGGATAAAAGGAGAGGGATGTAACCAGGAGGGTGTAGGGTGTGTGTGTGTGTGTGTGTGTGTGTGTGTGTGTGTGTGTGTCCGCCGGTGAGTGTACAGGACTTGCCCAATTGGTTCTTGAGTACAAGTGGGTGGGGGGGGGGGGGCATCTGCCACTCTTTGTTCTCGGTTCGCGATGGCCGGGGGCAGGTCAGGGGCCTGATGGGGGCACGCCGCTGCCCAGCATGGCGGAGGTACATGATGGGCTGCTCTGCGTCCGTGGCTGGTCGCTGTGGGTTGGGTGCCTCCAGGTATGGTAGGTGGGTGTACTGGGGCATGGTCGGTCCTGCTGCACCCTTGCATTGATCTGGTTGCGCTTCTCCTATCTCTCCCAGTGCCAAAACGCATACTTAGCATACGCAACACAGTAGGCCTCGGGTTTGCCAGACGGGTGGGGTGCGAGCTATGTGGGTGGAGATGTGCCGGCTGGCTGCGATATTTCTTGTCACAATCCTTCCCCAGCGTGCTTATCGTCCGTCCTGAAATTAATTAATACTACTCATATTAGCTTAGAAGACATATGTACACTCGCACACAAAACTTATTCTGGGGGCACCTTGGTGGCCGACATAGACTTGGTTTGCGGACCTGAAATCTTCCATCCTGCCCTCCACCAGTGGAAACTGGTCCCCTGGCCCCTGAGGGGGACCGGCTATTAGACAAAGGTTTACCCATGGAGGTGGTGGAAATAAGTCCTAGAGCCCCGTCCACAAAGGCGCTATAGACATCAAAATAGCTAGTGTTTGAGTGCTGATGTGTGGGGTGTGGAGATGACCCATTATACCCTCAAGGTATACCTGGTGGGATTCAAATCGACCACGATTGATCTCTCTTCGTTTCATCCTCCTCCCTTTGGGTCAGAGGATGGCGAGAGCCTGCATATTCTGTGCCCTGATTCGGTGCTATTGGTCTATGTGGAGTGCACCGTTCCGTACATCAGTCGGACTAGCTTTTTGTCTGTTATGGATTTCAGAAAATTGGGAAACCCCGGTCCAAAGATCGTCTCTCACTGGATGGTGGAAGCGATCTCATTAGCCTACTCCTCTGTGGGGCAGGATCCCCCAGAAGGTCTTAAAGGACATTCGACTGGGGGTGTGGCTACCTCGTGGCCATTGTTACGAGGGGTTTTCATCGAGGAGGTGTGTGGTGCTGCTTCTTGGGTGAGTGAGGGTGGTGGCCTCAGTGACCAGCTTGCTCAAGAACTTAGCAAGATCTTAATTTTACTTATGAGTACTACGGTCTTAAATAATTTAGCCCCGGGACCCATTCAATATGGGGTCGTTCATTACCCAACCCAAGGCACTAGGCTTGTGTCCCTTTCATCCTTAATACCTTATAGTATATAAGCTTGTGTATCTGCCGATACCGATACCAATCCGATACCATTCTTTTTCCCTCTTTTATACAACTAAGCTGTTAATAATAGATACACTTTGAAGGCACTTTGTTTAACCTGGCCATCTAAAAAACGTCATGCTCAAACTGTGAAACAAATATTCTACTCTCCTAAAGGAAGAAATACATAGCCCACAACATGATTCAGTTCTGCATAGTTGGAGTACCAATCTCCTCATTGAGGTTCTGCTCTTCCGGGACCTGAAACTCATACGTCTCTGTGGATGGGAACACAGGAGATGTGAAATCTGCCACTTCCACTGCTGTTCTAAACACACAATGCATTCGCCGGTCACAAATACATTAGTAAGTTCATCGTAGAATTTCCACTGAAATGCTGTATCTTTCTCACAAATATAAATAATATGTTTAGTTATATATTGTTTATTATAGGTATAATAACTAATATAAGCAAATTGTGTAATTTATAATACCCAAAAGGACTCAAAATCAGTACAAAGTCTTTCATATTCCTCCCTCTAAATGCTCTCTTTCTCTCTCTCCTCTCTCTCTCTCTCTCTCTCTCACTCTCTCTCTCTCTCTCTCTCTCTCTCTCTCTCTCTCTCTCTCTCTCTCTCTCTCTCTCTCTCTCTCTCTCTCTCTCTCTCTCTCTCTCTCTCTCTCTCTCTCTCCCTGAATGTATGGGGACGTGAGCTCCGCTGCCTTCCCGTGTTCCAAAGAGTGTGCACTGGCCGTGGGGCAGATTGTGACACATCTCTCTTCGCATCATGCCGCACAAAGTTTAGTTAATCATTTACGTGATACTTTAGGCTAATGGATTGAACTGATCATAATTAGAATTGTTTTTCGATATCCGATCCAGTGATTTAGGGTGCTGAATCAAACCGGTTCTTAGAAGGTTCACAAGTTGAACCAGCTGCAAACCGGCACTCGTACTAGGCCAGAACCAGAACTAGGTTGATGTTGGTGGAAAAGGACTAACTAACGCTGCAAGTCTTCTTGGTCTTATTTGAGTTGTTTTTATGGTGAGTTTTTCTTTTTAATTTGTGTTTTTGAAGGTCATAGAAGCTGTGATTGTAATGAAGCACTGCGCAAACAAAGTCAACTTAATTCAGTAGTATTGGGTGTGGATCAATAGGAAATCTCCTTAGTATGAGACATATAATATGCCTATGTATATATATGTATATGTGCAAGAAGAGTATAAAAATAGCACAATAGAAAGATAATAATATATTATCTTTCTATTATGCTATTTTTATACTCCTCTTGCTGCTATTTTTGCAAGACAATTTCTCTCCACCACCCCTCCTTCTCCTCCTCGTTTCATTTCTGTAAGCTACTGCCATAGCTCCTCTCCCGTTGGTCCAAGTTTGCTGTTGGGGCATGCTGTGTATCTGCCACTTTGTGTGAGGCTGTGTGGTGTGAGTCAGTGTGTTGCCTCATTACTGTGAGCTACTGGAGCTTTGCAAAGCCTTAGTTGTCCATGGCTGGTTAGCCTGACTAGCTGGGATGCAGGGTCAAAGATGCCCTGTGAAAGCGGAAGAAGCTAATAAGCCAAAAAGGACACGGAAACAGAGCACTGCTTTTATAATGGCGCGTGTGTGTGTGTGTGTGTGTGTGTGTGTGTGTGTGTGTGTGTGTGTGTGTGTGTGTGTGTGTGTGTGTGTGTGTGTGTGTGTGTGTGTGTGTGTGTGTGTGTGTGTGTGTGTGTGTGTGTGTGTGTGTGTGAATTTATTTGGTGTTTGTTCAGCTACAGTAGTCTGTCGTCTAATCAGTCCGTGAGTCCATCCATCATTGCGCTTTGTTAACATTTGCTCAAATATAGCCACAAAACAGAGATGTAGACTCGAGTCATTGTGACTTTGACTGGAGTCAACTCAAGTCACTGTTTTAATGGCTTGCAACTTGACTTGATGGAAAACAAATGAATTGAGACTCGACTTGGCCTTTAGAGGAGTTAGAGACCTGTGACTTGACTTGAGACATGACTTGTTTGTGTTCATTTTATGTTTTCAGTTAAAATATTATTTTAAATATAACATATTCAAATGTTAGGTATTGTCAGTGTTAACATTACAAATGTCAATGTGACGTTACCGGTGTGCACACTGGGAATGGCATTGTTATGATTGGCAGGGGCGATTCCAGCATTTTTTAAAGGTTCCGCTGCGGTCCGCTAGCCACGGAACTGGTCCGTTGCCCACGGAGTTGGTCCGCTGCCCGCGGAGCTGGTCGGCTGCCTGCCAAGCTGGTCCACTGCCCGAGTTGCTGGTCTGCTGGAGGGTCGTTCTGCTGCGGTCTGCTGCCTGCGGAGCTGGTACAGTGATCGCGGTGGTTGGCAACCTCTGTTCTAGCCCAACGGCATTGGGGGAGCACTAGGGGGGGGGGCAGCAGTCATATTTGTTTTTGGGGGGGGGGGGGGGGGGATCATTGGTCCTTGAGGATTGGACCAAATGATCTGAGACTTACTTGTGACTTGGATAAGAGGGAATTGGTCACATGTCTGAACACTGAACAACCACTGAAGCTGTGGGGTGTAAGTCATCATTGTTACTCATCATAGCTTAAGTTTGCTCTCCTTTTACAGTATTTTCACCATAATTTTCCGAATCTAATGAGTAATATCTGGTAGCAGCCTCTTCCTAGCTCCTAGTGTCAATTCATTCCTCTAACTGGATGTATAACGAATGATGTCTGTATTCTATCTATATTCTAATATATCAATCCTGAGAATATTGTTTTATGTGGAAACAAAAGATTCATCTTTGCATACTTCTGCCTCCCACCAGCTTCCTTACTGCCTGCCTGGAACCATTCTCTCTGCTGTGCATGTGTGCCAAACCCTCAAGAAGTAAACGCTTTCCCCTGATATCCCTCCATTTGTGCACACTAAACCCAGAAGAAAGCCTGCAGCTCGTAAAGGTATCATTATCCAGTTGTCTGTCCCAGGGCTGCATAAAGTGCTTTTCTTGTTGAAGCCAACAATATGTGCTTTTCAGTGTGACCAGGTGGGTGATATCATGTGTTTAATTTACTAATAAGTCAACTACACCAGCTTGAGAACTCAAGGAGCTAAATATCAATTGTAGATTATGCAAAAGGTAATATATTTATTGAAGGTAGCTCAGTACAATATTGAAATGGGAGAAACCTGTACATTCAATTTATTTATCTTTAGATCTTTAACACTACAATCTCATAATTAGTCTGAAAACAGGTGCCAACAAGTGATTACAAATTATGGAAACCAAATGGGAGGCTTAACCAATTTGTTGTGGAGAGGTGAGAACGGATTATGCAAAAAGAACAGTAAATCAATAAGGCAGCTCGATGAACGTGTTGAGCTCAAGGCTAACAATGGACGAGGCAAGATTGCTGTGGCAGTTGTACTAAAAGAAACCCAAAATTGGTTGTTAGTTGCTCCCTGCTGCCTTCGCCTTTAGTTAGAACCAACTGAACCACAGGGGTAAATTGTAAAGGTGGAGGTACACTTAAAAAGAAGTAGAAGTTTTTGACCAAAAATAAATCTTTAGAACAAGAAAAGCAAGACCACTGCCACTTCCTCTCACTGTCAAGTTCGTGCTTCTTTCACCGCAGAATTCTTATTGAGTTCTTGTTCAGTATTCTGCGTCCAACGTCTTTTGTTCTCGCGTCTTTATGAGTGTACCTCCTGCTTAACAGGGGTGGGCCCTACTTTGGTCACTGGAATGTAGGCTGTGCCCTGAACTACGCTAACCAGGAAAGGGGACACTAGTAGCGCCTCAGGTAGGCGGTGGGTTATGGCTCAAACAAAACTGAACCAGAGGAATCACTACACTTGACCTAAGCAGTACCTCATTGACTGTGGACTGGTCTTGTGGTAGGCATGAACTCTGGAAACGTCTGCTCGAGATCTCTGAGTCAAAACCTTGGCCTGGTGACAGGGCATCAAAGCTTTCTGCCATGGCTCCAAGTCTTCCTTTACCATAGTGGGATTGAATAGGTCGGGCCATATTGACGAACGAACAGTTTATCATAACCACAAATGGTGATATTTAAGAGGCTTGACTGGGGGAGGGGGTCTTTGACTACCAGCACAACATGTCTAAAGATCATTTTACTGAGCACTTCAATATGTGTCTCTAAATAGCCAACACTGGGAATATCTAACGCATTTTCTGTTCATTACTATAACCAATGGCAAGCCTGGAGTTTGTAAAGTTTAGTGGATACCATAGACCTTGTGTCAATTAAACACTTAACCTTTACTTCCTCTAACGTAATAAGTATATGATTAATGGCACTTCGAACAACATTATCCTTGAGGGCACATAGGGTATGGGTGTATTCCTGTCAGGGCTTCAAACCAGATGATTTTTTCAATTGTTCATTCCTAGCAGAATCGGTGTTTTAACATTTTGGGTTTTGCGTTCAACCTTAAAAATATCGTTCTCGAACCAGTTACAACCAAATGAAATACCGGTTAACAATGCAGGGCTGTGTGGTATGACAATATGTATCTTTCGGACACAAGCCCGGATCTACCATATAGGCAGTCTGGGCACATGTCCAGGGCCCCCTTAGTGCGAAAGGGCCTCCACCATGGGTGAATAAAAAAAGTATGCGTTTGTTTTTATGTCAGGATCCTCAGAAGTATGATACAAAGACTGACTCATTCTCTTTATCTTGATAATTATCCAATCAGAATGAAATACAAGTTGTCTGCAAGAAAAGTAAGTATCATGATTGATTGTTTTATTGGTGAGATGGCTGGTGGCCAAGTATTCCGCGTCACAGTTTTAACCATGTCTAGTGCTTTTCTCCTCATCTGGAGAAATCCTCAAAAAGAAGAAAAAAATAACCGTAAAACTTGTTTTAATGTCATTCTGAAACAGGCTTTCTTTTTTCCTTGGTTTGGTTAAGGTCAGATATCGGAGGAACAACGCATTGAACGCAGCGGTGTCGAGTGCACTCGGATAGTGATGTGAGGTTCGACTGTTTTTACCGACTTGAGTTTGTATGAAACACTCACTAATCTGCTGGTTTCTGAGTCACTGGAGTCACCGAGTCAGTCATCCAGAGCTTAGGGAATCCCCCACAGGGCCCAAAGAGCATGCGCACCAGAGACTTCCACTGGTCGAGCCCGCTAATTTCCATTTTAGCCCTCCGCTAACTTGAATGGGATAAAATAATTTCATCTTGCAGCTCTTCTAGACCTTCCAAATGTTTTCGGATAGAAGGATCAAATTCTGATAGTGAAACATTGTGCCACGGAGGTTGTGGGTGGGTGATTGGGCCCGAGTCAGAGCTTCAGCTCCCGCCACTGAGAGAGAGTACTGAGCGAGTGATTCGCAACCTGAGTCACCGACGCGGCCTGCACGAATCACTCGCTGGCTGTGAGTCAGACCTTTACTTCAGCTCTGGGCAGGGCTGGGAGGGCGAGTGAGTGAATGATTCGTGCAGCCCACATCGGAGCAGTCAGCTCAGGTCAGGGGGCGGGGCTCCAGGCGGGGAGAGGAGAGCGAGTTGAAACAAGTGCCAAAGTGGTTTCCCTTCTCACAGGGCTAGGTCAATACAATAATTAACTTGATACATTTCCACAAATACAGTTAATATGAGAGTTGCACAATAGAGTGAGCGAGTGTCTAGCTTGTAGCAGGTAGGAAGGGCGAGTCAGTGACGGATTTTGTGGAGATGAGGACTCGTCACTCCGGAGTCAGTAAAAAGAGTAGCTTGTTTGGAAGTATTCGTTCAAACTTGCACGACACTACACTCGGACACATCTGTAACCGGGGGGGTAGGGCCGCCTCCACCTCCTCTTCCTCCTCGGGGGAGCAGAGACCCATTTTTTTTGTTTTGCTCCGCCGCTATTTATCCTTTGTTGTGAGATTGCACCAAAAAATGGAAAATAAAATGCCTACATGTAGTTAAGAGAGTTGTTTTAGCCGAACCAACGGTGAGACCCGGTGCTCAGTCCAGTGCCGCGGTGCGCTGTGCGGGGCGTGTTCTGCTGGCAGAGTCCGGAACACCTGTACAATCCAGGCGGAGCCTAGAATACTGCGTCTGCTTCATTTTTTATCCGATTTCTTTTTTTTTTTTTTCCGCTTTTTCTTTTTTCAATTTATTGAGCATTAAGCTGTCCCTGGACTGGTTATTGAGCCTTTCTTTGACCAAATGTGATTATGGTCTAGTGGATTTGACATGCCTGGAAGCTAAATATAATTCAGGTGGGGTTTAATGGCTGGGGTGGGTGCCGTGGGGTATGTATGTATGTGTGGGGGTTAGGGGGCTGGCTATGAGCTTTAGTTCCCAGGGGCCCCTGGGGGTGCTAAGCCAGCCTTGTTCGGACAATTGAAAAAATGTGCATTGGTAGATATTTTACTCTGTAGTCTCTATGGCTAAAATCAAAAAAACATTACAAAAACGCATTGCATCACTAACTCGGAGCGCTGAGGTCCAATCTGTCCTTGGGAAGAAATCCACTGTGGCTTCCCGGCCTTTTGATTGGTTCACGATTGTCAATCACAGAACTGGGCGTGACCCGGCACCCATGCCGTGCTGGAGTAACTACAAAAAGCGAGGAGGTGCGTGTCCCGCGCAAGCGAAACTTATAAACTTTTAGGCTGACACACACACACACACACACACACACACACTCACTATGCAGCCTGCTACTGTACTGAAACACCACAGTAAACAAGCTCACTATTAAGCTATGCGGGGCACATTATGTTAAGCCTAACTGGAGCTAGCTAGCTATTTCCAACATTTGTTCTCTGCACATGGTAGCCTGTCTATCAAACATTGATGAAGTTGATGTATACGACCAACATTTATTTATAAGGTACATAGCATAATATTTACCTCCTCTGGTTGGAAATAGGGATACCACACCACATTTCACTTTCACCGCCTGCCGCCGGTGAGTTTGTATCTGCTATCGACGTTCAGAGGAGGACAAGAGGTAAACGACAAGCCAAAGTTATTGCAAGAAGAAAATATTTAAATTTGTGATAATAAGTAAAGGAATGAAAAAAAAAAAAATTATTAACCGTTTAACTGTTAACTGTCAATAAGAATTTTGACCAATTAATGCTATCATAAATACTATCAGTTAAACAGTTAAAAAAATATTATAAAAAAAAAAGATATAATCATTAGAAAAAAAGTAACTACACAATCTATTTCTTATGGCGGCAACACGCGCAACTAGGGCTTTGACGATTACCACAACCCCGCGGTGTGGTGTGTGACATCACCGGGGGGTTGTACCCTCATCAAAATAAAAAAAAAATAATAATGATATATATATATCTCATCGCGATAATCATTGTTTCGTTATCATCATTGACTGTCTTCCATCCTATGTTCAAGGACTTCTGGATACACTAAACTTTTCAGTAGCTAGCTGGTCACTGAGAGACAGTACATTAAACTTATGAGGGCTTTTTTTGTGTGTGTCCCATTATTATAAATTATTTCTTGGGCTGTACCCGACTCAAAATAGTGTCTTCTAGTCTAATCAGATTCCACTGTTCAATGTGAATATGCTACGGGGGGTTGGGGGCACGAAAAAAACCGTCCCCTTCCCCATTCCAAATATAATTAAACACACAGTTTTTAGTTGTTCAATTTGGTGGAACAGCTTCACATCTAAAACATATTCATTATCCCCTTATTTCTAATTCAAATAATAACATCCAATAAAAATGTATTCATTCTTTTTCAGGGGACAGTGCCAGTTAATGATCAGTTAACGAGGGTCGGCTATTGGTCATAAAAATATATACATATAATTCTAAATTCCTACCGGTTACCTTTATTTAAAAGAAAAAAAAATTGTGCTCCAGAACATATAAAATAATATATAAAATTTGTGGTTTGGTTTTCGTTCATTGAACTGGTTCAAAGCCTTTTGCAGTCAGACAGCTCCCCAGGCCCCACGATGTGCCAGCCGCTGCTCTTTGTGTGTCCTGTTGTCCACGGAGTCAGAAGAGCAAATAGAGCTCAAGATGAGACTCACTTTGACCTTCTTTCCCAGCTTGGATGTGATTCCTGAGGCCTGTTTGGGTTTGACACTGTCGACGGCCTTTCCCTTCGCCTGTCTGAAACTCTCTTCCACTACTTTTAACCTCTCTTGGAGGGTTGTCTTATCTCCTTTCGGTCTACCGCTCATGAAAGTCAGAAGACAATTCAAGCCAGAGAGAAGAAAAAGTGAACGCCTTTATTTCCACCCAATCACTTCTGCTGCGTGTCCTGTTTACTATTTAAATGTCGCATCCATTTTTATACGGATGACACTATTCTGCACTGTGTTGCTGACTCTGTACTGTGCAGCTAGCGGTAGAGATCCTGCAACTTTCCTTTAGTGCTCTGCACGATGCACTTATTAATTTTAAACTGGTACTGAATGCTAATTAAACACGATAAATAACATTTTCCAGAGTCAGAGATATCGATCACAATAACCTGAATGGATCGACTTTAAATGGATTAAACATTGGGGGCTACGGGATTTAAATATCTTGGCATCTGGCTTGATGAGAGATTTACATTTAAACTACATATTGACAAACTTCGCCTTCTCGAAACAAAAATTGGCTTATTATGCAGAGCCAAAGCCGGTCTATGATTAGTAGGGAGAGGATCGTGGAGGCAGTTTTCGTCTCAGTCTTGGATCATGGTGATGCAATTCATACACAGGCTGCTGCTTCCGCTCTCAAGCCCTTTGACTTCAATTTATTATTGTGGATAGTTATGCTGCTCATCATTGCACCTTGACTAGGTTGGTTGGTCTTCCCTGACCGAGAGATGTGATAAACATTAGTATCTGTCGGAAAATGACCTCCGTATATCAGAGGGATGCTTGATCAAACCTTCGATCACATCAAGTAGCCTAAAATGAAGGGCTTGTGCTTCAATCACGGTGGCACAGTGCTTGTAATGCTGCATAAAGCAAGAAGGTCCTGGATTCAATTCCGCACGGGGCGCTGTTGGCACCGTGCTCCGGTGGGTTATCTCTGGATAAGGGGCCTTTCTGTATGGAGTTTGCATGCTCTCCCCGTGCTCACGTGGGGTTTCCTCCATTTTAACATCGGTGAGGCCCCTCACCAAAAATATGCAGGAGATCCTCATTGGACCAGCGATGGACGTTTGGAGTTGGTCCCCGGACCCTGCCCACTGCTCCTGGCTGCCCCCCCAGAGGAAGGACGAGCCAGGATGGGTTAAATGCAGAGAACAAGTTTCACCGACCACCATTAAAAGTGTGTGTGTGTGTGTGTGTGTGTGTGTGTGTGTGTGTGTGTGTGTGTGTGTGTGTGTGTGTGTGTGTGTGTGTGTGTGTGTGTGTGTGTGTGTGTGTGTGTGTGTGTGTGTGTGTGTGTGTGTGTGAGATGAATAAAGAATCTCCAAAGTAAAGCTTTCAATGAGTGATTCGACTCATTGAGACTCAATAAAAAAAGAGATGGATCTTTCGCGACTATGCTTGTGAAATAGTAAACTGAAACATGTGAGGAATGAGCAAATCAAATATGTGACCCATCACGTACTTTAGGGGTATTTGGCAGCTTTCGAGTTTTTATCTTTTGAATCAGTTGAAAGTGGAGAATCAAAGCTTCCAAACAAGGTGTCACTTGTGCAAATCAAGCAAATATTTTTAAAGCTATGAATTGTTCATGACAAGGGTGTGGCAAACCGTGTTTCTGAGATAATCACCTCCAAGGTTTTACCCACACTAGGTTCATTCAGCCAGCTCCCAGAATGCAAATGGGTTTGGCGGACAAACAAAGCCTCATGGCTAGTTAACATACTGCTGAATGGGCCAATCCCGATCAGCTGAACTAACACAACTATTTTTGTTTTTAAAAAAATATTTTATTTAACAGTTAGAATATACATGTTTTATAAAAGTGGAATTATTTTGGAGTTTAAAAGTACGGACAACACAACAAAATGTAGAGTCTATCAATATTATGAGTCTCAGAAAATCTGAAATCTGAAAATCTGTGGACATATCGTCGGTCTCCTCTGCTGGTTCTTGAAAATATTCAGTTTCATCGTCATATTAAGTTTGAAATCCACTGTTTTGAAATATTCTCCAAGTCCGGAGTAATATCAGATTCAGCCGCAATGTCGTTCTCCACGTCGCTGAAGGAGAACTGACTATCATCGCAAAAAATGTCCAGTAAGCGCTGCTAACACTGACTTGGATCTATCGCACTGGTCAGATTAAGGTCCAAAATATGATTCAGAGCTTCCGCCACCCGCTTTGTGTAATCCATAACGATAAGAAACAAGAAGAACGTTTTTACAGAGAAGTGAGACAGAAACACCCCCGTGCTGCACTTTAACCGTCTGTTTACGGAAATGACGTCGGTGCGCGACGCAAAGGGTTCTTCTTCTTCACGGTTTCACAACAATGGCTCCGTGTGTGTAAAAGTAGTACGATTTAAAGGTTGAATTCTTTCAAAACGGTTTCACATTGACTTCATACCACATGGAATATGGATGAATGATCTTCACCTGGACGGTCGCTTTAAAGGAAACGATCGATCAGTGTTGTTCAGCGCTGTTCTGCGTCTCAGTAAGTGAACTGCGTTTCCCAATGTAATCTGACGGGAATATTCAACTCCACCGTTTAACATTTTTATACTATACTATTTATAAATCAAACTCGGATTTGAAAAATACATTGAGAGATAAAAAAACCCCACAAAGGAACATGAATATGGAAAAATCTCATTTTCCTTCAAGAAAGGTTTTTTCCAACTTATTTGGCTGCTCCTGGCAATTTTTGAACTGTGCGACATGGTGCTTTTGCTGTGGTTGGTCACATATTACTTATTGTCCCTTAAAACATTGCAGAATACATGTAGAACCTGTCTCCTGCACCTTTATGGACCTGCTCCATGGCCCAGTGGATTAAATTGACTTTCCATGATTGGCAATGTAAGTTGCCTACTAACACACTATCCTGACTGGCTCATAACAGGACGCTTCACTGAAGCAAAAGGAAATGCTGTTGGCTTAAAACACCACAAAAACCTGATTTGCTCCTGGGATGTTTACCTATCCCACAAATAAAAAATTCCCAGAATGCAATTTTGTGGCAGTAAAGCAGTAAGTTGGGACCACAACTGGCTTTCAACTCACGTGTGTTTCTGTGCACAGACTGTGTCTACTCTCGTGGTCCATGGTCTTCCAACTAACTATAATCTTCAACTTCTCATCTGTTTGCACATCTGTATGCTCTTCAAGTCGGTTCAGGGTCCTTGGTTGCTCTGTTTTTCAGGACGTCAACCATGCCAGGCTGATTTAATCTCATCACCAAACAAGTCAGCTTTTTCAGGAATGAGGCAAGCAGGCCAATTTGCAGTCGGATCCAGTAATGCATTTTAAGTATTCCAATAGGTTTGGGATGGTTTTTCCTTGAAGATGAGCCAAATCTAGTGTATCCAACTGTTTACAGGATTTTGCCAATATTTAATATAGACCGTGGTATTTTCTCTCTTTGCAGAGTTTTTGCAGGACTTTAACTGGTGACTGGCCTACCTTCCTTTCGCTTTTTGAAGAATTTGTGCGTTGGAAATCTAAGCCCTCCGAAATGCAACTCAGCCGGCCTGGTAGACGATGTGTTTGGGAGCAGACATTGATGAGGACTGTGATTCCGGCGATCGTGTCCCACACAGGCTGCTGTTTAATATACGCCAGAGACACTTTATTTAGTAAAGTGTTTTCAACGTTGCTCTCGGCGAGGTTTGGATTTTCGGATGCAGCGCGAAGCGGCCCTGGGTGCCCGTCCCTTCCGCCCGGAATATTAACGACTACTTTAAGTTTCTGGCTTCAACTTCAAGCATATTGTGTGCGAAATGAGAAGCTTGAAAAACTGATAACCCTGGCTTGTTTTTCAATACAGATTCATTAAAAAATGTCATTAGCGGTTGTGATTTATTGCTTTGCTCGCTTGTGCTAATTTATCAGACTGGAACATAAACAGCAGTAGGGCTGACCGACTTCCTCCCAGTGTGAATGGACACACACACACACACACACACACACACACACACAAATATGTAAAAAACCCACTCTCCCAGCCTCATTCTCCTTGGCACATTCTCTGTTTGAATCCAGAAAATGCAATCAATCAACAAATTAGCATTATTGCGTTTCAACGACCGTGCTGGTTGCACTTACGATTCAGATGATTTTTATTGGAGTGAATAACTCCACTTGAAGTCAGCAGAGGAACCAAAATGAAACATTAAGATAGTGTTAAAAATGTCCAGCAAAATGATAGAGTAGAGCCGCTGTGTGTCTTTCTGTCTGGGTGTTATCTAGGTTCATTGCTGCTGCTGCCAGGAGAGCATGAAGGACTGTCCAGATATGAGAGAGAGAGAGAAAGAGAGAGAGAGAGTGCGAGAGACAGAGAGAGAGAGAGCCCTCCTCCTTTTTGTTCGCCATTAGATCATCTCTCTGCACTTCCAGCTCTTCTTCCTCCCACTCCCTGAGACTCTCCCCCTCTATGAAGCCCCTACGCTCCTCCCAGTCTGGTGAACCCTGCTCGCTTAAAGTCACTACGGAGGGAGACGGTGGGTTGGTTCATGAATGTAAATTCTGACTGACAACTCTTAGATTTGCTTTTAAATTCTTTTGCATCATTTGTATTTGGCGTCAGGACTGTACTGCTCCTCACCCCCTTAGCTGCAGATTGGGATAAGATGTGGTTTGGGACCAAATTAAATGTTAACTAGAACCTTGTTCTGAGTAAAAAAAAAAACTAACTCTGCAGATGGCCATACCAGTATAAAGTATTTCTCTGTCGGAAATGTATTCCTGCTAGCTGAATGTTTTTTCTGCAGTCACTCATCGCCTTCTCTTTCCAATAATCATAAGAGACGTTAACGTCCCTGTCGAGGTCTGCAGTGATGATCAAAAATTTTTGTTTTTAAATCGAATGGGAGATTTATTGCTCCCTTGTAAATATTCTCAGGAAATGGATGAAAATGTTTAAGACACTACACTTACCTCATGAACTCAATCATCATCATTATCCGCCTCTCAGCAGTTTAATGCATATATTGCCTGCTGTAAAAAAGAAGGAGATGCTCGGTCTTCAAGCGTTACAGATTCAAAGACTACTTGAGGCGCAGAATGTTTTTTTTAAATCATACTCACACAAATCATCAAGTTTGGGGTAAGGGTGGCTTTCTCAATGAAATGAAGGATTAAAAAAAAAAAATCAATCAGAATCCGCTCATTTGGTAGTACATTTTCATACAGTGTATGAGGAATTTGTCGTGTAAGGATTTGTGCATTGCTGTACAGACATAAGCATGATTACTTGCCAACTATTTAAAAAATAATAATATAAAAAAATAAAATAGCCAAATATACAAAAAAATGCCAAATATGAATAATAGAAAAATTGCCAATTATACAAAACAATGGCAAATAAAAAACAAAGATACCCCAAAATTATCTAAATGTAGTGCTATTAGAAATCATTTGCATAAAGGTTTATCAATTTAAACCTCTTGCTGATGTATCCACTCAAGGAGTTCAGTCGTTTCTCTAGTTTTTAGTGTCAAAACTACATTGCTTTCCGTCAGTCAGCTTGATCAATACCCTTCTGAAATCTCTTCCAGGATACGACTGTTCTGAACCGTATCTCTCTGAAACGACAGTGGGTTGTTTTTTTTCTCCGGTGGGTTCACGTTGGAACAGGGATTCTTAGCTTTCCATTCTAGTAACGCCGCGTCTCGTTCTTTCTGCTTGGCATTCCAACCCTCACCCTGTCTCTCTTTCATGACTTATCAAGCCTGGCTGCTTGTCTGCTTTTTAAAAAAAAAAAAATGTTGTCTATGAATAACCCAGCAGATTGTAAGGTCACAGATGTGTTAGAGGGTTTTGAGGTTAAAAGTGGCATTACTATTCCCTCAAGTATGATTCCCTTCACGGTTCCAGTTCACATGCACTGGTCAAAGATCCCATCAATATTTGAGGTTTCTAATACCGTGTTAACCAAATGCTGCCGACGCGCCCCATTTGCATACCTGTGATAGCGCTCACATTTAACCTTGTCATAGCTTTGGGTAAATTGAAAATCCACCCAATAAGAACACTCTGCTACTTCATCATGTACACCTGCTCATTTGCGCACATGGCCTGCTGCTCTAAACGCGCCAACCCAATTCATAAAGCATGGGGACAACAGCTGTAGGACCGCCTGGTGGTAGAAGGGTTGGTTTCGAGCACTGCGACGGCCTTTCTGGAAATTTCACGCTCCAAGGTCTCCAGAGTTTAATAAAGACTGAAAAAAAAGCCCACTCAGGCACAGTCTTGTAGAGGAAAAGGTCTCATTGAGGAAAGGGGTAAGAGGAGAACTTGGCCACTCTGGTTCAAGTCGACAAGAAAGGCCACACAATGATGCCAAAAGGGATTGTAGAAGGGAGTGAATGGACAACGTGGCACACGCTGAAGCAGATGAGCGGAAGAGCACGTTGTGTTTCGACTCCTGTCAAGTAAGAGCATGAAGCTGACAGGATGGTGCAGACATGGTCACGAAAACTGGATTGGAAGGGAGGATTGGGAAAACGGTGCTGGGTCTGACAAAATGTAGTTCTGCTGCAACATACAGATGGGAGTACGTAAAACCTTTTGGATCCATCCGGTCCATGGCGGCCATTGTTCAGGCTGGCGGTGGTGATGGTGTAATGGTGTGGATAATGTTTCCCTGGCACATATTAGGCCCCTAAATGCACAATTGAACACTTGACAAAGCATACCTGTGCATAGTTGCTGACCATGTGCGTCCTTGTAAAGTTTGGCCGCTGTCTCTTCTCTTCAAAGGGATGAGTCCAATGGTCTGCAAAATCCACATTCCTCAACCCTAAAGAGCACCTTAGGGAGAGTCACAGGAGATGTTATGAATTAAATATGACCCAAGATACCCAAGAAATATCTACAGACCTCTGTTGAATCCATTGCGTCGATCCAGTGAAGAAATCAGGATTTTCAGTAGGCAAAAAGGGGTCCCACTCGATCCTAAATTTTAACGTGTAGCTAATATTGCTCATTGGTTCTTAGTTCCATTCCATTAGTTCCATTCCAAAATGGCTGTTCTCATTTATTCAATTTATTATTTATTTTTTACAAAAAGTAAATAAGAAGTCTCCAAACCCCATTCGATTGACAGGTCCAGAATGAAAGGTCCATTGCTAACGCTGCCAGCGTCCACTTCAGAACAGCTTCACACACCTGTGCGACGACTGGGACATCAATGGACTTATAATTAACCCCATGAATAAAAGAAAATCAAAAAAATAAAATAATCGACCTCATGGAAAAATGAATTACCTTTTCATAGACTCGCTTCCATAATCTTACACATGTTCAGTGAGTGACTGAAGCAAGAAAGGGACCCACGGAGCAACAGATTCGGCTCGAATGACACCCTCCTGGATTTTGCCGTCGTTCAAGTTCACGTTGCTTCGCTCTATCTTCAGTCCCCCTTTTTGCACAAATGATTGACATGTCTCAAGGAATGTTTACAAGTTGAAGAGCATGCATTCTGTCCTTGACATATACGGTAAATGTTCCGTAGACTGGGAGTCGTACGTTAGTATTGCGATTGTGAAAGAAATACACGCAACATATGGGCTGTTTGGGCTAAATTACAAATCCTTAAATGAAGGCTGCTGTTCAGGATTCCCAGGCGCCCACTTAGAACTCCGCATGGCCTTGAGCCACAACGTCCTCGCCTGAAATCACAGGTGAAGGCTCTGTGAATGGCTCTTCATACCTCCATCCGTGTCGCTGATGGATCCTGTCTTCATCTGCCGAAATAAACCAAATGCCTGCTACACCCCCCTCGCTGTTTTAATATGGATGCCTTCTTACTTTTTCTGTGAATGTGTGTGCTGTAAAACGACTTGCCCCACATTTGAAAATGCCAAATAAACTCTATTGTTGTTTGTTTAAATCCATTTCTGAAATTCAGCGTATGCCAGCCCACCCACAGTCTCGTTTCAACACAGCGTGCCGACAGAATGGGAGTCATAATGCATTCTTTATTGTGTAAAGAATGTTGTTTTTTTTTTTTTTTTGTGCTATTCTGTCGGGTTCACTTTCCTGATGCTAAAACTAGGCTGCTGGCCTGGTTGCCGCTGTTGTGATGCGAGAAAACTCCCCTTTGCTTTAATCACCCTCCTCCTCCCACCTCCACCGCAAATTCACGCCACCAGTTGGACACGGACTAAGGCAAATAGATGCCGTATATACATATATATATACACATCCACATCCACATGCACGCACACACACACGCACACACACACACACACACACACACACACACACAGTGCTTTAAGGGCATTTTAGCCTCTATTTTACTTCCTTCTCTCAATATCCATCAGTAGTTCTTTCTTATTCTTATCTATATCATCATGTTTTCTACCCCTCCCCATTTTCACTCTTCGATGCACCTTCTTGCCCTCTCTCTCTATCTCCCTCTCCCTCCAGCTCCCCCACAAACACTGGTCTACACACACAATCGAATTCTGATTTCCAACTTATTCAAATCATTCATTGTTCATTTATTAAGAGTTGTCTTGCTTTTGGGGTTGCTCGGCCGTGCATCGGTATGGAGACAAATCTTCCTTTTTTTCCTGCTGAAAGCATGAGAAAATATTATTTCCCTACGGTTGGGAAATGGGAGAGTGAAGAAACGAGGCCAATGATTTCAAATTCTACTTATGAATAAAAAGGAAGTTTAAAAAGTTATTCTTGGAATAAGCCGCTAAGCATTTGAACTGACTGCTTGTTAGTGTGTTACTGTGTGTGCATTTATGTTGTGTTGTGTGACACTGTGAGTGTGTCTGTGTGTGTGTGTCTGTGTGTGTGTGTGTGTGTGTGTGTGTGTGTGTGTGTGTGTTTGGGTTTGTGTGCCTGTGTGTGCGTGTGCGTGTGTGTGTGCACGTTTTGGCATGTGTGGCTCTATTTTTATGTCTTGGTATGTGTCTGCTGTGCTTGTTTTCTATATAGTGTATACATACACAGTATATTGTTCAAGGATGAATTGTGTTGTGCAACCCAAAATTGTTGTTGTACATTTCAGTCACTCGGCCACCAAACACTATAAATGTATTTCCATTTTCTTTATAATGAAATAAATAATTGATTTATCAAATTTAATATTTGCATAATTTTCAACAATTTCCGATGCTTAACTATCAAGTTCACCGGGTTTTCCACCCTACATGGGACTTCTGTGAATTAATTTGTTTTCCTCCTTTCCTCCATAAATAATTTCCTTACATTTTTTGATTCACATTGATTGTTGGGTTGATTGAAGGTACTCAAGATGGACAAGTAAAATTATGGTCACACACACACACACACACACACACACACACACACACACACACACACACACACACACACACACACACACACACACACACACACACACTCAAACCATATAGCCAAATGCAACAAATAGGTTGCATCATTAATTGGAAGATATATACTGTATATTCTAAGAAGGGAGCTTTATCACACAGAACAGGCATGACCCATTATAATTGTCCTGCTATTGAAAAAAAGTAAGGTAACATGCTTTTTTAACACGCAGTCACCCACCTGGAGAAGAGAAAATTCTTAGGTGAGGATGTTGTTTGTAGACTATAGTTCAGCATTCAACACCATAATCCCCTCCAGACTCGACACCAAGCTCAGGGACCTATAAGTAGACCATAATAACAAGCAGAGTTATCCATGTTTCTGACATTTTTAGTAGTTAACAGGATACTGGTACACTACCATGGGATCATTTCATTGTAAAAAGTGTGCTGTGGGAGAAAGACGCTTCGGAAACCAGGAGTTTTCGCGGCCAGAAAAAACCTTGCCTGTTGCACCGTTTGTGGACTACGGCCGATACTGCCATGATCATCAGGTGCACTGGTGCATCACGTCGGTTTAAAAGGGAAGCTATCGCAAAAATACTCCATATGCTAATCCGTGTTTGACTCCATGCCAGCACAGGAGAGCACTTGTCCAACTGTAGCACAAATCCCGCATCCTCACATTTCATGTCCCCATTGCTTCTCTCGTTGCTCTTTCCTGGCAATGGAATAAGAGAGTTATGAAGATGCACACAGGCAGCTGGCATTATGGGTGGCATTTTAATTCCCCACAATGGTTTTATATATGGAAAAATAAATTTTAGAATTTCTTGGAGAGCACACACTTACAGAAAAGGCCCTACAGACTCACCCACACATGCCGGTGCTTGGCTTTGATCAGTGGGTTTAGTCACTACCACCAGTAAACAACAGACACGTCTTGGCGTGTCTCTATTTTTAACACATTATTGTTACGCGTTCATCAATAACCGACTGGAGGCTGTAAATAATCTGATGATGAGGATTAGAAGTCCCCATTTGGTACAGAAAGTAATTTATAGAAAGAGTTAAATATAAAATCAGCAGAACGGTGTCAGTGAGGACATTGTCCATTTTCACATCTCCTGGAGGATGATTCCTCCCTTGGTGACCCCTCATTGTTGACTGCTCATTTACCCCCCTTACACACACACACACACACACACACACACACACACACACACACACACCGTCCCCGAATGTTTTTTGGAGGTTAAGGTTAGAGGATGCTGTTGATTATTATGTGAATTTCTAAGGTTTTGTGAAGCCCCCTGAGATGTTACAGTGAACAAGGGGACTATATGAATAAAGTTGACTTTTTTTACTTTGACTTGAATCCACACTGACACACATACAGCGGCAAAGTGCATATCTTAAAACAACAAAGAGCAGGCAGCCACATTCTGTTCATGCTGCATCGTGTAGCCACACACACACACCCCCCCCCCCCCCCCCACACACACACACACACACACACACACACACACACACACACAGACACACACTCTCCCATGTCCCATTAACTTTTTATCAAATCTGTCAAGAGACCAGCATTATCAAACATTCATAGTCACACAGCAGGTATGTCACTGTGTTCCTGCCCTCACTCACGCGTGTATATATATATATATATATATATACACTGTATGTAGTGGCTTTAGAAAGTAGTCAGGCACATTCACTTATTGCACACTTTGTGTTGTAGATGAAATTTTAAATTTATATTTTTGACCCATAACCTCAGTAACCCATGATGACAAAGTGAAAACATATTTTTAGAAATGTTTGCAAAATTTATTAAAAATCCAAAACTGCTCCTCTCTTAAATCTCTTACATCGGATACGTTTTCAGACCCTTAATTCAGTACTTTGTAGAAGCCCCTTTAGCAGCAATTACAGCTTTTTAGTCTTCTGAGGTAAGTCTCGACAAACTTTGTTCACCTGGATTTGGGGAGTTTATCCCATTTTTCCTGGCAGATCCTCTCAAGTGCCGTCAGATAGGATGGGAAGCGTCTGTCAACTGCCATCTTCAGGTCTCTCCATAGATGTTCTATGGGATTTAAGTCCCGGATGTCCAGCGTTGTCTGAGGCTCTCTGCTTTGGCTCGTTGTGGCCAAAGCATTGTGTGTGTGTGTGTGTGTGTGTGTGTGTGTGTGTGTGTGTGTGTGTGTGTGTGTGTGTGTGTGTGTGTGTGTGTGTGTGTGTGTGTGTGTGTGTGTTTGCGCGCTCCAAGGGTTTCCTTACCTGGGTCCAATAGAGGAGAGGAGTTGAAAGAAGGGGGAGGAGAGAGAATGAATAAGGGGAGCACTGCAAAAACAGCCCTACTAGAAAGAAGACAAATATTAATCAGATTATCTTATATCAAGCCACAACATCTGCCAATGGCATAATCCAATTTTGCTTGACTAGAATTCTTAAAACTAGCATAAAAGTCTAACCACTGCAAGTATGCCTTAAAACTCGACAAAAATGCCATAATTTAGGAAAGTTGTGCTTATTACAAGCAATGAAACTCAGTTATTTCAAGCTGCTTTCACACATGCACTGCAACCCTGAAATTATCTGGACATTACCCAGAGAAGCTGTATGTGTGAACGCAAATGTCCGAATCATCGGGACTGGACATTAACCAGACTTTACCCTGCCAGCTCCCTAGTACGACGTCTGTGTAATGTCTGACACAGACCATCTCCGGTTGCGTGCTACATGTGTGAAAGGGTAACTCCGCACAATGTCCGAACCTGATTATCGAAACAGTCTGGAGTGCATGTGTGAAAGCAGCTCAGGATAGACTTACTCAACATTTGTATTTTGGTCTCTTGATTAAGCTGACTTTAAGAATCATACCTTAAGACAAAATTTCTTCAAACTACATAATGAAAACAAGTGACTTTGTCTTAAATTAAGGCATGAGAAGCATTCTTATTTTTAGCATTTTTAGCTGCTTCATTGAAAAGCATTTCAGAACACTGAGTCCATCATTCAGGACAAGACCACTTTCCGCATAGTCACACAGACCAAAGGAATACAGCTCCTCATGAACGTAAGTGTTAGAAAATGAAGAAAAAACTTTGGCATTTCATAAATAACAGATTGAGAAGCAATTTTCTAGGGCTTGTTTAATAACACAATGTCAAAAAAATTTATATTCTAGTTATTTTAGCAGCATAACAACAAATTAATAAGCATAACATTCCAGCTCTGTCATGCTGGTTTGCATAATATCCCAGAGGAAAAAAGGTGGTTTGAAATGACATTGTGAGAGATGCGTCGTGCTGCGGGACCCAGTGCTGGCTCTTTCCCACGGCATCACACCTACGCTGGATCGGGCGGATCGGGGCCACAGGCGCCAATTGTCTGACTTGGCGGGGGCAACCTTTTATGTCGGGTCTGTTTCCTTTCAGTGAGGATCGCGTGCTGCAGGACTAGATCGAACCAGGGAGAAACAGATCATTCCTTTTACTTTATGTTCACGCTTGGCCAGCCAGCTTTTCTGTTGCCTGGTAATAAAAACCCCGCCTGCGAGGAGTCGCTCTGCCATCAGTTTCTGCGTCGCCCTCCTTAACCTGCACCTGTGGGTACTACTACAGGCACCCACAAACATATGGCAAGACTCTGTTTTTTCTGAAACACAGCTTTTTGTCAGAAGAGAAGAGAAAGAAAAGCGAGAGAGGGAGAGAGAGGGACTCACTCAATGAAGGACTTCCACTCGCCTATGACTTTTTTTGTAGGCAGGTGTTTAATCTCTGTCATGGATGGAATGTTGGAGAATTTCAGTTTGCGATGCTGATTGCAGTGTGGAAATACAGTTTGGGTACGTGTGGTGCAGGGCATAATGATACGCCATGAGGTACTGTAGAGCAGTCTCTCACCAAACCTCTCACTGTTGAAGGTGGCCACGGGCGTGCTTCCAACGATCATGCAGTTGTCTTCAGAGACGAGCACACATGGACATGACAGAGGTCGTTGGAGCAGGAAACCATCGGGTCTTCTAAAGTCTAGATGACAAAAGTCAATGTACAAGATTACAGCCATGGGGGGGGTTAAGGGAAATATTAGTTTCCAAACTGTTACTACTAACACGTTAACAGTAAGGAGGAACCAGGGAAGTAACAGGAGGACCTTCATTTATGCCTATAAGTTATAATATTGCAATATTGAACAATGGAATACTAAACAGACAGACACTAAAGCTGTTGTCTGTTCACTTGCTGGTTGGAATGTGTTTTCTCAAAATTCTTCTCTACCAAAGACCCATAGATGTGGACAGAGTGTATTAAATGCAATACATACATGCTTCATCAATGCTATCCTGGTGTTGCACTAGGGTGCTGGCTCTAACAGGCGACTGTTTCAGAGTAATGGTCGATGCGCTTTAACCTCCGTTCTAGTCA
The DNA here is from genome assembly GCF_960531495.2 of Zeus faber. Classification (NCBI taxonomy): domain Eukaryota; kingdom Metazoa; phylum Chordata; class Actinopteri; order Zeiformes; family Zeidae; genus Zeus; species Zeus faber. Next base: position 14,107,753 of record NC_137197.1, read on the forward strand.
CTTGTTGCAACATCCGCATCGATTTCACTGCATATATGTATGAATGTATGTATATGTATGTGACAAATAAACCCCTTGAATCTTGAATCTTGAACCTTGAATCTTTATTTCCCCATCGTGTCGTGGTTTCTTCGAAGAAGGGAACCTCGGCCTCCTTGGACTTCTGACATTTGAAAGTCTCTTCATGGGCTTTTTGGCAACATGCACCTGCTGGGTACAAATTGTTAACATTAAAAGATGACCCAAAAAGAGAGCCAAGTTTTCACTAGAAAGATAAAAAAAAATTAGCAATAGTGACAAAAAGCTACTTACCCACTCACTGTTTGATGACCTGTCTTTTATCCTTGGGCAGGTCTCCACCAATCGCTGCACCATGGCATTGACCTCATGTTTGCTGGGGTATCTAGAGTCCTCTGTGGCTCTTGGGATTTAAATCATATTAGTCATAGTGTTTCTTATAAGTCGGCAGAGGAGCTCCTTGGATTCGACTACGCCGTGCTCGGTCCCTAGCTGCTTCTGCTCAAAGTAGGAGCATCACGCCTGTTCAAGCTCACTCTCTGTGAGGACATGCATATGTGTATTAGATATGTATATATAGATATGTATTCTGGGTTGAACATCGTCAAAAAATATGAAGAGTTGGGCTCCTCTTTTGAAAGGCCATCGCTTCCAGTGGTTGATGGTTGTTGTTGTTGATGGTTGTATTTCAACGGCAGTCTCTGCCTAAAATACATTTACACTTAGACATTTCATAGGATAACTTTTTATTGTAGTGTGTGCCTTTATAGTACTTGTTAGTCCAAAGAAAATGCATTATCTCAAGCATGGTGTGGCACGGTGGCGCAGTGCATTGCACTGCTGCCTCACAGCAAGAAGGTCCTGGGTTCGATTTCCGCCTGGGGCGCTGTTGGCTTTGTGCTCCGGGCGGGTTATCTCCCAAATAGGAGTCTCTCTGTGTGGAGTCTGCACGTTCTGCCCGTGCTCACATGGGCGTTTCCTCCACCTAACATCAGTAAGGACCCCCACCAAAAAACATGCACATATCATCGTCTGACCAGCGATGGACACTCGTCCCCGGGTGCGTCCACGTATGCTGCCCACTGCTCCAGGCTGCCCCCCCGGAGGAAGGACAAACCATGATGGGTTAAATGTAGTGGCCTCATTTCACCGGCCACCATTCAAAGCATGTGTAGTAGTGTTGTGTGATAATTAAAGATTCTTCTTATCTTTTAGAGGAATTAAAAAAAAAAAAAATGCATAGGCATAATCCATCGTTGAATAGGTCTCAAAGCACATACAGCAGAAGTGAGTACACCCCTGCAATGTCATTAGAATGTTAAATAATAACAAATCCTGTCAATTTAATACAATTGTATGAAATTACTATGACAGCTGGTTCCTAAATATGGCCCTCCAATTCTTGTTTAATTGATCAAACATTTCTGTTTTTTCAAATGAATTACCTTGAATCCCCTTCGGCTTTGGCTAAAAATAAATAGAGTTAAACGGACACGATTCGTTAATTACTTAACATTTTAGTGATATTGTATAGGGTAGTACTCGGTTTTGTTATACTGTAATAGACATATTTATAGAGCTGACCTTTTCCTCTTTTTCACCATCAGCCCTACATTTGGGCTCCTCGGGAAATTTTGGAGACCAGGAAACATCTTTGATGTCATCCCGGGAGAGTGAAGGCAGTAAGTGTTCTCCAATATGAGCATCTGGAAGATAGAGAAGTTACAGTTAGTGCCAAGACACTGAGCTCATCCCTGAACGGACAAATTTTTACACTGTGGCACTTCCCGTACAATTAGCATAGTGTTCTGACAATTTGCTCACTCTTGCTGCAGGCTATCATTCTGTTTAAGAGTACTGGGTGAATCAGAAAGCATAATATATTTATTCATTAATTATAATGAATATATTAAAATTCCAGCTTTGCAAATTGCAGTAAGGGTGAGAACGAAGCCTTAAATACACACACCAACACAAAAAGCATTTTATTACTCTCAAACTAAAATTAAAGTACCTTTATAGGAGTAATGCTAGCCCATAAGATGAACCCCCCTCCCTAATTTGCCAGGCTAGGTTAGCTACATAAGACAGAAGCTAACATAAAAACATAACGTTAAGACAACATGTAGCTCGTACATATAGCATACCTCTGAGTGTGCCAATTGGCACATCGTCCAGTTCATCCATTACTTGACTTCAATGACGTCCACAAAGCAGACATGAGAGCAATCACAGCAGCACAGTGCAGCGGCTGTTCCTTTTGGTGCCGGGGGTGGTGGCGTCAACACATTTGATCCAGGGCTGTCGTAGTTCCTTTGCAATTTTTTATTCCTCAGTATTTGGTGTCATAACTACATTAGAATTGCCTGAATAAATCGGCTGAGCCGACCAAGTTAATAGTGTAACGCTGGGGTACTGTGTACATGTGTGTTCTGTGGCTTTAATTGAGGGAGGTGTCACTGGTTGGGGATTGGCTGCACGCTCTGTTCCGGGAGGGAGAAAAGGGAGGGAAGCCAAGGTGGTGGTTGTGTTTGTTGGTGGTGCGCGCGGGGAACGAAGTAGCTGAGAGACACTGCCCCGCATCCAACATTTACCTTGGGCGAGCCACCCTGTTATTTGTTTTAATCCAGTACCCTCAACCTGGGGTTGGCTGTACGTCAGTACGTGACTGACAGGGAAATAAATCTGGGCTCAGCGTTTGAGTGAGCAACTTGGATCTTGTCTCCACGCCTCGTCTGTCAAGCTGCCCCGCTGAACGTCGCATTACGTTTATTTTGCGTTTGACCAAAATTAATTTCTCTCAATGACATTATTTAATTACACACAAATTAATATTAAGTCGCATGTTGATTAATGGTCAGCAATAAATGTTGCTGCTGCTGTTACAGTATGAGGCACAGAGTTACGATGTCTACGCCTTGATATCACCTCTTGTATAAAACCACGTCATCTTGGGTTCAGGGAAAAAAACAGATAACGCGGCCGCGAGTCAGCCAGGCAGCTTATACAAGCCGCTAGAAAAACAGGGAAAAGGATTTGGTCGCTGTGTTATCTGCTGTGTGTTTGGGGCTCTGACCCTCAAATCTTCATTGAGTCATATAAATTCTTCTCATAGTTCGTAGTCCAGTAGCATTGTTTGTGGATACACAAGGTACCCTGTTTTACACGGTGCCCTCTGGTGCACAAACTGTGTGATTTAAATATTGTTTCTAAATGCCTTCAAGATATGCATCTTTGACATTTTTGCATTGCAATTCCTTATTACTTACTGGCCGACAAGAGCTGATAAGGTACATGAGTGATACCCTGGCTGGCTCCTGCATGATTTTCTATCATCGTGCAGTGAAAATAACCTAAATCGAAAGGATTGCTAAAACAGTGGATGGGCTCTTTAATAAGCCTCCTTGGAGGACTATGAGCTCCGCTGTCTGTCCTTTACATTTTTTAAATGGGTCAAGGGTTAATGTTAAACTGTATTTTTCCATTTTTGTCTTTGTGTGTGTATGAGCCTATGCAGTATTTGTTCAACCCGATTATTCGTATTTTGCTGTGTGAGTGTTACCAGACTGTGGTTCTCTTAATAGTAATAAGATAAAATGTTTGATTGATTGATTGACTGATTGATTGATTGATTGATTGATTGATTGATGAAATGTGATGCAGCGGGTTCTGTTCTCTGTTAACATGATGGTTGCAGTTATAGAGTGTGACAGCCACACACACTCATTGAGATTTTTTAATTTAAAAATGTTTTTTTAACCTGTGCTGTCATCATGCTGGTTGTAAGACACAGAGTATTTGTGTCATTGCATCTAGGACAGAGTTAGTCTGCAAGTGGAGTTCAACTTCTCAAAGTGAAATGCAATGTCCTGTGGATGACCTGTAGGAAGACAAGCACACAGCTTTTTTGTTACACAGAACCATCACCAATCCACCTCTTTGGAGAACCATCTTACCATGTTTTGGTCTATAAACAACTAATCACTACTCCAAGAGGGGGAGAATCACCACAGGTGAGACAACTAAACATAGAACCAAACAACAACGTGTACATGGAAAAACATAAACATAGAAACAAACAAACAACATGTACATGGAAAAACATAAACATAGAAACAAACAAACAACATGTACATGGAAAAACATAAACATAGAAACAAACAAACAACATGTACATGGAAAAACACAAGCATAGAAACAAACAAACAACATCTACATGGAAAAACATAAACATAGAAACAAACAACAACATGTACATGGAAAAACATAAACATAGAAACATCAGACGACAACATGTATCGACAAAACAGAGTTTATTAAGTCCAGGAAAAATGGAACTGCATTTGGGATGTAGCCTCTTCCTGTCATAGTAATGGCAGTAAATGAGGGAGGAAAGGAGAAGGATGTAATCGGGAGTGTGTTCAGGTGATTGTTTAAAGCAGGTGCTGGTAGTGCGCGAGTCCGCCTGTACAGTATGTATGTGTGTGTGTGTGTGTGTGTGTGCCTGTGATGCGTCCACCGGTGAGACATATACATACGTTCATACATATTTGCAGTGAACTGTCTCTGCAATGCACCTGGAGATTATGCACAATAGTTACTAAACCGAACATAATAGCGAACCCTATTCCTACCTAGCTAACTAACTGAAACTTACTGATTCTTAAAACGTAATGCGGTTAGTGAATTGAATAATATAAATGAAATAAAATAAAATATAAATAAAATAAGACCCAAAAAGATAATACAGAGTGGGGGTACAAAATAGAAGGGAATATTGGGACTTGTCCCAATTGGTTCTTGTATGAGGGTGGAATTATATGTGACCCACCACAGCAAAACCTGCTGTCTCGCACATTTCTAAAATCACCAGGAGCAGTCAAATAAGTTGAAAAAACCTTTCTTCAAGGAAAATGAGATTTTTCCAGATGTTCCTTTGTGGTTATTTTTTGTCTCTCAATGTATTTTCAAAACCGAGTTTGATCTTATAAATAGTAGAAAAATGTTAAACCGTGGAGTTAAATATTCCCGTTAGATGACATGGGGAAAGGCAGTTCACTTACTAAGACGCTGAATAGTGATGAACAACGTCGTTCCTTTAAAGCGAGCATCCAGGTGAAGATCATTCATCCATATTCCATGTGATGTGAAGTCACAATATGAAACTGTTTTGAAAGAATTCAACATTTAAATGGTACTACTTTTACACACAAACTGAGACATGGAGGGGGGCATGGAGGGGGCGTGAACCAACGTTTACCATAAAAGAAGAAATCCTGACGTCACTTCCGTATACAAGACGAGGATCCGGTTTCACTTGTCTGTGAAATCTTTAATTTCCCTGTGTTGTTATGGATGAGGAGAAGCGGGTGGAGGAAGATCTAAATCATATTGTGGACCCTAATCTGACGAGTGCAATCCAAGTGAGTGTAAGCAGCGCGTACCGGACTGGACTGAACTGGTCTCAGTTCTCTGACAGCGATGCTGAGAATGACAGCGATGCTGAATCTGATATTACTTCTGACTTGGAGAACATTTCAACGGATTTCAACCTGAATGTGACGGTGAAACTGAATATTTTCAAGAACCACCGGAGGAGACCAAGGATAGGCCCGTTGTTGTTACAACGGAAGAAGTTGATGATGTGATGAAGTCCGTTGAGGTTGGTGCAGATTTTCAGATTTCAGATTTAGATTTAGATTTTCCAAGACTCATATTATTGATAGACTCTACATTTTGTTGTGTTGTCCGTACTTTTGAACTCCAAAAAATGTCCCCCTTTAAAAAACATGTATATTATTACTGTTAAATAAAAACTTTTTTAAAACCAAAAATAGCTGTGTGTTGTTGTGTGACGCTGTTCAACGCTGTTCGTGATTGGCCCATTCAGCAGTATGTTAAGAAAGAGGCTTTGTTTGTCCGCCAACACCATTTGCATTCTGGGCGCTGGCTGAATGAAGCAAGTCTGGGCGAAACTTTGACGGTGATTATCTCAGAAACATGGTTTGCCACACCCTTGTCATTAACAAGTCAAAGCTTTAAAAGTATTTGCTTGATTTGCACAAGTGACACCTTGTTGGGAAGCTCTGATTCTCCACTTTCAAATGAAAAAAAAAAAGTTGAAAGCCGCCCAATGACCCTAAAGTTTGCGATGGGTCACATATTGTAGCGTCACCAAGCAGCAGAAAAGGCCCCAAAGCCACCCCTGAGTCCTGCAGCTGTGTAAACACCCCACGACCGCAGGAAAGCTCCCAGCCCTGCGGTGACAGAAGACCCCCTAGCACCGAGAGAAGCCGGGACCCCACGCGGAGCAACGCCCATGGGACCTACGGGACCCCGAGGAGCATAAACCCAAGAGTGCGAGGAGACCCTGCCCCCCTGAGGCACCCACATTGAAGCCATCCCAGGCATGGACGCGCCATACTGCAACCGGCTGGACGCCCCACCCGGCAGCAAAGCCCCGAGCGCCCACCCATGTAGCCGAGTGCGCCCGGCGCAGGACAACCGGATGTCAAAGTTAGATATATTTTCTTAAAATAAGATTACTTTTCTCATGCAAAACATGCATGACAAGATTATATTTCTTATAGGACAAAAAAATTGGCAAAATAAGATTCATTTCCCTGGGCTTTTTTTACTTTCTTGAGATTCCTTTTTTGCAGGGTTGGGGAATAAAGGAAGACATTGGTTTATGAAAAAAGGAGAGCAAGCGAGAGAGAGAGAGAGAGGATTACATTGGTAAATGTTTATATTACATCACACACACGCACACACTCCTCCCTCCCGCCCTCCTTCTAACCTTTCCTTCTTCTCTCCACCTGTATCGATATTTTTCATCCTACCCACCCACCCACCTCCATCTCCCTCCTTCCTCTTCTTGCTCACTCGGCTCTCCCTCTTTGCATCCTCCCTCACCCGCTCCCCCTTGTTTCTCCACCCTTTTACCTTGACGCCCACCTCACATGCCTTTATTTCTCTCTCTCTCTCTCTCTCTCGCTCTCTCTCTCTCTCTCTCTTTCTCTCTCTTTAACTTCACCCTTCCTCTATCAATCTCAATCTGCTGCATAATTCTTTTCCTCGTCCTTCGACCCAGCCGAGCCGTGTTTGAAAGTGGACTCACACATACACACACATGCATGCTCACGCGTGCGCACGCACACACCCACACGCACACACACACACACACACACACACACACACACACACACACACACACACACACACACACACACACACACACACACTTGGCTGGATCAGATGAGATGTAATAAAAAGCATCTTCCCACTCTGGGAGGTTATGTAAAGACATACGCTGGACGACTTGACTTTCGCTGTTTTCCTCTTTATATTTTTCCTTGTTGTCGATCTTTGCTTCCGCTCTCCTTTCTTTCCTTTCTCTCTGTTCTTTCTTTCTTCCGACCCGTTCTGCCGTAGCTCAGTGGCTCGCAACTGATTCCATTTGCCATCCAAATGTCAGGACCCGTTCATTTTTGGTTTATCTCTGCGGCGGGATTAAAATTGTACTCATCTCCGGAAAAATTTAGCACAGAAACAAGATATGATCCTTCAATTGCGTTTGGGTGCTTTTTTATTTACGGTATGTATTTTTTTTTCACCCAGTGACACTAATGCATTTTTTTCCCCTCCAAATTAAATGAGATGGGATTGCCTGGGCCCAGAGCGTTGTTAACTTAATCAGAAATCTCAGTTGGAAGATTGTGATTTCCTCGCCGGTAGAGTCCACAGATCAGATTTTGACGGTCGCGTTTTTATATCGCAAAACATCATCTTGAAAGTCATATCCTGAGTTTAAATACAGAAACTTGTACTGTAAAACTTTTTGATGAACGCTATAACACATTCATTCTCAAAAATTAAATAAAAAGTTGAGTTTATATAGTTCATGTACATCTATGACTAAACTTTTTATCGTGCCCCCTAGTGGCCGTCCCTCTATGCGCCGCGCCCTTACCCTTCTAAGACTAAAGTATCTATAGAAATGAATGGACTCTTCTTTAATACATTATTACATTATTATTTATGTAAAATGATTAGGCCTCATGAGGGCCTCAAACACGAACAGGTGGAAATAGATGAGTTCAACTTATTTTTGGGAGAATTTTGGTGGGATTCCCGCAGTTTGATGTTGACCTGTTAAACTGGTAGTAATTGCCATACAAGGTATTTTCAGGGTCAGAAGTATCAATGAAGTTATCATCTCTGTCTTCATAAAGAACAATTGATGAAATGCAACAGCATTGTTTTACGCGATGCAAGACCGTAGACCAGAAGTAGAAAGGTAGAATTTTGCGAAAAGAACCCCGCCCCCCCTATTCCCAGCAGTATTGAATGATTGCCTGGAGCTCCACATTGTTTTTCTGCATCAGTTCTATATATATTTCATGTATAGGCCCACATCAATTGAACTGTGCACATGTTGCATGTACACACAGATACATACACACACACACGCACGCACGCACGCACGCGCGCGCAGCCGGGCAGCGCTACTGTTGTTTTCTTTTAGTTTGCTCTGATAAAGCCTGGACTGGCTGGTGCTGGTCTGTGTGTGTGTGTGTCTTATATCATTTATTAAGCATATACTGTAGGTTAAGTGCTGTACAGTCATCGATGTGTCCGTTAACTCATGATGGATAGGTGTTATAAAGTAAGATAAATGGATGGATGGATAGATAGATAGTTATACTGTATATATACTTGATGCAGTCCTGGGGGGAAATTAATCAGCTCACATCAGAACAATATGCAATAATAACAAAAAATATATTAAACAAACATGATAAAAAAAAATAATAATAAACTTTAAAATGCACTTGAAAAATGGCAATATAAAAGAAATTGAAAAATTAACCAAATCAATTAAAACAATGATTTTGACTTAATAGGATATGAAGTATTTCAACTGTTTTTTTTTCTGTGAGTGCCACTTCACCTGAACCTTCTTTGGATGGATGGATGTGCAAGTGGGATTATGCAATAATTTAATTAATTGCATTTCAATTGGGATGCACGATCAACTCAGGCGACCAGGCATCCATTAGGTAATTAATTTTTTTACTTCATTTACTTGACAAGTATCTCCCAGTTTAGTGTTGTTTTTGTTTCCAGTCGGCAGGACAGGCCAGGCTTAAATTTGTTGGAAAGAGCCCCAGCTCCTAATTAGACAAAGAAAAGTAAATTCACCAGAGGATCTTTTTCAGTTCCCATAAGCTCCACACCCCTCCAACATGTCTAAATAGAAGCTCAAGTATGTGGCTCTTGATGCACTATTAAGCAAAAAGCAGAACTGGAGAATCAGCGGGCAGAACGTTGGAGCTGTACTGGCTATTCTACGACACTAGTTCTGTGTGTATCCAGTCACTTATCTACTGAGAGCTTCACAGTTTGGTCACAGTGGGAGCCCTCTCCTCCACACACGCATGCATACACACACACACACACACACACACACACACACACACACACACACACACACACACACACACACACACACACACACACACACACACACACACACACACACACACACACACACACACGTGCGCACGCGCGCACTCCTGGGCACCATTCATCATGGACAGGGAACCTGTCGGAGGTAAGCAGCCGTCCTCTCTCTGCAGTAGATTACTTCCTACAGCAGATTGTGCTCTTTGTGTGCTATGGGCCATCTCCGCTGCAACGCTGCGTTTCTCAGAATTCCCTGGGGGACGGCGAGAGTAAAATCATTTTTGGTTTGAAACCATGAAAGAGCATATTCTATTATTATTATTATTATTATTATTATTATTATTATTATTATTATTATTATTATTATTATTATTATATTTGTAATAATAATTAAATATAATATATATTTTAGTTATTATATTATATTTATATATATATATATTATATCATAATTATATTATATTTAGTTGTTATATATATATAATATTATTATTATTAATTATTATAAAATACATACAACTTTATTATTATTATTATTATTATTATTATTGTTGTTGTTGTTATTATTATGATGATTATTATTATTATTATTATTATTAATAATAATAATAATAATAATAATAATAATAACAATAATAATAATAATAAAAGTTGTATATATGTTTTTATTTAAGGTTCTGAAACTATGTGGACCAATTTCTACTAGCCACAAATTCTGCCCAGCAAGTAAAACACGGCAGTGAAACTGATACATGTGTGATATTTCACTGCGCTGTTGTGATGATATCTGATATCTAGTTCTCTGCTGCAGCAGCACGATACTAGGAGTAGTATCCTGGTGCATTTATTTATTGCCGCAGCCCAGGATTTATATATACATTATCTCGAAAACGATGAGGCTGCTCTAGGTTGCTCTGCAGGATTAGTATCTGTGTGCCATTTTGTCGACAGTCACTTAATAACTTCATTAAAGCCGAGCTGTCGTAAACCACACGGCAGGGTTCCTGTTCTGGGTTATCAGCTGAATGGCTTTGCTGCTGCAGTAAAGAAAATATATGTGTGTGTGTGTATGTATGTATATATATATATATATATATATATATATATATATATATATATATATATATATATATATATATATATATATATATAGTATGGTTTTATTTCTTTGATTTTGAAATCATTTTTAGTGTATACTTTTTTACTATTTGTTTTTATAGATAATGTATGTATACATGTATATATGTATTTTAAACAATTTAATATTTTATTTAAAATGTTTTAAATATTTATTGTAATTCAAAATTTGTTAGAACATTCATAAATGCTTTAGAAGGCAGATTCTGTATCATATCACAGCTAGCAGGGAACGTCCCCACAACTTTGGCTTAACGTTACCTACAAGTTGTAATAATGTTTTAAAGAAAATGCTTTAATATAATGTTCAAAAACCCTTTTAAGAAGTTTTATCAGTTTAAATAAGGTTCCTATAAGGTTGAATGTTATCTAAGACATAACGCATAACTGCCACATTCAGAGGACATTTTGAGGATGTTGTTGATGTCTGAGATAAGAGAACGCTTATTATAGAACGTTCCTGTAATGTGATATGTGAACAAAGGTGGGATGTTTTGCCTGCAACATTCTGAGGATGTTTTGGGGACATCGTTGAGGGAGCAGATTATAGAACGTTCTTTGATAAAACATTCACACAGCGCCACATGACAAGGACGGAACAACGTACAGAAGGCTATCTCTGTGGTAAATGTGTGTAATTGAGTTTACAACTGAAATAAAGCACTGATCTGTGAATCACATACAGTGCGTGCCAAATTTTCTGAAGCAGATTTGTAAGAGCTGTTAAGTCGTATTCTGTCTGAAATATACTGACAAGAAGATCACAGGTTTTGGCGTGATGGCTGGAGAGAATGATATGCCAAACTCTATTCAGATGATCCATGTTGACTTGTAGACGCAATGTAGTTGAGTCATTTGGGTAGGGGACAGTTGAATAATGAGAGCGATTTAAAGCAACTCTATGTTACTTTTTGACCTTTAAATAACCTTAAAAGCGTCACGTCACTTCCTTGATGTTTGAATTTGTAATTAGTTATTGATGTAGAATTATAAACTTGCCGGTCAAAACGTCCGGTAATAATGCTCATACGACGAGGCTTGGGCGAGACCGGCCGGTGGTGCGCCCGGTGCGCCAGGCCCTCGCTTTAATTGCACCACGGGGTTTGTTTCTGACTCACGCGTGCGAGCCGATCTGCCAGGCCGAGCACATCTGGTACCTACGCCGGTGGCAGGGCGTCCCATCCCTCCCCGCGACCTCTCCCCGCTGAGTGCTCGCTGCAGTGAGCATTTTAGTCCACGGCTCCGGGAAGCGGCGAGGTCCATGCAACGGGCGCTGTAACCTTAGTTTAAATTATGTTTGCCTTGGTCACATAGGCTGCTATTGAAACGTGACCAATAAAGTTCAAATTTGTCCCGTAAAATAAATTATTTTCGGACACTGGACCAAGTTTGACGGCAGTGGTGTAAAAGTGGAATGCACTCACAAACTGCAGGGGTGTTAATTAACAAATACCAAATGTTACATAGTGCTGTTTTAATAATTCGAAGGAATTCATAGACAAATGTGAGATACAAATGTAATGAGGGAATTAAATCTAAGGGAACAAATTGTAATTTGACAGAACAATTTAATCATTTTTTCTCCCTTCAGCACTGAGGGGTTCCCTAAGTTCTCGTGCGTGATGTTAGAATGAGTGCATTGGAGATAATGTGCAGGAGGTAATCGACGGCCCGGGTGCCATGCTATTGTTCAGACGGCGGTTATGCCATAATCCCAATAGTCCCAAAAATGTCCCATTGGACATGAACGACACCCTAAGCCTAACCATGTCTAACCTTAGACCTAAACCATCTCAAACCTTTTACCTAAACTTCAACATCTCTAACCTAAAACCTCGACTTAACCATGTCTAAGCTTGTAAATAAACTCAACCATCTCTCACCTGATATTTTTCGGGTTAATCTATTATTTATTGGGGCTTCTGAAAAATGGGCTGTCGGAACAATGTGCAGTCCCCCAAACCCGCTAAGCAGAGCGTCTAGCCGCTGACGCACATTCCGTGTGGTTGGTGTATGTCGGGAACGAGGTGCAAACTGTTGATTAATCCCGCTAGCCAATACCCACTTTTTTCTTATGATATACCAATGAGTTAACCCAGGTGGTGGAAAAAAATTTTGTTTGGTTGATTTTGCCACACACACACACACACACACACACACACACACACACACACACACACACACACACACACACACACACACACACACACAAACACACACACACACATACTATCCATATCTATTAAAGGTGTACAGAGAAGTCATTATCCATATATGTTCAACCAAGAAAATTATCAGTCTCTGTTTCTGTATTCGGACAACAAATGTTGTATTTGTTGTCCGGCCTCGGCATTTTTGTGCCTTCAAAGCATCAAATAGGTTAAATATTGGCATATTATTAATTATGAAATATACTTCCACATCTTCATACTGTACTTTTCATCTCTCTCTCTCTCTTTATTTCTTTATTTTCACATTTTATATTTTATCTTTAATTAAGTTTTATGAACTGTCTGAACCCCGCACTGCTTAGGACTCTCTCACCTTCTCTCTCGCTCTCTCTCTCTCTCTCTCTCTCTCGGTCCAGCTGAGACATTGCCCACAGCCGCACAAAATATGCGGTGGAGTCATATCGGTAAAAATGACAGCCTTCCATCTCTTTCTCTATCACACTCTAATTTGTTTCTCCCTCCATGAGAATTGCTCACACACACACACACACACACACACACACACACACACACACACACACACACACACACACACACACACACACACACACACACACACACACACACACACACACACACACAGAAAGCACAATTCAGGAAAGCAAAACCCGCCCCAAAAAAACAATATTATATACAGTATATATATATATATATTCTGTATGTTTATATATATATTGCGAGGTCTGGCCCCCGTGCAATGGGCTTGTTGTTCCAGCACATCACACAGATGCTCGATCCCATTGACATCTGTGGAATTTAGAGGCCAAGTCAACACCTCGAACCTTCAAACCATTCCTGAACAATTTTTGCAGTATGGCAGGGCACATTATCCTGCTAAAGGAGGCCAATGCCATCAGGAAATACTGTCATCATGAAGGGATGTACTTAGTCTGCAACATTATTTAGGTAGGTGGTACGTGTCAAAGTAACATCCCCATGAATGCTTGGCCCAAGGTTTCCCAGCAGAACATTGCCCAGAGCAACGAATTGCGATTCGCTCCTGGCACTGTGCTCCGGTGGGTTATCTCCCGATTAGGGGCCTTTCTGCGTGGAATTGCATGTTCTCCCTGTGCTCACATGGGGTTTCCTCCATGTAAAGAACCCCCACTAAAAACGTGCACAAGAAATTGTGTCTGACCAGCGATGGACACTCAAATTGGTCTCTGGGCTCTGTACACGCATCGATGAGGGAAAGAAAGTGTATGTGTGTGTGTGTGTGTGTGTGTGTGTGTGTGTGTGTGTGTGTGTGTGTGTGTGTGTGTGTGTGTGTGTGAATAAAAGGCGAGCTAAAGCTTGTTTAGTTTAGTGCATCCTGGTGCCATCTCTTTCAAAGGTAAACAACACACCCTCTTCCATTGCTTCATGGTCCAGTTCCGACGCTCACGTGCCCATGGTGGCGTTGGACGCAGCGCCATACGCAGCAAGCTGTCATTGGTTCCACCGATATGTCAATCCAAACCTAAATGGTATTCCTTCCACATGGACGTTACAGGACACAGAGCTGCTTGTGCTACTACATAAGGTAAGATAATTATGTAACTGACCGCATTGTAAATTAATATATGTAAACATTTGGAAATTACGCAGATGTATTAGTTAAAGTTCACATTAGTTATTACTAGGCCCGTGTTGTTAAGAAAAAACCCACTCTGACTTTTAAATTTGCCGCTCAGTTCTGGGTCTGCGCAAGTGTCCTGCATTTCTTATGTTACAGAGTGTTGGCTCACCATTCAAGAATTCTAAGGGTGTTAAAAAAGTCTTGAAGATCATATTTCAAATTGTAGACTTGGAAAGGTATTAAGAGAAAAATAGACGAAAAAAACCCAGCAAAAATTCTGCCTACTGAGCAGCAGAGATCCCCATGACTTGCCATTAGCCAGTTTATTAGTGATTCATTGTGAGTGCCAACAAAGTAGATCATACTGCCTCCTCTTCTTCTGACAGATATAAAATGCACATTTTCAGGGATGTTGTGTCCTTTGGTTTTGCTCATCATTATTGTAATCAACTGTTTAGCCAGCCGTACTTTTATTGTGTGTTCTTCTCTCTTTTCAGCGAGCATGCCTCTCACATTGGGCTCGGTATGCCTTTTTTAATAACATTCTTTCCTCCGTTCCTCTGATTTTTCATCAGTATTAATTTTCCTTTTTTTTTTTTTTTCCTTCACTGTTTATTGTTTGATACTGTAATATCCAGTAAGAAAAGTACAATATAAAATAAGATACCAAGATACATTGATATCTGATACACTGAACTACAAATATAGCTGCAGTCAGCAATACGCAGGGTCCAGTTCAGTCGTGTTAGGTACAATTTTCAGAGTCTCTGTAATGCCATGATCGGCCTTTAAGTGCCTTTAAATGAAATGTTTATTAAATAAGTTGTGTATTGTGTATAAATAAAGACATGTTTATTTTAAATAAAGTATCAAATTTTTCACATGTTTTTTCACGAGTATTTCTCATGCTCTTGTGTTCGACCAATCAACGTGCACTTACTGCGCTTACAAAGAATGTTCCTCTTCCGTCATTCGGTTTAAATATCCCTCAAGAACGGTGTTTTACAAAGTATAATCGCTCCTGGATCATGCAATACGGACACAAAATAAATGGTCGGTCCCTGCAAAGGTCCATAGAACTTCCTGCGGTACGGAGACGCCTTCTATGTTCCGTTATAGTGTTTGGGGTTTTGTAAAAACGCAGTACGAGTTACAGTTTTCTGAGTTTCCTTAAACGCAGCATCGTCTCAAGGCGTCTGTGTACGTGTCGCAAGTGGCTCGATGCCAATGGATTCCAAGAGAAGAAGCTTGGACTTATATAACTGTGAATGATGATGTCTCAAAGCGGGCCGCTCCTGGAGCTAATCAAATCGCTTCAACATCCTTCTACTTCCGGTAAATTTACGACAGATTTCCCACTAATTTCTGCTCCAAATGTAAATCGGTGTTGATCAAACTTGAACGTTCCGGTTCTAACGAGACCTCAACCATGTCTGTGCGTACCGCGCTTGTCGTGTATCCGATACTGAATCTTTAAGCCTGAAAACGCCACGTTGAAAAAAATTTAAAAATCGCAGTAATAACAATAGGGGTTAGTAAAAACAATTAAGGAGAGCGCTACTTCTCAACCTGGGGGTCACAAGATCATATTCGGAGGTCGCTATATGGTTGTCAAGAAGAAAATAAACTAACATATTTTGGACTAGGGAATGGTTTTAACATAACAGCGCCTGTACCAGTGATATAATTATGCCTTACACTGAAAAAAGGGAAACTGGCCATCTGCTCCATTTAGTTAAGGTACTTTCTGTATTTCACACAATTGTTTCATTTTTTAAGCAACATGTGATAGCATTGTGTGAATGTGCTTCGCATGCAGAAAGTGTAAGGATGCATTGCTCATAATCATAAAGCGAAACTGTAATAATTTACTTTTTATTTTTTGTAGCAGTAACACAGTAATATAACGAGTTAATAATACAATGTGGGTAATATATAGTTACCGTGTCAAGTAACGCACATTACAACCGACATGCGGCACAAAAAATATAACGTAAATAATAAATGTCCGTCAACATCAGTTTCTCTTACCGTTGCTCTCTGGAGGGTTTTTCATTCAATAACAGACGGAAAACAGTTTAAAAACTGTTAGCCTGTTAGGCGGTTGCGCCATGGGACGTCCATGAGACTTTTTACATATTCTTTTTTTAAGTTACTAAAATTGTATTTGGATTTTATTTTATTCTGTATGAACAAAATATGTTCATATATATATATATATATATATATATATATATATATAATTTTTTTTTTCTTTGTAAATAAAAGTAACTTTCCCAATTAGCAGTGTTGGTCAAGTTGCTTTTATAATGTGATTTAGTACATAATTACTTTCACATTGGGGCTGGGGTGCCCATGTAAAATTGGCATGGCAAATTCAACTGTAGCGGCCCACCACAGTTTTATGGGAAACTTTGCTCCCAGTATATAGTATTTATTTATTTATTGCATGCCATAACTTTTTTTCTATTGTCGTTCTTTGTTGCTGCAGATTGACATTAAATTCACACTATGTGCATGTCACCTGGAGTCAGCTCTTTCACTGGCTCAAGTTTTTGTGGTGTGTACAATATATGAAGTTTTTTAGCCGTGCTAGTGACAGGGCAGGGTTCTGTGGCTGACTACTATAGTTCATTATTCCAGGGCTTTGGCCCACTTGGTTCAAGACGTTGGTCCATGCAACAACTCCCATAGACTGGAATACATGGAAGTCTCTGTGGGGTGAGGGGCCGTACAAGTTCATATTTAATCACTACTTACACCTACACCCCTTTCTTATTTGTTGATGTATGATATTTCCTCATTTTGGAAAGCTCATAATATGCATTTCTGAGATATAAATACCCCTATTTTTGTGGATTTTCTTATTACACACAATCCTTATTTGTTTTATTTCTCTTTTTAGCAGTTACGTTTTGCAAAATATGCTGTGAATGTGGCGTTGTAAGGCCTGGCCCTCAGTTTTGTCAAGTAGGTCTCAAATATTAAAGCATTATCAGGTAAAACATAGATATTATGGGAATAATAATCATTTTCCATGTACACATGTAACCTCCGTGCACTTTTAGAATGTGGAATGGTCATTTAATACATTTGAATAGATTCCATGTCGCTGAAACCTCCCAACAATCAGAGAGCTGTGTATTTAGCTTCCATTTCTGTTTTTTTAAGGATCTTGTCTCTGAAATGGATTACTGGGCTCACATTAATGCACACCTGAAGAAAGATGAGATTGTAACTTGCATGTTTTTGGGTTCTAACATTCAAACGAATATCTATGGAACATTTAAATCACACCAGAGCAGAACACACAATTCTTATTCATTGACAGATTTTAAACCAGAAATTGTGACAACTACCACATTTGTTTCCCGGGATTCTGTGGAAAATACTTCAAATTATGATATAGGTGAGGAATACTCTGATGCACAACCAGATTGCAGTGTTGATGCCCAAAAGGACCTTATAATATAATGATAAATATATTATAATAATACCTTATAATATATTATAAGGTATTAATACCTTATAATACCTTAAATATAATCAAACACACTTTTGCAGCCACTTTGTTCAACTCAGAACACTTTACTCATGTACCAAGCACAGCGATCAATGATTTTTTTGTTAGAGCTTCACCACTTACCTCACTCTCTGTCTCGTTCTCTCGCTCTTCTCTATAATAGCCAGTTGAATATATTTTTGATGCTAAAGAGAACAAAACCTTTCAGTATGTCCCATTTCTTGAATGCGTGTAACTGCTTTTGGATAAAGAATATATTTTGGACAAGATCGTTTCTAATCACAAAACACAAACTGAAATAGAGACTGCAAAATAAATTGTGTATAAGTCTTTCAGGGCCTGCATTTTAAATCCTCCCTTGTCAAGGGAGGATTTAAGGCTATCTGTTGGTTTGTATGTTGATGACTGAGGTCTGCAACCCTCTAGGCACCTCCCGTAAAATACACAATCTTTGTGCTGTGTATTGGGTGCTGAGTAACCTTCCTTAAGGGTCTTATTTGTCTTTGTCCTCCATTTATTTAACACTGTTGTGTAAATCAGGCGTTGTGTAAATTAAGTCCCATGGCTATGACAAGGTTTTAGAACCACTTATTCGAGATCTCAGATCTTTCGAAGTTGATGACATTTTTGTCCCACAACTGGGCAGATCATTAAAGGTGCCATTTAGACTGCTGCTGCAGATGATTTAGGAGCTCACTGAATAGCAGGCTTTGTCGAGAATTTTACAGGCCCCTATTTTTGTCGTTTTTGTACTGCAACAGCTTTAGACATCGTATGGAATGAGGTGAGATTAGAAACCGATCCCTACATAGTGGCCCAGCTGTTTTGGAGTTGAAAGACCTTGTCCTTTGACTAAAGCACTTATTAATTTTCATGTTGCCAGTGGCTACCCTCTTGACATTGCCCATGATCTCTTTGAGGGCATTGTGCCGGATGAAATAGCACATTGTCTCAAAGAAGTATATCGGCTTGGATGATATAAACAATTCCATTCTGCGTTTCCCATATAAGTTCACAGACAAAACAAATAAGCCTCATGTTTTGCCACAAAATCTCTCAAGCAGGAAAACCATAAGCAGTAATGAAACCTGGAGCTTGCTAAGATTGCTCCCTTTCTAATTGGGCCTCAGATTCCCAAGCATGATCCAGCATGGCAGGTCTTATTGAACCTAAAACAGATTGGTGGCCCCAGTCCACAACGACAAGTTTGTTGTAAACCTTGACAGAAAAATTTCTAACCATAGACAAAGGCATCAAGAGGTCTTACCTTAGAATAGTCTGCTGCCCAAACACCATTACCATGACCACTGCCCAAAACTAATAAGGTTGTTTGAGCCTCTTGTCGGACATTGGACCATCAGGTTTGAGGCAAAGCACAGTTTCTTTAAAAGGGTAAGTAAACACACCAGTTGCTTTAAAAATGTGCCCTGCTCTCTGGCTGTGAAACATCAGTTTATGATTGGGTACCACTTGTCATCTCCAAGAATGGATCAGTCGATGCTGGATGTCTCAAATGTATCTAATGTTTTTTGAAGGAGGAGTTTCCTCATATCTTTCAACAAATTCATCCTGATGTATCTGAAATACCCCTTGCAAAAAATGTTTGGAGAAAGGGAATAAACTACAGGCATGATAGTTGCCCATGGGTCTGAAGCTGGACTTCCTGAGTTTGGGGAAATCCACCAAATATGCATTTTGCATCTGAGATTAAATTTGTTTTGAAACTGCTGTGTGGATGGTATAGAGAGCACTATGGAGCCTAGAAGCTGACTCCATCTCCGACACAAGAACTTGCTCTTGTAAAAGTCATTGAACCTGGTTGATAAGTGTCCCTTGGCTGCCTGTCTGGTTCGGTGTGGGCAGATGGTAACCTTGAAAAAGATCAATCTGCGTTTAAATTAAGTTAAACACAATGGTGGTTACATACAGTCATATGAAAATAATGGCTCGCTCTTTTTGAGTTCTGTGTTTTCATGTCTTAGATTTCTCTCCTCCTTGGCATGGTGTTAGAAGATCACCTAACTGCCAAAAATATTACTTTCATGGGGATGCCAGGCTTGCAGAAAGTCAACTAATAATTTGCGTTTGATAAGCCAACCAAACCAAGTCAAATCTATTTGTATAGCCCTTAATCACTCTACATTGTCAAATTTATAACGACAATGCAATCAGTTATGTCAGGGAATTTAAAAAAAGTCGGTTTCCGACAGGACTCTTCCTGTCTGGAAGGAAATTTAAAAAAGTTGTTGACCAAGTCATGGAATTTCAGAGAATTTTGTAGGTCTCATTCTTAAAATTAATTTGCTATTTGCCAAAATATTTTTCATGTTGCGAACATTAGTATTTTTCATTGTCGCTTGATTGATGTATTAATGTGCGTTGGTGGTTATTATGGTTACATGACATTTCAGCGGCAATTTATCCCTCAATAAGGTGCTCGCCACTCAACCTTCAGTCAGTCCATCAAATTAGCTGCTATCTGTGAACTAAACACGCTAAGGACAAATATGCCTGGAAAGTGTAAATTTGAAGAGCTATAGTTGCAAATCGATAACTACAAAGACTGCGTGTCATGGCCATGGAAATGTAACTGTTGTCATGGAAAGTCGTGGAATAGTCAGTGAATTTTACATTTGATATCCACAATGTACCCTCTCTGATGACAAACATTCACTCTTCTCTTCTCAAACTGCCTGTTCATAAGTAGGAAATTGTCGACGAGTTCCATGTTCCAGAAAACAGTCACATTATGAGATTTTGCGGATCACATGTACCTCTCGAAATGATGTTGGCTTCAGAACCTTGTTTTTCTTTATTCTTTGTCCTAACAGACAGTGCCGTTAGACCATGACTTCCTCAGCTATTCTCAGAGTAATCCTGGGGGCGGACAGCTGTCAGAGGGTGGGGTTTCCTGCTGCTCTGCTTTCAACAGTGATTGACCTAGAGACTGAGATAAGGAATCAGTGCAAAATAAAGGTACCCTTTCGGCTGCAGTTCATGGATACACTTTTTGGCAACGAGTTTATTAACTTAACGTCCATAGAAAGCTACAAAGCTACAGTCATTTACACTTCTTGCAGTCGTCCTGATGCTGATGCAGATCACTGTGTAGACAGTGGCTCCTTTTCACCAACCAGTCACCCTGATGACTCCAGATGTTCTTCTGGTGACAGAACATTCATTCTCTCATCCCCACAGTCCACCTCTTCAAGGTCTTCGTGGAAAGTTATATTCTCTGTTCCTCATATTACATAGGATGCAGAATTGAAGCTTGAGCAAGCCCACACAGCTCTCAAAGAAAAAGGGACGCTGCTGATTCCTGATCCAAAGCGGAAATTGATATACTAGAGGGGGTAATTCAGTAGATAGTCCGGCACAAAGTCTATGTTACAGACAAAGAGTTTGACCAAGTTGCAGAGGCGCTCATCATGAGGCATCCATGTTTACAAGAAAAAGGCCAGCTCCTGGCTATGGAGGATGAAAGACCATTCACAAATACAAGTTGTCCAACTACCACACATCTCCGGAAAGTAGGATGTCCTGAAGTGTGTGTAAATGCTTTGAAACATATACCAGATTGTAAACGTAGTCCTGACGTTAAGAAACGTCAGAGAGGGGTGAAGTGGCTTACTGTCCCTCCTTTCCAGCTGGAGAGTGCTACCAGTCCCTGGAGAAGATGAGGTTCAAACTTGTTTCACATATCAAGCAGTGTAATAACAGAGAGACAGGTTAGAGCTAAAATGGAGAAACCATTCACATTAAGAAGACAATAAGTAATACATTGTGCTCCGATGATCAGCAATTTTTGAGAGAGATTGCCAGTTCTCTTTGATGTAATGGAGGTAAGTAAAAAAAAAAAATCAGTCAAGGCGTGACTTCTTGTGTAATAGATGGTATATTAGACTGCTAGACTAATGCTTGGCTCCATCTGAATGTGGCTCAGATGGAGCCAAGCAATGTGCCATAGCAGAAATCAAATGATCACTAAACATGCACGGTGCATGCAGTGATGTTGTTGGCAGGTGCATTTCCTGGGCCAACAGTCATTTCAGTGTTTCCCACAGAGTGACATTGTAATTATGTTGTTGCGAATGTGTGGAGAGGGTGGATAAGAGTGGTCTGATTTATTTTCATGCTACACGGCTTTATGTATTGTCATATGATGGGCATGAAACTCGTGGGGAAAAGTGAAACTGGTGGACCACCACAGTTGAATACATTAATGTTCATAAACACTGCATTTGATCTACTGTTGGAGTTGAAATTGGTCTGACAGAGGAAAACATGGAGGTATAAACATTGTCTTTGACAAGTAATATGGCGATTGTTGCAGCCAAGGTACTTTGGACATTCAGGAGATTCAAGAGGTTTATTTGTCACATACATTATATGTATGAACGTATGTATATTATACATACAAAAAAGGGTAATGCAGAGTGGGGGTACAAAATTGAAGTAAGGGAATAGAGTTATGTATATAGGATAGGCTATTTGTATATATAGATATGTGCAGTAAAGTGCATGTGAATTAAGTGTGTATGGAGATTATATTCCACTGTACTGTATATTATACAGTACAGTATGCAACAGTACGACACAGCAATACAGTAACACCGAGCAGAACAACAATACAATGCAGTATGCAATAACCCAGAGCAGTGAAACAGTAACTTGCAGTACAATATGCAACATACAGTACAGTAAGGCAGTGGGGCCTATGTGAGTGACTGAGTGAGGACCCCTGGTGAGGTCAGCGTTGACAGTTCTTATGGCTTGCGGGAAGAAACTCCGTCTCAGTCTCTCTGTTCTCGCTGTGCGACTGCGGAGGCGCTTGCCTGACCGCAGCAGCTGGAACAGTCCATTGCTGGGGTGGTGAGGATCCTTCATGATCATCATGGCTCTGCTGCTACACCTCCTGGTGTATAAGTCCTGCAGGGAGGGGAGGGTAGTTCCATTGGTACGTTGGGCTGAATGCACCACCCTCTGCAGGGCCCGCCTGTCCTGAGCAGTACAGTTCCCAAACCAGGCAGTGATGTTGCCTGTAAAAGCGGTGATTCGTAAAATCTCTGGGGACCACTCTGGATCCGATAAAACCGATAAAAAGTCCCGTAAATTAACTTTACAATTGTTACATTGAGTTGAATCACTTTGCTGTGGTGATATTTCCTCTCATATGAGAATGAGAGGAAATATCACCATAGCAAACCTAATTTGGCCTGGCAGTAGTATAGAGTTTCTGGTGTAACAAATGTCTTGTGTTATGTCAGTGTGCCAAAATTGTTTCATGTTTCAGATAAATGCAGAGTTCAAATGGATAAAAAACATGCCTCTACAATCAAGATTTCTCTCACAGCTGCACCTACACTCTGCAAATCTCCTGAAGGTGTTCCTGGTGAGGGTAAATGTATACATTAGCGAGTATGTGCAATTCTTTCACTGTTGCACTTATTTCACTGTTCTACTTGTACTTGAACGTACTTTTACTGGAGAGGAATGCATACATTTTTGGTGTGTGATTTTCAGTGCAAGTAAAAGGGTTGCCCAACGGTCTAATGAATTGAATGACAAAAATTTAGCATTTAATATTTGTTATTCCAACGGTTTACAACCTGAACAAACTGAATGATTAGTATTCTTTACATCCAAACAGATGGTGACAGTAAGCTCGCAACAGTGGCCTTTACACCAAGAAAAGTCTGTTTTGAACTCAATTTTGGAAATCTTTGGCATGTTTTTGCTAATTGGTACCCACATGTTTTAGCCAGTTGGGCACAATCGGATGTGCCTTACATCCCATTTGTGGAATAAATGTTTATAATATAAGTCTCTCATCGTGTTTAATGAAAATAAAAGTGGTTAGGGTTTAAAATGATCAAAGAATAGTCAATTGAAATGTATTAGGCAACAAGAATAATGATAAATTGCTTATTCCTTATTTGAATTTGTTCTCTTTATATTTAAAATGTTATACAGTATATATTTATTCATATTTTTACAAATATTTAGAACTTAATATAATTGTGCAACCAATGTCCACAATTCACTTGAGTAAATCCAATGAATTGTTTTTTTCAGTGTATAATAGATTTTATGAAGATAGTTTAAGAGCGATAAATGTGTTTTACTGTGAGTTAAATGTCCCAATGGGCCCCGGCCTGGACTGGTCATCAGGAGAACCGGGTGTTGTGCCGGTGGCCTGACCTGCTGATTGGTCCGCAGAGTGAGGCCAGTAAGGCAAGCGAACACTAACCTGACTATTTTGGGGGTCCGTGGATCAAAAATGTTGAGTACGACTTTGTTCTAGAGGATGCAATTTGAAATGTTTGAATTTCAGCATCCTTATACCACTGATAACAATTACAACCTGTAACAAGTTATTTTAAGGGTTTCCCACAAAAACCACAAGTTTGGATGTTTCCCCAACCAGGGCTGTGTTACAAGGCAGTGTCTAAGCTATATGCCTGTAGTCACTAGGCAACTTGCATATGGTGCCATGATGTAATTGGGCACAATTTTAACTTGTTTATTTTGCACAAATGTAGGTCCCTCCATCACCAGCACTCCAAAAACAAATCCAAGCACTCAAAGTAAGTTGGACTCCTGATCATTGCCATGCATGTGTCCAAGTAGTTTCAATGGAATACACCAACTAGTTGCCCTTTTCAACTATGGTACCCTGGACATTTCAGTAACCTGGGACTTTTCACAACCTGTGAAGTTCTGGGATTCATTTTTGTTTCAATTACCACTGTATGACGAACCAACAAGTGAAGGTTATGAAATGCATCATAAAAAAAGGCTATAGTTACTCTACCTACTTCATGGGATGTTGTGCGTATAAAAACAAAAAAAATTGCAAAATTGAACAAGTTGTTATGTTAATCTTGTTCTTAATTACATTTCACGCTTGTGGGGAAGGTAACCACTCGGCTTGGCTGTTCATTGGATTTCAGGCTGTTTCCTGCTGGCAGCAGCCTGAATCCAACTGACAACCTTCCCCAGCACCCAAGAAAGATAGGGGGTCAAAATCCCAGAGACTGGAGGACTATAAAAGGATTACCAAATTCAACCAATTAGTACCTGCACCCCTTTGTTTGTCCAACTTTCAGTTTCCATTTTTCCATTTGCTTTCACAGTTTGTCGTTTGGCCCTGGCTGCATTTATCGGCAGTGTTGGGTTGTGGCCCTCTTTGCACATGTTGACAGAAGCGTCACATCAGTGCTTGACCAGTCAGGTTTGACAGCAGTGCAAGCTCCTCCCAAAGGTTCACAATGCTCAAATTTTACTATCTCCTCCAGAGCAGGGCGGAAATTAGGTCCCGGCAACTTCGCCACCTTGAGCCAACCCCGGGTTGTGCAATCGTGTATTGTTAATGCGACCACAGCCTCCAAATTCTCCTCCGTATTTACACATATTCACACAATTTAATATATTCGTCTAATGTAGACAATTTGGATAATAGCTTCCATTATCATTGCTCCTGTACAATAAACACTGTGGCACCTATGAGAGTTAAGGTTAAAAGGGGCCATAGGACGACTGCTCAAATGTATTGTTATATTTTAGATGACTCCTGCGCACCAGCATACGTGAGAGCCATCTTTATGAGGGGGGACAAGATGGCACTATTTCTGGAGACGATTAAGTCCATTTTAACCAAAGACGTGAGGTCTGATGTCCCACATGCACACACACGCACACACGCACACGCACACATGCACATACACACACACACACACACACACACACACACACACGCGCATACACGCACGCGCACACATGCACATACACACACACACACACACACGCACACGCGCATACACGCACGCGCGCACGCGCGCACGCGCGCACGCGCGCACGCGCCCACGCACACACACACACACACACACAGCAACATCCTATTTTCACATAGCGCTTTCTTTCTGTGAGCTGTGTCCTTTAGCTTTTCAGAAGCCTCATCAAGTTCACTCTCAGTGAACTGGTCCGGTGAGCTCTTCAACCTCAGGGACATCAGACCTCATGTGTAGCGGTAGTACTAACATAGTGGTAGAATGAGCAGTAGTAGAAGAATAAGGTGGTTGCCGGACACACTTCTTTGTCAGAAAAATTGACATCAAAGCCGCCTTGCCCGGGACTAGAATGGAGTTACCATTTTTATCTGTTCCATCCATCTTTTTTTTTTAGTTAAGTAGTTTGTAAAGTTAATATAAATATATAATTTGTCTAGTATAATAATGAAGAATTTGTGAGGAATTATTCACTACATTAGTCCAGACGCTATCCTGTTGTTTTCACAACCACAGTCGCTATTGTAGGTTTGTGTGAGATTGCATGTAAGGCAACAGTGTCCACTGATAATGCGCAGTGGCACACATCCTTCAAATATGAGACCAATAGACAGACAGACCGAAGAACCAAGACGGACACCGAGACACTACCGAGACAGCTTAAAAAAATTTAAAAATACTGATTTACATTTAAATTGATATTTTTGTCACGATGCGGGTGGATAATGCAGGTGGACCCTCCATGACTGAGGACAATGAAAGTCCAAGCAATGGAAATGGAGCAGCGCCTGAGGGCGGCAGAATTCCCTCCCTGTTTTCAGAGTGTGTGGACTCTGACTAAGCAGATCAGAGTACTTTTTTTCTTTTTTTACATCTTTTTATAAATTATATTCAAACAAAAAAAATAAATTACATAACATACACATAATATAGTGTATTTGTTCAGGGGCTCAAGTATTCAGGGGCTTTGGCAGGTTTTTGTTTCACACAAAATAAATACATTTAAAGATAAAAGGGAATCCTGTCGAAAGGCTTTTGAATAATGTATTATCAACCTTTTACATGTGTTAAGAAAGTCATGAAGTAAAGTTAAGTAAAGTCATTAAATAAAGTCATCCTAGTGACCACCTTGGTCAGTCCAGTTACCAAGGAGTTTTGAGTCGAATAATTACAGGTATGTCACGTCAAAATGTTCTAATAATATTATATATATTAATAATGTAAGATATTTCAATGAAACGTTACAACAAAACATTTGTAGAATGTTTTTAAAACACATTATCCTACTCTAAAACTCTTTTAACATTCTGGAAACATTAAAAAAACGTTTCTTTTAGAATGTTAAGGCATTTTGTTCTGACAATGTTATCAAAAACATTTTTCAGAAGGTTATCACTAAACATTTTGAGAATTTTTTTAGAGAACCTTATCCTACCTTTAAAAAGGAACATTAAAAAAAAAAACTTCCCGCTGAAAACTTTACTAGAACATCGCATGGATTTTTCTTATAACGCGTGCGTGCGTTACCCCGCGCGTCACATTATTTATACAAGGCCCTGGCAGTTTTTTGTTTTTTTCCGGCGCATTGTGACATACGACACTGTTTCACTGTGACAGACGTGTCAACAAAGCGAGTTGACGTGACCCTGAAATCAATTACGGAACAGTGTCAAACGCCAGCGCAGGAATCCCAAATCCTCCCCCTGCGCTCATTGTTCCCATTCAGGGAGAGCGATGTCTCAAGGGCTGAGGAAATAACTGATTTGGACGCAGGGAATAGAGAGCGAACAAAATTGCTCCCTGCTCCATCAGCGAGACAAAACCTACACGAGAGTAGGGGCGGATGGCTGGAGAACAAATGTTTAAAAACAACAACGGTGTGATTTATTATCTGCTGAGCATCTGAGCATCGATGCGTCGACACAACAATATGAAATCGGGGCTTGAATAAAATTTCGGGGAAATTCAGATAGATGTTGACAAATTATCAAGGAGGCTCAAGTGATATTTGTGTTCAATTTAAATATTTAAGTGTGATGGGACGCATTCTCATGTTGTTCAATCTAACTAGTGAATTACTGTTTACGTCGCTCTGCAGGTACTGTATATCTTCCTTGCTCAAATGATGGAGTAGTCACCCTTCCTGTGTCTTTTCTTGTCTCTCGTTTTCTTCTCCACTCTCATAATATGAGAATATCAATATGCCCGTCAACGTCATCATCATCACCACCACCATCATCATCATCATCATCATCATCATCACCATCATCATCATCATCATCATCATCATCATCATTATTTGTACTTCTAAAAAGGTCGATACGTCCGTGTTTTTACCCTTTTTTCTGCTCTCTCCACTATCCTATGAACAACTGAAAACATTACAAAAATGAACAAACACATAGAACTGTACTTGTTACTATGGCCTACTAATGGCGATGCAAGGCTTGCGAACAATTTGTTTGTGGTGAACAAAATGTTCAAATGACTAGGGAGTCTGGAGTCACTCCGGCAAAAGCCCAAGGCCAAACAGGACAAAGCATTTACCACAATGCCGTATGCGCACTGAGAAAGCTCCAGGATTTCCGTATACCCACTTAAAAATACGCAAGGATAGGTAACAATATGGTATTGTGACAGAACTTTCACTTCAGCGACTTTGGTTTTTACAAATACCGGGTGGAGTATAACCGCAATGAAATAGGTTTTGCAGGGGAAGGCTTCCCCTCCGTTCATGGAATTCGACCTGTGCTCTGTGAACGGGAGCTCTGCGTGTAGCGCACCTATTATACGGACATACACACACAGGGCAGTGACACCGCACGGTCTCCGCTCCCCTCCGCTGTTTTCCCGATTAGTCAACCCCCCTCCTTGCCACGTCGCATTTCCCCCTGGGGGCACACTCGGACCTTACACTTTTTTCATTCATTCATGCTCTTTGTCTGTGTTGACGTGGTGGCTTCCTGTGTAGACAGGAAATTAAAAAGGAACATAAAAGAGGTTTTGACATCTTCATTCACCTCCATTCATAAAATCCACCCTGTGTGCTTTTTGTCTGTGTTGTAACCGCCGCACAATCTACAGCAAGCTCCGGTTCGAGCTGCGAGCCACCCCGAGTATCACAGTATACTCACTACAAAGGACTACAATACACCACTGGCGCATTCTGGTAGAATGCATCCTTTGCATTCCACCAAATTAATGCTTTTGACACAGTTACATCATTCTTGTGAGAATTCCTCGACTCAGAGGTGAACAGACTCTTGTTCACTGGTCATGGAGTCCTCCCTCGCTCACCGCGCGTCACAGCAACTGCATCCAACGGACAGTCGGACAAATCGAACGACTCTTTGTCCAGTGACTCATCAAGAACCAAATCTCGAAAAAAAGAGTCGAACCTCATGTCACTTCTTATAGTTCTCACTTAAAGTGTGATGAATGAGTACAGCCTTGCAATTTTGAACTTGCGACACGAGGGTTGAGCTGCTTTCACACATGCACTCCGGGCAATGTCGATAATCAGGTTTGGACATTGTGCGGAGTTACCCTTTCACATCCTGTATGTAGCACACAACCGGAGATTTTCCGTGTCAGACGCGTTTACACTAACCTGGAAATACTCTATTTGGGTTAAACGAGGGGCGGAGCCTGGGTAGAGCGTGCAGGAGGCAGGACGTGACGCAATGACGCTAAAGAGTTTTAGCACACCCAAGATGGCGGATGAAGCTACCGACTTTTCTGCGTTGACGCTGCATGTATTTGGACTAAATATAAACTAAAGATTAGAAAGGAATATAAAGGAAAGCAGAGAAGAGTACAAAGCAGCTGCGCTCTGTGCACGAAGATCCGTACAAAGGCAAATAGCTGGCGCACGATAAAGACGTCATCAACACACGACACACCCACTCACTTGCTGTGAATGCTCTGGACAATTGCCTGCTCTGTTCATACATGCTGCTCAAGCGGACATTACTAGGTACGAGGGAGCTGGCTGGGTAAGGTCCGGATAATGTCCGGTCCAAATGATTCAGACATTTGCGTTCACACATAGAGCTTCTCTGGGTAATGTCTGGATAATTTCAGGGTTGCAGTGCATGTGTGAAAGCAGCTTTAGTTTCTTTCTTTTTTGTAGTGAAAGCGAAATTTGAAACATTTCCATGGCTGACCTGGCTGGCTCTCATTGGGTGAAAAGCGTTGCAAAACATGCATGGGTAATTAACCTTTTTTCTTTTACAGTACCGCAAACTCCTCCACACCCTATTACAGCTTGAGTGCAACTGTCAGAAAAAAGCGGATTAAGATCCTCCAAAGGGGAAAATCTGGCTCAGATACAATTTTCTTTCAGTCTCTCTTCCAGTGTCTCTTGTCTTTTCTTCTTCTTTTCTTTTTTATCTACGGCCAGGGCGCCGGGGCCAAGGTTTTTAGCCAGCCGAGAGTACTCCATCTTCTTTCCCAAAACTCTCCACTTCCCCACCGCGATATTCCAGGTTTGACAGAAGAAGGGGAGTGTTTGACCTTCGGGAAAGCACATAATGTAGGTTCTTTTCCCACATGGTTTTAAAAGGAGGTTGTCACTATTCTTAGAACCATGCAGGACTTTCCAAGAAACAATTAAAGGTGTAGTGATTTATATTAAATCGTAGTGTAAGTAAGTTTTAACTACACTGAGATGCTGCGAAATTAGAAACTCCAGTAATTGATGTTTACCAAAAATAGCAGGATTTCCGTTCATTTCATTAACATTTGTGTTGTTGAGTTAAAAAGGTGTTGGATGTTACACCAAGCTCCCCTTCTATCATATTAAATGTTTTTTTTTCCTGATATTTTTTCATATTATTCATAACACCAATGAGAGGCGTTGCTAGGATTCATAGACATCAGGGGCTTAGCCCAAGCAGGCTCTAGCCATTTTGCCGCTCTAGGAAATTAAACTGCGATAAAACAGTGATGGAGGTGACTTATGGAATGAAACAAGCACCATATGAAGTGGGGACACCTTCTCTGTACCTAGTAATCTAAAACACACTGTTATGGCGCGCCGAGCGCACAGTCGGTACCGAGAGAGGGAGCGATCGGTGCGTAATTGGCGGCCAACTGTGTCGCTTATAGGAAGAGCCGGCGCTGCGGGGCTATTTTAGATCGGGGGCTATTCATAAAATATTCAGGGCTGACGCCCACCCCTAACAATGCCACTGCCAATGAGGATACCCTGAGCTGTGCTGGACTAAAGTAAGTTTCACATTGGGAAAATATTGGCTATTGAGATTTTTATGGGCTATAATTCAATTGGGGAAAAAAAGATGGAGGTGTTTGACTCGTTGTGGAAAAAACCCATACACACATATACATATATTAATATATATAAGATGATAGGAAAACAGAAACGCTAAGAAAAAAGCCTTTTTTGGGGGGGCTGCAGATTTAACAGCTATGAATATGACTTCATCATCAACTATTTAAAAACCAATGCTATTTTTGAGTGACTGAACCTCTGAGCCTCCCGGAGGAACATTAGATGTTTAAGCCCTGTGTGGGATTTAGATATTATATAAGCTAAACCTAAAATGCATCGCACCTTGTCACATTGGCTTTAATCGTAATTGTACATGTTCTTATTTAGACTGTTCACTCTCTTGCTTTGTGCCTACAACGACGCACCTGTAGAATAATAATTCTGCCTATAATTTTGCCTTCCCCGTCCGACTGAAAACTCAGTAGCCCTATTCAGCCTTTCAGGAAATGAGGCGGCAGGTTTCCTCACTCCGTTTAAATGTTCCTTTCCTTGAATAATGAAGCTCGAGCTGGACTCGCTCTGCCACGGAGAGGGACGGAGCTCATTTCCAGCGTGTAAAGCAACTATTAGTCTTTTTGCTGCGTTTTTATAGAGATCGTTATCTAAAGACGATTGGATACTTTATCAGGTGCATGAGAAAGGCAAAGAAGGAGAAAGGGCTTTAAATTCACGGGCCATGAGTTAAGTTCCTGTAAAGACATAAAAATTGGTGATAAAACATGAATCATAACTAGAGTCGTATAACCATAAGCAGAGCCTTTTAGTCCTTTGGTCTGCACCAATCGGATGTTTAAAGTGCAGGTCCCACCCCCCTATATGGTTTAGTCCCCATATCCCCCTGCCTCATGTGCATTATGGAACTGGAATGCGGATCCCTTTACCAATCAAATGTAGTCAATTTATATTTACATATATTAAACGCCAAAGGGCAGAATAGCCAATTTTGACGTTCACATCAGCATTCACTTAGGACACGATGTGTAGCACCAAGCACATATCAGCAGGAAAATTAACAGCAGCGAGATTGACATGGATGAAAACTCCAATTGCTAAATTAGCAAATAAGGCAATGAGGCAATCCAGGCAAACAACTCTGGCAAATGCATTTACCCCTCCGCTTCCCGGAGCGACTCATATCCCGCCTAATACCTCAACGATCAGTGTCAAGCACCATTTTGCTTCTTTCAACATGAATTAAAGGGGTTTATTTTTTCCGATGGTTTATTTTTTCCAATGTTATTGAAGTCTCAACCCTGACAAACATCTAACATTGGTCTTTTAAGGCGTTGTCATGGTGGTGTGCGCCATTGGGACGGAAGCACATGGTTTCGGAACACGCAACCTCTGCACGACCTTCAGCGCCAGGGCATCAGGGGAGCTACAGAGTCTGGAGCAACTTCACTAATGATGATGGAGAAATGTTTCATCTCTGCATCACAGCCCACCTTCCTGTCACTCTCTCTCTCCTGCCCCCCCCCCCCCCCCCCCCCCCCCACACACACACACACACACACACACACCTCCCATGATGCCTTGCAGCAATCTGTGTAAACCTGCTGAGGGAAAGTCTGGAAAATCTGGTCGTCTCCTCTATTACCTGCTGCCACACCACGGAGGAGACTGGTGTGTGTGTGGGGGGGTGTTATGTGTGCAGAAGATGGGGAAGTTGAGGATGGTTGCTTTCATTGTTGGTTATTGTCTAGCTTTATTTTTTTTGTTATTTGTCATTCCTGTCATTATTATAATCATTAGGTTTATTGTATGTTTGCTAATTATTTTTAATTGTTCATTGTTTGTTTGGGTTTTCATATTGCCAAATTTCTGGATCTTCTAATTAACTTTTAGGTTTATTTTAAATTGCCAAATGTGTGGAAATTGTTTATTGTTAGGTTTGTCTGTCTATCTGTCTATCTGTCTATCTATCTATCTATCTGTCTATCTGTCTATTTGTCTATCTATCTATCTATCTATCTATCTATCTATCTATCTATCTATCTATCTATCTATGCATAATCATTTTATCCTGATCATAATCATTTTCTTTTTTTTTTGACCATATCTGCATTTCCCCTTGTGTATTAAAAGTTGTGTTACTCTGCCTGGGAGGGTTCCAGTCGTGATTCAGTGGTCAGCATCCAGCCCTGTAATTGGATGATGAATGGACCAGTTGGTGACTGTTCTGCAGCCTGATAGGTTCATTTAATAGCAACCTGGTCCGCAGGCTGTTGTGGAGTGTGTTTCACCACATTATTTCATTTCGAGCGAAACGCAAAATTGTCTGTGTGTGTGTGTGTGTGGGCATGGGCGTGGGCGTGTGTGAATGTGTGAGTGTGTGTGTGTGTGTGTGGGGGGGGTGTCTTTGTAATAGGTTGTTTTTGCTTGGATGCGTGTCGTTTTACCTGGTTGAGAAAAAAGCAGAAAAAAACCTGCATTGAATTTAGTCCCCATTAAATTAAATCCATCCTCCATTTTTTTTATTTTTTTTATTTTTTTTGCCATTTCTAACTTCTTCTGTGCATTGGGCTGTGGTTTCCCCTCTGGAGATTGAGCTAAACTGCTTAAATATCTAGTTACAGTTTATGTGGAAAGTGAGCGATAACGAGAGGAAGGGATGAAGGAAGCATAAAGCAGTTACAGTTCGGTAACCATTTGTTTTTCAAATTGTTTTGCCGCTTTATTCCTATTACTGGCAAGATAAGTCAAGTCATGTTTATTTATATAGTCACAGTACAACAGTATAATCACAGTACACTTTCTTTAAGGCTTAACAGGCCCGTGCTTCACATAGAAAGCAACAGCAGTCTCCCCTAGTCTATGTTACACCTACATACTCTCCCACTATAAGGAGAGGGGAAACACAGTGGGCTAGTATGCAGTCATCAGGTACCAGGGCTTAGGGGAGAGGGCAACTAACAGAAAGGCTATGGTTAAACTTCTATATTTTTTTAAGTCAGGATTCTCGCCGCAGCCTTTTATACCAAGTGGAGGCTTCCAAGACTTATTGTTGGAAGGCCAGAGAGCAACACATTGCAATAGTTAAGGATGTTAGGAATGCACAAACTATGGTCTCTGCATCTCAGGGATTGAATGGGCCAAGTACAGACCCCTGTGGGACCACTCTGGTGACACTACAATACTCAGAGGTCACATTGCCACACTGTCCATTGCTAGAAAGGGATCGTTGACCATTTTTTGAGAGCAGCCTCAGTGGACATGGATGCTCTTCCGGACTGAAATGATGCAAACAGATCACAAAAGGACATGTGAGGGATAATCTGTTGTGCTAGAATCGCTAATCACTGCAGTGAAATACAATACGTGAATGAGGCTTTTTTCGTTCAGCTCCTCCTGTTGCTGAGACATCCAGCAGCATAATGTTGTGTTGTTGTTGGCTTCAGTGGATGATTTCCTGCAGGTTCTGTCACATTGGTCCTGAGGCTCAGGAATTGTTTCAGCCGTAGACCTTAATTTCTTCTTATAGCGCACTGCCACTGTTTCCCCCCAGGCACAACAGAAAGGATGAGTTGTTGACGGCGCCACGAGCTTTGCGTTTATTTGAGCACTTAATTTACCAGATGCTAAGAGCCCAAAAAAACTATTTTGACAACTAGGACTGATGCCTCCACTAAAGCAGCTGTGAAGAAGAACCTGCTAAAAATAAAAAAGAAGCTCTGAGGACACAGGTCCCATTAAGGTTCCGTTCTAACAAGCAGCTTGTTGCCTTTTGGGGTGAATGTTAGTCATATCCCCTTTGTCATATCTGGCCATTAGTCATACTGTACCTCCTTAGGGGCTATTACATAATGCCCCTTTAGAGTGTCTGACGTCCCAGCAGTTTGAGACTGTCATGGCCCGCGCTTTTGTTCTGCAGCCAACTTGTTCCACCAGTAACGCTGCATCACTTGTAATCTCCTAAAAACCCTCGGATGTGTGTTATAAATTGCTGAAATTGCTAAATTCAAATAAGTTGACTGATCATTTACTAATTCCTAGTTTGAAAGGTGGAATGTATAACAAACTTCAGTTTGACAAGGAGTGTGTCTAAATAAGCTAATATATACTGTTAATACTGTATATACTCAGGAGGTAGAGCTGGTCGTCTAGTAATCTAAAGGTTGCTGGTTCGATCCCAGGCTCCTCCTGCTAGCATGCAGTAGTGTCCTTGAGCAAGAAACTTAACCCCTAATTGCACCTGATGGCTGCGTCCGTCGGTGTTTGAAAAATTGTAAGTCGCTTTGGATAAAAGCGTCTGCTAAATGACTGAAAAAAATAAAATAAAATCACACTCAGTTGGAGGATATCAGAGACTCAGTTGGAGTTCGGTCAGCGAAGGCAAACTTATCCAGCAGGGAACAGGCAGAGAATCAGGGTCCAGGGAAACAGGCAGAGAAGAGTCCGGGAAATAGGCAGGGAATCAGAGTCCGGGGAATCAGGTCAGTCTGGACAGGAATCAGGTACTTTTGCGGGAAAGCTCAGCGTAATGAAAGCATAATGACAATCTGGCAGAGAACACAGGGAAGTGGACTGGTATTTATACTGAGGGGCTAACAAAGGAATGAGCTGAAGCCGGGGGAAACCAGGTGAAGGGAAGGGAGTGCCGGCAAAGCAAAAGGGAGGTGGCGTACATGAAATGACATCGAGGTTAGTGACATGATATGAGGAAATTACTAAATGAAAATAAAACATGAAAACAAGTATACATACTGGGCGATTAGAGAGGATTCATGACACATACATCATATTCTTTCTGCTTATAGTTATAAGTTATAGTTATAGTTACTTATAGTTCTAACCAGTACTAATGTGGTCTTTTTCTTGATGTAATTTATTTATTTTCAAACAGAAAGTTGGCATCCAGTGGTATTTTGAAATAAACTGAAATGCATATGTTTACGTTTTGAGATGACAACTGTAGATATCGAATGAAATTGTAATGTATATTTTTGGGATATTTGAAAAATACTTTTTAAAATTAAAATTCCAAACATTTGTGCGTACCCTGTGCACCGGGTATGCTGAATGTTAAAAAGTATATATTATAAAGTAAGATTGGTCCTCATGGGACTTAATCAATGTTGTTTATCGAGCCTAATGGTAGATGTACACCAGGCGGGCTGGCGCAGCATACAGGTGTGGGGCGGAGCGTGGTTTTTTACCAACTACATCGGCTTCATGGGGAAGCATCCCAGAAGCATCAATGGACCTCTCGTGAAAAGTAGAGAAATGCCACGCGGCTAAAAGTGGATTAACATGGATTAATGACAGGCGATGTGCACTACGGCACTCCGCCCCACGCCGCGCCTGTACGCTGCTCCAACGCTCCTGCTTTAGTTCCACTGAAACTCGATGGATCAACGACTAATTCCTTATTTGAAATGTGGAAGGTGTAAAAAAAAAACTTCCAGTTATCCAGGAATGTGTGCTAAATAAGCTAAATCGATGAATATATTAATATTTATTAAAACACAACTTGGCTCCCATGACACTCAGTTGGCAGTTGGCAGATCCTGTGGCAAATCATCCTGAATGACATTTGACGAGTCTTTCCTTTCCAAGTGTTTTTAATGTGAGATTTACATATGCAAAAATATTAATCAGAGGTATTCTATTTTGTACTGTTCCAGTTTCAGCCTCGAGATTCCCCCTGCATTAGTGGATTAGTAACCACAGCAGCATTTTTTTTTCTTCTCAATCCGAGCTAGTTATAGATAATAATTGGTAAAAAGAAAAAAAAAGAGAGAAATGTTTTTTAGTGACTGCGTCAATAACTTCTTTCATAAAAATGCCTGAAATGCCCTGAGATCAGAATCTGAAACAATTTATTCCACCAGACATTTGTTGGCTAGGAATTTGTTCTGGTGAGGTTTGGTGCGTTATACTGCATGATATATGAATAAAATAAAATAAATAATAATTGAATTCAATTTAATAAAAAAGTGAAGTAAAAATATATAAAGTAATCAAATAAAAAAATATATAAAAAATGGCAAATATATGCAAATACGCCAAGCCAAAAAATAAATAAGTAATACAAAATAGATATATAAAGACATACTGTATATATATTTTTTTAACCTGTGCTGTCAGCATGCTGGGCATAAAACACAGAGTATTTGTGCCATTGCATTCAGGACAGAGTTAGTCTGCAAGTGGAGTTCAAGTTCTCAACCTGCAATGCAACTCTTTATTCATTATTAAATCATCAACAACTGCTGCAATAACTTTGCCTCTGGATGACCTGTAGGATGACAAGAGCACAGTTTTTGGTTATGGAGAGCCACCACCAACCCCCCTCTTTGGAGAAGTTTCATGTTTGGGTCTATAAACAACTGAGTGTGTGTGTTTGTGTGTGTGTGTGTGTGTGTGTGTGTGTGTGTGTGTGTGTGTGGGGGTGTGTGTGTGTGTGTGTTTGTGTGTGTGTGGGTGTGTGTGTGTGTCCACCGGTGAGTGTACATGACTTATCCCCATTGGCATTGGTGTAGAAGGTCTGTATTATGTTGTGGCGTCTCCAAGCAGCGGAAGGGGCCCCGAACCCCCCACGAACTCCGCAGCCCTGTGGACACCCTTCGTCTGCAGGAAAGCCCTGAGTACCCTGCCCTGTGGCCACAGAAGACCCACGGGCCCCCAGAGAAGCCAGAGGGCTGTGGAACAACCCCCACGCCTAGCCCCGAGGAGCATGACCCAGTCCCAGGGGCGCACACATACAACCAATCCCCGGGTTGTGTTACGGATCCCGGCCCCACGGCGAAAGACGACACCCCGTCGGAGCCGCCCACCCCATGAGCGAGCCGGCAGGACCCCCATGCCCACCCACAGAGGGGCACACAAGGGGGAGGCCCGCCCCACCGAAGCCGACCTGACGCCCTGCCCAGCGTGTGTGCCAAGTGCCCATACACGTAGCAGCATGTGCTGCTACGCGGGGCACCTCAATGTTGATGGCAATGCCGGCAGGCCGCCAGGCCTACAGGCCCTCCGCCACCCCCAGCACCCGGGGCGCCCGCCGCAGAGAAGCCGCACCGCAGAAGCAAAAGGCCAACGGCAGCCCCCCACACCCCAACCCAAACCCACAACGGCAAGCAGTCCCCCCCGGAAGGCACCCGACGGCGCTCTCCGCAGCCCCGGCAGGTCGCTGCACATCCCAAGCCACCAGAAGCAAGCTGTCAGGACTCCAGCCAAGCCGGGAGAAGGGGGCCCACCTGACCAAACACGCCCCCACACTGACCCACCAGCGACTGGCCACCCCGGAAAAACCCCAGTGCTCAATGTGTGCTGTTGGTAATTGCAGTATATAAAGACATATAAAGATGTACAAATATACAAAATGTGATACTATTTACAGGATAAATGATTGTTATGGGTATATAGGGTATAAATTATAAATAGTAACTATTGCTATGTGCTAACCAGCTTAATGTATGTAATAGCATAAAGCGTAATACCAATATTATTGCATATGTGTGGGTCAGTTTCTGCTTAAATTGCCTTGTTTTCTGTTGGTCCCCTGCTGCAGCCAAGCCTCAACTCACCAAGTTGCTACGGTTACCAAATTAGCTCGGGTAGGTGGGTAGGTGTAATTTAATTCGTAGTGGCCCTAAATTGTTTATCCCCTGTCCAGATTGGTGGTGTCTGTGTTTTCCCACTCTTCCTCCGTGAGAAAAACACCTGCGCCAGCAACTGCCTGAGTTTCATTGAACTCAGCAGCTGAAGCACTATGCGGTATGACCTTCTGCAGATTTATCACGTTTCGCACAATTGTCAACTATTTCTACCCAGAAACCTTTTTGGCAGTAAAACATTCAGCAGCAAAATGATAAATTACGACTTTTCTTTGTTTTACCCCTAAGTGCCCGGTTTATACAACGCTGTATTCATAGCACAGAGGGAGTGTGTGGGAATCCGATTTCACTGTGGCTCTAAGGTTGATTCTAGGTTCATGGAGGGTGAGTTTCCTGCTAGTTAAGAGTTCTCTAATAACACTGTAATAAGTTAGTCTAACCCATCTGTCATCAGCCTTGTCCCTACGTCTGTATACCTATTATTATTGCTATTATTATTATTATTATGTGTTTATTTATTTATTCGTTTATTTTTAATTCATCATTTTTATTCATATTCATATTGTTAGAAATATCCATCCGTATTTATAATTATACCCAGTCAATACTTGACATAGCCTTTTGTTTGCGCTACAATGCACCAATTATATTACATGAAAATGTTCTAAGCCCGATGAACAGATTGAGGCTGTGATTGTAAACAACCTGCGTCAACAACTACTAATAAAAACAAGAGCCTACAATTTATACAAACCATCATATTTCTTTATTTGCAATATCCTCTGATAAGGGATGGTATTTCATGGGATTTCACAAGGTCTCCTTTGGATCTATTTTCTGACTGGTTTGCTGTTGGCCTCAATTTGACTGGCTTTTGTTGGGGAATGATCCACACGTCCACTCCAACCTGGTTGCACAGACATAATGTGGACCCTGCAACATTGTCTTACACAGCATGTCTCCCTGCTCTGCCATTTGAGTGGACAACAGCAAACACAAACAGATTGAAAGCTCTCCACTTGCACGCATTGCCCCATGGGGAGCATACGGAGGACATTTTTCACCCGGCCGAGCTGTGAATCAACCCACTTAACCCACCAACTGTCATTGGAAATACACAACACACTTGTGACATTTGCTCACGGTCTATTTGTCCCTTAAACTTACAAGATGTAGGGGGTTGTAGTGGCACCAGGGGATGCAAAGCAAAAGTCCCAGACGTCCCATTCCACCAGTCACTTCTTCCAGTTCCTTGTTGGGGAGCCCTAAAGACGTATGACCAGATACTGTACAACCCCAAGGTGCCCAGTGGACTTCCTAACCAGATCCCTGAACCATCTCGGCTGGCTCCTCTTCGGGTGGAGGAGCAGAAGGTCTACTCATCACTCTGTCACAGAGGGTGAACCCAGCCACCCTCAGGAGAAGACTCCTTTTGGACACTTGCCGCTGCAATCCCGTTCTTTTTGGTCAACGCCCAAAGTTTGTGACCATGAGATAAGGGCTGCATGTTGGGAGCTGAATTGGGAGCTTTCTGTCGCGGCTTAGCTACTTCTCCACTTCTCCTTGTCGAGACACTCTTAGAAGAAGGCCATTATTAGAAGAACAAAAAACAAGGGAAGAGGAAGAATCATTTCATTGATCTTTTATTGGGGAAATTTTTCCTCTGTATTCGACCCATTCTAACTATTTACGAGTGCTGGGCAGCCGGAGCCGTTGGGGACAAACTCCTGTTCTGGAGACGTTGCCTCGGTCAAGGGCCTCGGCAGGAGCGTCTAACCTGAACATGTATGTCTTTTTGTCACGCTAGAAGGTATAGCTGCCGCTGGCTCTAACC
Source organism: Zeus faber (assembly GCF_960531495.2). Lineage (NCBI taxonomy): Eukaryota > Metazoa > Chordata > Actinopteri > Zeiformes > Zeidae > Zeus > Zeus faber. Next base: position 14,148,158 of record NC_137197.1, read on the forward strand.
AGAGGAATTGTTTGTTTCTGTTTCAGAAACAGAAATTAGGAACAAACTACATTTTTCCATTTATGAGTGCGTAAACCTCGAATTTGTGACATTTTGAAAGCCGTATTCCAGTTTGACAGCCATGTTGGTTTTAGGGCAAACTCTTTCTTGCCCCCCTCGCCTATTTGCTAGAAGAGGGTCTAACTACTGTATGCAGTGTAAAACCTTGACCAATTAAATTGTTTCACATGTCTATGGGATGTAAATACTTTTCAAGAGCTTTCCCGAAGTGTTAGAGCTAGTGGCCGAGGAAAGAAGAGCAGGTGCCATTTTACACCTTTACAGCATTAAATAAGCAGGTAGCTGATGCGTTGCCTCCAAATGGCCCTGCCAACCCCATGGACATTCAAATGACTGCCGCAGCACTAATGGCTGAAAAAGTAGGTCATGTTGAAGGTCTATATCTGTACACTGCACTACACAACACACACACACACACACACACACACACACACACACACACACACACACACACACACACACACACACACACACACACACACACACACAGCCACACCAAAAAACAAACACGCAGTTTGTCATCATCCCCACAGGCCACTCATTCAATCTAACAAATAGAGGCGTTTCTGCAATTACAAAATAAACACGTCCCGTTTATTAGGCGATTACAGAAATTATAACCCGGCTGCGTGTTTTTATGTGGCGATGGTGTGACGCAATACACCCCAGCTAAGTCAGCCTCCCAAGTTTGTGTTTCAGAAGAGACTCGCCCCGTGCAGAAGTGGGTTCTGACTTTATTCTCTTTCATTCCACGCTCCCTATTCCCCTTCGTCTCGTTTGTTGTTTTTTCCGCCTTTGTGGAATGTTCCGTAAAATGTAAACATCGTCATCAAACGGCGAAGCCTTGACATCGATGGCATGTTGAGATGTTTCAACGTTGCTATGGCACTACATTGCCTGTGAGTGGAGCCTTCGCTTTTGTGTAGAATGCGTAAATGTGTAGTAAGGACATCAAGCAGCGCACTGAGTACAGAAATGACAAACGGTTCATGTTTGCCATGGGACAACCGTAAACGTACTGTGCATTCCTGGAATGAAATACTTCTGGAGTCCAAAAAGTACTACTTCATGGCATTAAGAGAACCACACTATTTGAAATGCTAGTGCCGAAAATCCATTTGCATAGCGGTCAAGTAAAGCCACTCCAGATGGATGGGTTATTGATTAATTGTGAGTGCTGTGTAGGGTACTCCAATCCAGACATTTATTAACTCTGAGTTGTACTTTAGGTCTAAGTATCTGTACGGCCGGCCCCCTGGGGACGGAGTTAAAGGAAAACTCCCCTTTATGACTTTGAGCCTTGTTTTTTGACCACTGGGAGTCAAAGAATTCCCCCGAAAAACAAGGTACCCGTTGCACAGCAGTCCACTGAAGCTGTCCTCTCAATACTGAATCAATTTAAACGATTCTGAGTCGTTGGTGGTCTCCCAGTGATTGAAAAATAAGGCTCGGGTTAAATAACAACTGTGTTTTGCTTGAGGAGGTTCACCCACCGGTGTGGTGCTACCAACTTGACCCTTCACCTTATTAGCACCCGCCAGTTGGCGATGGACTTGAGGAGTAGGAAGCAGGAGGTCGTTCCGGGTCAGTATTTAGGGTCAGCGGGTTCAGAAAGTTCCTCCGCACAAATGCTGTGGGATAAAGATGTGAGCTGGAAGGCGAGGTGCAGAATACCAATGCTGTTGTTAAAAAGGTGCCGATCCACCATGTTGTTCCTCTGCAGGGAGTGGAGGTCATTTGAGGTCAGTAGGAGAGGCAGTAAGGTTTTCAACCCAGGTATCATGGCCAGAGCCCTGTTTTAAAACCTGGTACGGCACAGATCATGATGGGAATAGCGTGAGCAGCAATTAAAATGCAGGCGTTATCACTGGCACTTTGCACCATTTTGACAATATGCTGGTATTTTCTGTTGAATTTAATTGTTATTTATTTATATTCTTCCTTATTTTTATTTGATTCATCTTGGGATATATTCTATCTATCTGTCTATCTGTCTATCTGTCTATCTGTCTATCTATCTATCTATCTAATGATAAGACAACATTGGTATTATTTCCGAAGGACGCTTCCCAATGACACCAACATTTCCAGGAACGCCCTGGGTGCCTTCACTCTGCCCCGCAGAGGACACGGTGAGAAAGCAAACGTTTTTGGGGCCAGAAATCCTCTAAACACAGACATAGATTGTGCTGTTTTTCCTCTCCCCCTCCTCCCTGGCCTTAAGGCCTCCATTAAGAGAGAAGGCTCGTAAACACAGACATCATTCACGTTCTCCCTCGCTCTCTCTCTCTCTCTCTCTCTCTCTCTCTCTCTAAGCGTCCCTCCCTTCTTTATGTTCCTTTCTGCGCCCCCCCCCCCTTTAGGCTCTTAAGGTGCTTCTTTTTCTCTCTCGTCTTTCTTTTCCCCTTTGCTTCCTGCTTTAACCCTGGCTCCCTGTTGAGTGTAAAATGGTCCGTGGCAGTGGAGTGTTGTGTGAAGCACTGAGAACATGGGACACTAAAAAACACAGTGCATTATTTATCTAGTGGTGCCCGCAGATTACCCAGAGTGCTCTGGGAAAAGGGGCTGGGCGGGGCTGGCGGCGAAACAGGATCAAACTCCCCCCAAGGTCGCGAGGGCATCATGCTGGTTCGGCATGGAGAGCTAATCAAGGAGACTTATGATATTGCATAAAATGAGCTCGGCCTTAACCCTATTAGATCTTATTCAAACAAAATACTATAACGTTTGCAAGTAGGTAAACGGTACAAGTATTTTTTATTATTATTGATACTTCTATAGTTAGTTGCTAATAGCTGTTCAATTTAAGTTGATTGTATATTGGATATTTGTACTTGCTTCTTCTTTATTTTTAGAATCAGGATTTCGTTAATTCTTTAGTTTTTCGGTATATGGTTACTGTTTGTCATTAGATTTATTGTATATTTTATTATTTTATTAACTCTTTCATTTTAAGTTTCTAAGTTTCTAAGTTCTTTCTTTTTAAGAAAAAAATTATTGTTTATTGTTTATTTTTGATTGTTAGGTTTATTGTATATTGAATACATTGCTCTATCTTGTAGTTATTTATTCTGTTATTTAGTTATATATATATATACAGTATATATATATATATATATATACATATATAGTTTTTTACCAAATAAGATAAATATTACATATGATATATTATGTTTATTTATTATCAATCTATCTTTTTTTGTACCCAACCTTCTACGAGCCTCAAAAATGTAAGTTATCATCCCTGTTCTAACCTCAACAAAAGCCTATATTCCTTTAACCCATCTTTGTACTTAATTTGCTGTTTCTTACAGATATCTACCAAATCTTCATCCTTATTTTGCTTTCCTTATAGGCATTCTTTACTCCTATCGTATCCCTTCTTACCTTTAACTTATGCATGCCTGTTCAAAATCTAAGATTTTCTGAGACATTTCAATGGCACAGTTCAACAAAATGTCAACAATTCAGTACTGTGCACCACAATGGAAGATGAAACCGCCGGTTAGTCATACATCAGGGAAAGACAAGGCCCTGAAGCCCCGCCCAACGCTGGCTTGCTGATTGCTATTTTTTAAAGGTTTATTAATATTACACGTGGCGCATGTCCAAATTGCACCAAATTCGACACTGCACACCCTGGGGTCCCCAACAATACACCCGCCGAGTGTGGAGTAGATCGGATGAACGGTTGTCGAGATAATCAAAGGACACACAGACAGACGTACAGACAGACAGACAGACAGACAGGCAGAGATTCGTGCCTTTATACAGAAGAAGATTAACAGTCATTCCATCTGTCACTTTTTTGTTTTAGCACACTATCATAGCCTTCGTGCCGTCACTCCGCTCCATTTCTCCATCCTCCTGAAACGAGATAAATAGAAGCACAACACATCCATCAAAACTGCTACTTTGTCCCTCTCCCATTTCCTCCTCTCACTTCCTAAATCCATTCCCTGCATCCTTCCTTCCTCAGGGAGTCTGGAGGATGCCACCCATTTATAATTTATTTCCACCCGTCTGGCCGTCAGTCCTGTTCTGTCAGGCGCACACACACACACACACACACGCACACACGCACACACGCACGCACGCACGCACACACACACACACACACACACACACACACACACACACACACACACACACACACACACACAGACAACACAGTAATTCACACAGATTCACACTTCTAAACTGGAATCAATCTCTTGTTTTAGTTTTAGATTTAGATTTAGTTGCAGTGGAGCAGAACTCAGCTGCGATTGCTGTCAATCCCTGTGGGGGAAACAGACACATCTCAATCACCGAGTGAAGGACTGAACAACCATTTAGGAGGTAGAGAAACACTGGATCTGAGAGAGAGGAGGGAAGTAAATGAGGGAGGGACAGGTTCAGAGAGACAGATGAATGGATAGATAGATAGATAGTTAGATGGATAGATAGATAGATAGATATATGATAGATAGATAGATAGATAGATAGATAGATAGATAGATAGATGTCATAAATAATTTGCAACATTTTTTTCATAATTATTTTAAATTTGTGTTTAGACAGTCGGCAAAAAACGATGGGCGATAACAATAAAGTAGAATAAAATAGAAAAATATTAAATAAACCTTAAAATTAACTGATATATAAAAAAATGGCAACTTACTGTACAATGAAACTAAAAATCAACAATAAACAATATAAATACCTTAAAAAATAATCTTATAATAATCAAGAAGCAAGAAAAATAGGCATGTTTTCTTTATGTTTACATTTCCAATTTTTATTCAATTTAAACAGGGGAAAAAATCCAAGAGGGAGAAGACACAGCGAGTGAAAAAGAGGCAGAGAGGCAAACATAAAACAGAAAAAGGGAAGAAGGAACAGTTCCTTCCTTTGCTTTTAGAGAGGGAGGAGCTTTGATAGAAAAGGTCTGACATTCTAGATCCACTTCACCTGGCCATTATCACCGTCCGGACGCTTCATCTGACCTTCTCCTTGAGACAGATGCATAACGAATGGAACTGTGCGCTACATTCGACGGCTGCATTCAGACAAAATATAAAGCACATGTTTTTACAAAAGTATCCTGATATATAAAGCAGTCTCCATTGTTTTCCATTCCTTGAATCACAATTTTGGAATTTGATGCTTGTGAACAAGTTCCTTGCCTGACACCGTTAATAATATGTAAAAATTACAAATAGGACAAAAAGCACTAGCGGCCCCCCAGGCGGCTTCCCAGTGGGGCTGTCGATAGTACTATAGTAGTATCAGAGCTGTAAGATCTGAGGGAACGGTCCAGGGTACTGATAATAATAATGGTAGGATCCTGAGTGGCATTGTCCATGGAACTAACATGTTGCGCTGTCCATAATTGCAGGTAACACTACTGGTTCTACCCGATGGCATTATCCATGCTACTGGTTGACTTCCCAGTGGAGCTGTCCACGGTACTGTTAGAACTGTGGGAGCCAGTGGAGCTGTCCATGGAACTGGCACTGGAAGACTTTCCACTGGGTCTCTTGGGCACTAGCAGAGCTGTGGGAGCCAGGGGAGCTGTCCATTGTACCCACAGTTCCTACAGGCACCATAGGTTTGCCCACCAGTAGTATTGGTTTCCTGATATTCGCCTTTGTTTGTATGTTGTTGGCCTCATACGTTTGCCTTGCTCATCCCAGTAATTGTATCGAGGGCTTTTTCTGCAATAAATCCTTATTTATCGACCGATCGTCTGCTGACCCAGCTTGTTTCCTTGCGCGTCGATCCAATAAAACACTGTTACATCTGTTCAGCTGATCACGAATTGAATTGCTTATTAACTTAGTCAGGTTCACACATTAATCATGGAAATTCTTCTCATGCGGCATGGATTTTATTTTCCTCCTAATGATACTATAACATGGACCACTCCGCTGTTTATCCTTTTGTCACAAATCGCTAATGTGAATATTGTGAATGTTTGATCCAGTGTGTCTGTTCTGTGCGTACCGTGATTCCGTAGCTTTTGACTGAATCGCCTCGCTCGCAGGATTTTCTTATCTTGCGATTCGTTCTCAGGTCTCTCATGAAAAAGTGACCTCTATCTTAATGAAAACTACCTGACAAAATGTGTCCCGTTTTTTTTTTATTATTACATGCCCTGTCAAACATAATCAACATTTGGAATTACAGGAAGGAGTCAAGTGGAGTTTATCTATGTAGCCCTTTATCATACAGAATGAAAGAGGGGATAACATCTGAAATTCCCCTGTCATGTTTTCAAAGGGCTGTGTGTTTCATGGAGATGAAAGCCGTCGTCCTCTCGTACTGGCAGTACAGTAAGGACACGTTATATCCCCAACCCCCTTGCTGAGCAGTAATATCAATTTTAAGAGTAAATGAAATCACAGCCACAGAGAAGAAGAAAGACTGAGAGTGATTAGAAGAGTGTGTGAGTGCGCGTGTGTGCGCGCGTGCGTGTGTGTGTGTGTGTGTGTGTGTGTGTGTGTGTGTGTGTGTGTGTGTGTGTGTGTGTATGTGTGCGTGTGCGTGTGTGAAACTCAAATTGTTAATGCAGTTAAGAAATCCTTAATCCACAAAACTGCACTGGGTGAACAACATTTTGTTCACCCATTTTGTTTTGCATACAGCTAGAGAGCTGTGCGTGTGTGTGTGTGTGTGTGTGTGTGTAGCCATTTATCCATCTAGCTTTGTAAAATAAAACTGTAACTTTGTAACTATTAAATCTGGAAACCCAAAATAATACACAACATATTTTCAGATATTTTTTCTTTTTATGAGTTTATTTGTTTTCATTCTTTTTAGTTTTTTCTTTATTATTGAATATGTATTTTTTTTTTTTTTTCTCATTATCATTATTTTTATGTATTTTCCAAGACAAAAAAGACCAGAACAATTTAATGTCCTTTCTGTTTTTGTCTCCAAATTAAAAAAAAAAAGCATTGAAATGTATACATTAACAAGACCATACTGTTTGGACTGGTGATAAACCAAGGTGGAGAATGGAGGTGGAGGATTTTTCTCTACACCCCCTGCCGGTAAATTATGATAAACAGATCGATTGACTGGTTGTCAAATGGCTGTAAGGGGTCAGTGGCAAAGAGGCAGAACGAGTGTGAAGAAATAGATTTTATTTCCTGGCGAATGGGCGTGCCAGCTGGCATAACCACACCTGACGTTTTGCTTGTCCTGTCGCTTGAAATTCAGAAACTTTTTGTGCTTCAAAGTGATTATTCACTTAATTAAAATAAACAGCACGCAAACGCTAGTGGCACAATCATCATGTAAATGGAATACCAGTGAAGTTTATCTGTTAATCATTTTGCTGGAGACCCCCTGAAACCTCTTGAAGGACCCATGCGGGGGCTCTCAGACCCCATGTTGAGAACAACTTCTCCAGCCCACAGTGTTTTGGTCAGGCTTAGTATCAGACAGCTTTTTGAACTTAACTCATACTCAAGCCAACCTCCAGAAATGTATGCCTATATAAACATACAGTATATGCCTGTAAATGTCTCTTTAAAAATGGTAAATTGTTTTTATGATTCGTTCTTTGTGATGATGATGATGATGATGATGATGATGATGATGATTGTTATAATCTTTAACTTTTTTATTATTATCATTATTTTTATGTAAGTTTTTTAAAATATATTTATCATTTTAATTAATGATTCGTATCACTTGTGCAGTTAAGTGTTTTTCATATCATTGCACTGGCAAAAAGTCACCCTTCCTGAATCATTTACCCAAGAGTAAACACATTTTGGTTCAAACATGGCTGCCCTTCGAGAGTGTTTCCATTTTGCCAAAATAATAATCGAAATGATTAATCGTTACCTGGACACCGAGAGACGATTATTTCCCATGTTTCATATTTTAAGTTCACTCACACACAGTGCATGCCCAGACCAACCTTCATTAAAAGTTGCCCACAGTGTTTAATGTTATGGACAGTGCCTCACCTGAGCACCTCTCTCCTCATCCTTAACTCTAATTCTACAACTTCCTCGATGTTCTGTGACAGCTCATTCATCTTTAAAATCAGGTCCCATCAATTTTTACCACAGGGTGACCTGCTCTCTCTGCGCTGCCTATTAAAAGCACTCGCAGCGTTGGAGCAACAGCTCGGAAGGGAAACCGAAAAAAGCAATTCAAATCAAAATATATCACCAAATATTAATACATCTCTTGGATTGAAATGAAAGGAAGGTTGTTAAGGGTGTTGAGGGCATTTAATTTATCTCAGCTCGTTTCTGCGAACAATCGCAATCCCACAATCCCCAAGGTTTCTGTAGAATGTTCCTGTTATCAGTCCTCCCACCAGTCATGGGATTAAAGCTCTCACGGATACGTGTGGATAATTTCTTTTGTGGGAAAAAAAAAAAACGGTTTGTGCTTACATAAGCTTTAATATCGCTTCGTATGGCTCCCAGTGTTTCAAAATACTGGAATACCTGCTGTTCTAATTTTCTCTCGAACCCCATCTCAGGATGACAGCCGCCTCTTGCTCGTTTCAAATCGGTCCGACAACATTTCTAATGTGGTTTGACACAGTTGTTAATAGCATCTTAATTATAGATTTCTTTGTTCGGAAGATGGGGAGGAACCTGTAACGGGTGGAGGTGGCAGCAGATAGGCACAGCATTGGAAATGACAGTCGAGCAGCAAGGGGATCAGTCAGTGCTGGTGATTCACATCCCAAATACAAATCGAATGAGACTCCTGAAGAGAACTTTCACGACGCCTTTCAATCTGATATTATTCCTGTTTGTTCCCTCTTCCATACAGTCATCCAACAAAAATGAACCGCCTGAAAAATGGACCAGAACATAAATCTGTCCTAAATTTAAATCTACAAACCTTAAACACAGCATCTGAAAAAAATTGACAACTTAAATGCTTTTATTCACCATGACTTACAAAAAGTTTTCTACAATTTTATCCATAACGATTATCAATTATCCCCAGAACTGGGGGGACGTGGCCTCATCCAAATGCATATTCATGAGCTAACCTTTGACCAACATGTACAAGTTTGAAAAATGTCATGTAAAGCAATCTCAGCTCAGTAAGTGGGTGTGACTTCCAACAGTGATGATTTGATCTGATTGGCTGCATGTACTGTAAGTAAGTGTATCAAATGACATAATATCAGAATAAAACATTGGCTGAGGGAAGAGAAACGAGTTCTTGAGAAAAAATAAAAATAGGAAAGTTCGTTTCTAGCTTTTATACACAAGTTATTACCGTGTTTCCTCAAATATAAACCAGTAATAAATGTCAGGGGCGTGCTTTACACCAACAAATAAAAGCCGGCCTCAAATAGGGACCAGGGGAAAAAAACTCCGCTCTCAAACAAAGCAAATAAAAACATGTTTTTATTGTAGATGTATTTAAATTACTGCATTTCCTACTGCTGCAGGGCAGGTCGTAGATCACTTCTTGGGGCAGAAGCGCTCTCGCTCTCCGGGAGGAAGTGGTGTGTTCAAGGCGAACTCGGAAAACTGTCAGTGACCGTTCGCTATCACTACAAGTGCGACTTTTTTCACCATAGATGTGTTTGCATGGCATGGCACCCAGACGGAAGTTTGATTTCAAATTCATACTAAAATATGATCAAATATACTTCTCAAACAGAGGGAATAAGATATAAAAGCCTGCCTCGATTAAAGGCCTGGTACCCTCTGTAGTTGAGGTGAATAAATAAAGTCACTATTTGAGGGAATATGTTATTTCAAAGGGGAGAAAGAGAACAAAATACATGACGATTAAAATGATAGCTGATGATAAGATGTTTCTGGCCTGTTTCAAATTTCAGTCCGTCTGTTTAAGGAGTCAGTTAGTCAGTTAGTCGGCCTATTTTAAAGAATTTTTTTATTTTTATTTTTTCATAGGACATATTGTGTGCTATCAACGGGTGCGTTGCATTACATTTCACTGCATATATGTACGAAAGTATGTATATGTATGTGACGAATAAACATCTTGAATCTTGAATCTTGAATCTAACTACAACTTTTACGGAGAAATGATTTCCCTCACCCCTGCTGCACTCTCTCCACAGCACCTGAGCCTGAGGGGTTCCACAGAGCTTCATTATCGGCCCAATTCTGTTCTTCGTTCATACGCTCGCGGTCACTTAAGGCGGCGGTTACACTTATAAAGACGTGAGAACAAAAGACGCAAGAACCACCGCAGAACATGTCCCAGAACATGTGTAACAACAGTCGACAAGGTGTCCGTCTACTTCTTAATGCCATTCCACTAGGGGGGCGCAGATTCCGTGGCACCTATTTTCCAGAGCGAGTTGCCAGAAACAGAAAAAAAAAAACGGCAAAACAGCAGTGGCAGCGGTGAAAGAAGCACGGATGCGACAGCGAGAGGAGTCGGCTGGTGGTTTGCTTTACATAAAGATGAAAAAATAACACGGAATCACCTGAAGGAATCCTTTCCGAGTGTTCCTTGGCAAGACAAAGTCACTGGTGGAGGTTTCAACGACCTGTCTATTTTGAACAACTGACCCGAGCAGCTGTTGAGTTTATTTCACTGTTTAAGTTCGAGTCATTGCTTTTGTTATTGTAATTATTTTGAACTGAGGGTGTTTAGCTCAGCGTTTATGCACTCAATAAAATATTTTGATACAGTGATAGAAGTGAAAGATTATGGAATATAATTTCAGGATAAGTAGAAAGTATCTACTAACCAACCGCATGTCAACTGTAAGTAAAGTGTGGAAAAATATATAAATGTCAGAACTGTAGTAAAAAGGAATGATAGATTTAAAGACCAAACAGTGAAATCTAACTCAAACAATGTTATGTATTGAGAGTATATCGAAAAGTGAGAGAAAAGACGCACCGCGAACGCTCAAAAGAGGTCAGCGTCCATTTCCATCTCGTACATAACCGCTGACCCGCTTCTTGGAAATGGCAATGCGCCGTCGAGAGAGCCCACGCATGAAGTCTCGAGCTCGGCAACTCGTCCCTCAAAGGTATTCATTTCTCACTCGTCGTTTGCTCTGAATATTATAGAGGAAAAAAACAAGCTGCGAAGAAGGTTGACCCGGAAAGAAGGTGATTGAAGTCCGTCCCCTGCCGTGACGCAACAGCATTTGGACCAATCGCGACAAGGGGAGCTCTCAGAGCGAGAAAAAGACAAAAGACATGGCTTCCGTCGGGGGGCTTGCGCCGAGAACGCCGCATCAACCCAGATCACCGCATGAATTTGCTCTTATCTTGTTCTGAACACGTCTTTTTGGTCAAAAACGTCGACTTCTTTTTACGTATGCCTCCGCCTTTAGTCATTAGCGTTTTGCGTTTATTGCATTCATTGGGTGAAATTTCTCTCATATGAGGTCTATGCAGCTAGCGTCCGACGGCAATCTCCTTGAAACTCCCCTTCCGGATCCTCCGCCAAGAAATTACTTCATTTAACAATCATCCGCTCTGGCTGGCATCGACATATAGAAATTAGTCAAATCATCCTCTCCACATTTTGAAAGCTCCGTATGTCCCTGTCGCCGAGGTACGGCGGGATTTAGATTGATCGATTCTATAGATTTGAAAATGAAATAATTTACATCATTTAGCAATTTGAAATTCATTAATTCATTAATACTTTCATCTCCTGCCACCTGGACTATTATAACTGCAGCTTCAAACAGCGACAAAAATATATTTTACACCAACACAGGATATACACATGGTAAATGGCTGTACCTTATACCTAATCGGCAAATGCATGTGTGGTGTTGGAATGCAGAAATGCACGGCAAACTGTTTTGTTTTGTTTTTTTTACCCTACTATAACATCTCCGCTTAACATCTCTGCTCAGTTTTGATGATTTCTGAATTTGATTTAGCATCTCTTCATTTGCTGAGTAAAAAGTCTCTGGGAGTGGGCGGCATTGCCCACAACATCCATAATGAATTTCAGACTTAATTAGCAGACAGCCACATACAAAAAAACCCAGCGACAAAGTAACGTCTGCTTCAAAGTGAACGTCATCATCTTGCCTGTCAATTGTTTGCAAAGTAACATCTCACCCAAATGAATGCTGCAGTGGGCAGGACTATTTCAAAAACCGAATGCCATAGTGTCTTTGAAGAGACAAAGTCTCTTGACACTCTTAGTTGAATAACATAACTTGAAGCAGTAGGGTGACTCACCTCAACCAGATCATAAAGTCCACATTTGTTTAAACCGGTTGCTCAGGCAGACTAGCTTGTCGACTTTTTCAGACGACAGAGCCGACCTGTTCTTCTGCACAGTGTGGCCTGCAAAAGAAAACAGTATCTCACATGGCAAAGTTGAGGCGGCTGCAGCCAAGTACCACAGTGCTGACCACCCCGGTAGTGGACTTGCCTTTCTGCTGACACTGGGCTCTTCCCTATGTACCTGTCTAGAGTTTTGTCTGTGGACAGTGACTCACCACCAGACTCTGAGAGTCAGAGTCAGAACTCTCTTATTCTTTGGCCGCGCTGGTTCCATTTCCTCTCTGGGGGCCGTGATGCAGGTTCTCTGTCCTTCAGCATCTCAATCAGCTGTCGCCACACCTTCTCGCTTTCTGCTCTGGACAGGCACCTGAGGTCCTTGAATCTGGGATCTAAAGCTGTTTCTGACATTAGCCATGACAAGTTTGTGTTCTCCTTTCCTCTGTTGAGGTCCTCTGTGTTGGGGTCAACTGCTCTGCTTTCGAAGCCTTTGTATGATGGGTGGCCGAGGCGACTCTGGACAATGCCTTGAAGGCCCTGGTCTTCAACAGCGTTGATGGGCTTGGAGTCCATCGCAATCCATTTAGCGATTGCATTGGTTAGCTTAGTTGGTGTCGCTTTGTTGACAGACTTGCCCAATCTGCACTCTGCCAGTGTATCTGGACAAACCTGGCTATCATCTTTGCTAACATGAGCAAAGACGTGCTTTGCCAGAAGATGGTGCTTCAGACTGGATGTGTTTGAGTGGAAAGACAGTTCATCACTGCAATTTGTGCACACACCTTTGGACCCCCCCGCACACTGGGGGATGTCTCCTCAGGCATCACGGTCATCAAAGGTAAACATCTGCACTGGAATTACGGGGGGAAGTTGGGGTCAAACTTGGTAATATGATTAATTTGCGTAACAAAAAATAACACGTTGGTTTCCAGATGAATCCCAAGCTTAAATGCATTACTGCTGACAGCCCTACTTTAAATATGCACGTTCAAGTGTCTAAATGAATACTTTATTAAATATAATATTACCATGTTTCATATAGCATTACTACTTAGATATACTAATCAAAATATGAATTATTTGAATTACTTGTAAACCGTGATACACCCTGAGACCTGTGGCCGGAACTCATCCAAAACCTCTCTAGGGATCAGGTTGTGAGGTTCTTTTCATTCAAATCTCAGACGAGACTGAATCGGAATCACCTGTAAAAAATGTACTTTACTCGAGATGTACTTTCATCGACTTTCCCCTTCTGTATTAACACAGCGGCGTGAGTGTGTGCCTATGTTTGAAAAGCAAATTTTGGAGTTGTAAGGAGACCTGGAATAAATGCTGAATTTGCATTTTGTTTTTGCATGGTAGAGCGGCTGCTGAGGTTTTTCAATGCCTTGGAAATAGGAGCTTTGGGTTCAGTTTATGTGGATTTTTGATCTTTTCTGTGTGTCTGTGTGTGTGTGTGTGTGTGTGTGTGTGTGGGTGTGTGTGTGTCAAGGATAAGGCAAGGGAGGAACGCAGTGTGCCATGTGAAACAACCCAGTGTGTAGCCGCTACCTGCGTGCCGGTGTTGTTTACCACATGACTGAGCACACGGAGAGACAGAGCGAGGGAGCGTGGAGGAGAGGAAGAGCAGGGAATGGGACAGAGAAAGAGGGAGAAGAGATGGACGTAGGGGAGGGACGGAGGGGACGTCTGAATGGAATGGAAGGGAAGCAGATTGAATTGGAAAATAGTGAAGAGAGAGAGGAGTAGAGAAAGAGAGGGAGAGAAAGAGAGAGAGAGAGAGAGAGAGAGGGAGGGAGGGAGGGAGGGAGAGTCAAAGTCAATGTCAAAGTCAAAGTGTTAATTTGTCAAATGCACAGTCTTGAGACATGGCAGCGACAACTACATAGTAGGCATAGGATATATATATATATATATATATATATATATATATATATATATATATATATATATATATATATATATATAAATAAATGTTAGAATTATAGCGTTATTAACAGTCACAAATGACAATGGCATACATACAGTATACATAACAGTACAACACGAGCAGCAGTTTCAGAGACTGTAAAGATGTGGAGTATGGACAATAGGGTACAGTATTACAATATAGAAAATTCAAAGTAAAGGGGGTGCCAATGAATATGTACATTAAATTATAGTGATGTACATTGAATATAAACAGGAAGCGACCAGGGCATATGTACGGGTGACGATGTGATCATTTGATCAGTGTGATCACTGAGATTAATGTTGCGTTGAGAAGCCTGATGGCCTGGGGGTAAAAACTGTTTGCGAGTCGGGTAGTCCGTGCCCGAATGCTCCTGTAATGTCTACCAGACGGCAGCAACGTGAGCAGTCCACCGCCTGGGCGGCTGCGGTCTTGATTGATTGATCTTGCAGTCTTGAATGATTTTCCGTGCTTTCCTGAGGCACCGCGTGTGGTGGATGCCTTGCACGGAGGGGAGGCGGCTGCCGTTGATGCGCTTGGCGGGCCTCACCACCCTCTGAAGGGCCGTGCGATCTGCAGCAGAGCAGCTCCCGTACCAGGCAGTAATGCAGCCAGAGAGGCTGCTCTCAGTGGTGCACCCATAAATGTTGGTGAGCGTTTTGGTGGACATGAAAAGCTTCTTGAGTCTCCTCAGGAAGTGTAGGCGCTTCTGGGCGGTCTTTACTGCTGAGTCCCATCGCCGGGACCAAGTGAGGTCATCGTGGTTGAACACACCGAGGAATATGAAGCAGGAGACTCTCTCAATTTCGGCTCCATCGACATGAATGGGGACGTGACCCCCCCTCTCCTGCTGCTCCCCCCTGAAGTCCACTATTATCTCTTTCGTCTTGCAGATGTTGAGAGAGAGGTTGTTGTCCTGGCACCCCGTTGCCAGGTCACTGACCGCCTCTCTGTAGGCGGTCTCATCGTTGTTGGAGATGAGACCCAGGATGGTGGTGTCGTCTGCAAATGTGAGGATGATGTTGGAGCTGGAAGCCGGGAAGGCAGAATAAGGAGAGAATGATCACTGCAATTAATGGAGAATCTAAATTCTATTGGGAACAGCTCGACTTGTAGGTGAAATTTAGGCTAATTTGAGCTACTTTATATTCAATAGATTCACCGATAGCCTGGGAGGGAGAAGGCTTCACCATGGCTGTGATTTATACACCCTTATTTGGAGTTCCACCTTAATAAGGTATATGACCTTATCTGAAGTTGCACCTTCGCTGGCTGTGATGTATATGCGCTTATTTGGAGATTCAGCTTACCTGGCTGTGACATACAAGCCCTTATTTGGAGTTTCATATTCCCTGGCTGTATTTAACGGTGTGCAGAATTGATTCTTCTCTCAGTACATTTAAAACAGCTATTCAGCCATGTGTTCTTGTGAATGTTTTTGAAAGAAGATGAAGCATGGAGCCTATTGGTCGAACAGGGTTTTTTTGTATATGTATAAAAAGCATGAAATCATACGACATTGTGCAAAGCTAACTGTTGTACCAGAGGCTCAGCTCCTAACCATCTGGAGGTTTGCTGTGAAATTTGGTAACTAAAGTCAGTCAGTATCTGAGCTCCTTCCAAGACTCTCAGCTTCCCTTGAAAGATTGGTTCAGGATTTTTTTTTCCCCACATAAGGCATCCTACATCAAAGCCACTGTCTGCTGAACTGTCATATTTGATTAATTTAATGAATTTGGTTAATTTTGAACATGAAGGCACTGCAATACTCCTTACAGGCTAGTGAAAACAGTGCAAAAAGCCTCCTTAATCAAAACCTAACAGTTGATTTGGCACAAGGGTTTTTGGGTGAAACATCACTCCAGCTCAGCAATCAGTGTTTTTACATGCCCACTAAAGTTCAGATTTTTTTCTTCATAGGGCAATATTAATATTCCCACAATTGTATTGTGTAATGTAAGCCCCCTTCATAATATCTGATCTGAATTAAAGGTGGAGGTACTTTGAAAAAGACGCGAGAACAAAATATATTAGAACCACCGGAGAACATATCCCAGAACA
>NC_137197.1:14166947-14224447 GCF_960531495.2 Zeus faber
GCCAGGCCGACGGGTCACTCCGTGCTCATTCCGTGCTCACTCCGTGCTCACTCCGTGCTCACTTTGCGCTGCAAGTTCTGGCACTCACAGACGCTTGGATTCCCACAGAGAACACAGCAAACCCTGCTGCCCTCTGGACCCACTTCCCCTGGTCCCACACCCCTCGCTCGACTAGGCGAGGAGGCGGGACGTGTTTGCTAATCTCGCAGAAGTGGAAATCCACTCCACCCCAGTCCTCTTCCTCTGCAATTATATGTCGTTTAAATATCATGCAATAACTTCTACTGATCGTGTTAAAATGTACATTGTTGTTATCTATTGTTATCTAAACTGCGGAGCTTTGCGGAGGAACTGGGCATGCTGCTCTCATCCATCCCAGAGGTCGGCTCTCCGCTTGTGATCATGGGTGACCTCAACATCCACCTGGACAAACCACAAGCTGCCGACTTCCTCACACAGCTGTCCTCGTTCGACCTGAACCTCCTCCACGCCAGCAGCGAACAAAGCAGGCGACCAACCTTGACCTCATCTTGACACGCAACTGTATCACTGACATCCTGTCACCCCATCACACACTTCAGACCTTTTTATTCAGTACCCTCTCTGCCTCCTTGTGTCTCTTTCCGTCAAAACCAGTCTCAACCTGCCCCGCTGAATTCTCCCCTCTACTCTCTTCATCCAGCCCCCCACCTGAACACCTTTTCTCACTTCATGTTAATAACGCCACGGACTCGCTCTACTCCACACGAACCTCATGTCTTGATAACCCCTGTCCCCTCTCCTGCGGACCAGCGTGCGAAGCGCCCTCCAACCCCTGGCCGTCTGGGAGTTCCTCACACAAAGCTCAGGTCGGCTCAGAGGAAGTGGCTCAAGTCCGTAGACAGTGTTGATCTGAATAAGTATAGTATAATCCTCTTTATCCCCTTTCTCATCTAGTACTACTAACGCTCAAACCACTTACTATCAGGACAAGATGAACAACACTACAGATTCACGCGAACTGTTCTCTACTTTCAAAACTCTCCTCAACCCTCCATCTTCCTCTATCCGGACTGCTGATGACTTTGCCACCTTCTTTTGAAGAGAAGCGGCTCTCAGCAGCCACTCCTCTCCACCCTTCTTTCTCACACATAACCCTCCAGCACCTGACTCTCTTCACTCCCCCCCTATCTGATGCTGACATATCTAATCTCCTCCTCTCCAGCCTTTGCTCCACCTGACCCCTTGACCCCTTTTGCCTCTCACCTTCTGCAGGCCATTTCTCCCACCCTCACACCCTCGCTCACGAACATCATGAACACATCACTGATGACAGGAACATTACCGAATACTTTTAAGCAGGCTTGAGTTAACTCCACTGCTCAAGAAACAACAACAAACCCATCACAAGTAGAGACACTTTTCTGATCTTGGTATTACAGTGACTAAACAGATGGTTTGAGTCTTGCCTCTCGGGTAGACCCTACAGGGTGTCGTGGAAGGGAGAGGCGTCCAAGTCTCACCAGGTAAAGACCGGTGTCCCACATGGATCTGTTCTTGCTTGAATCTTTACTCAAGCATGTTATCCAGCGGCATGATTTCTCCTACCACTGCTATGCCGATGACACCCGGCTCCACCTCTCCTTTCTTCCAGGGAATACCACTGTCTCTGTGAGAATCTCGGCGTGCCTGACAGACATCTCGGTCTGGAGGAAGGAACGCCACCTCCAGGTGAATCTCTCCAAGAAAGAACTCCTCATCATCCCCTTAAGTCCAACCGTTCAACACCTCATGAATGTTCAGCACGGCTCGTCATCATTAATACCATCCAAGTCTGCTGTAAATCTTGGGGTAGTGATTGACGACCGGCTAACCTGGTGTGATCAAATTTCCTCTGTCTCCCGATCCTGCAGATTCACTTTGTACAACATCAGGAAGGCCAGACTGTATCTGTCAGAGCACTCGGCACAGCTCCTTGTTCAGGCGCTCGTCATCGACTAGACCTGCGATGCTCTACTGGCTGGTCTACCAACGTGCACTGTTTAACATTTGCAGCTCGCCTGGTTTTCAACCAGCCAAAGTGTACACATGTCACGCCTCATTCTCTCTCCACTAGCTGCCTGTAGCTACCCGCATCAAGTTGAAATCCTTGACGCTGGCCTACCGGGCAGTCAGTGGATCTGCGCCCACATCCATTGCATTACATATCAGGCCATATGTCCCAACCTGCTCTCCGAGGTCTGCAAATGTGCGGCAGCTGGTGCTGCCACCACTGCGTGGACTGAGATCTCAATCCAGGCTCTTTTCATGCGTGTTGTCGCAGTGGTGGAACAAGCTACCCAGTGTGACGCTCTGCAGAGACACTCACAACCTTCAAGAACTACCTGAAGACCCTGCTCTTACAGCCGCACCTGAATACCTGATCCTATCTTAGCTATGACTGACTATTCTTGTTTCTGTTGAGGTTGACTATGGCTTTAAGTTGTTGTATTGACAATACACCGACAACCCTAGTTAATTGACGTAATGCGCATGGTAAAAAAAATGAACAAACATAAAAAAAACGAATGACACTTTTTAAAATTCGGATTCCCTACAGAATCTTGCACTTGTATCTGGTTAAATTTAGAAACCGGAGATCATGTATGCTTTGATTGTTTCTAGCCTCTCATGTAAGTCTCTATGGACAAAAGCAACTGCTAAATTGATACATTTAATATAAAACATTAAAATCATATTAATCTGCGTGACATCTGATTATATTTATCTGTATAATATCTGTTCTTTTCAAACGGATGATTAAACTCACAAATGTTAAAGAATCAACTTTTCAAGATTTCTAAAAAAAATTTAAGGAAAATCTGTGTATTTGGTATCTAATAATATTTGTTTTTTTTCTGGATAAGTCAACAAAAACCTGGGGGGAAAAAACGATTTTCAAAGGTTTTGTTTTTTTTCTTGGAAAATCTGTGTATTTGACGACTCAATTTCATTCCTGGCTGAAGCCTCAGGGGGATAATATCTGAACAATGACTCACCACTAATCTTCCTCAAATGGAATATAACAATGCAACTCAACTAAAACAAAACTATGAGCAACTATATTATCACATTTAAAATCTGAAGATACAATTAAAAACTCCATAATTTGTCATACTGTGCCACCGCAATTGGTCACAATTTAAACACACAACTCCTGAAAAAAAACATGAGAGAGTCAGAGAGGGCAGAGGGAGAGGGGGGAAGAGAGAGAGAGACAGAGAGAAAGGAAAGGGTGAGTGAGGTGAAGCAGAACGACCCAAAAAGGTATGGATGGGGAGAAGGCGCTATCGGCAAACCCCTATAAAAGGCAAGCAAATCCAGGCTGATCCCATTGGAGTGTTTATCTGTCAACAAAGACAAGATGATGCAGAGAATAACCAGATTAGCAGCGGGACGTACACCTTGAGATGCCTAAACACACACACACACACACACACACACACACACACACACAGACACACACACACACACACACGCACAGACACACACACACACACAACAAAACACCAAAACTCTGCTGCTCATCTCAGAGGGTCCGTGAAATTGGGCGTCCAAATAATAGCATTATACAGTATATAGATGGTTATACAACACCTGACACCAACCCATTGCCACCTTACTGTAAAATAAGTGAAATAAAGTCTTGGAAAAAGGACTTTACTGGTAAGTGAGTAAGGCAGGGATTTGGAATTTACTTCTCATTGAGACGTTGTGTTGTTTTTCAAGTTTATTTTTATTTTTTTAACATTTGTATTTCTTCTTCTTCTACTTCTACTTCTTCTTCTTCTTCTTCTTCTTCTTCTTCTTCTTCTTCTTCTTCTTCTTCTTCTTCTTCTTCTTCTTATTATTATTATTATTATTATTATAATTATTATTAATTATAATAATAATAATAATGTATTCATTTATTTATAAGGATAGATAGAGAGAGAGAGAGAGAGAGAGAGAGAGAGATGCTCTGATGTTCTGGTGTGTGTGCAAGTGTGCATTGTTGGTGAGGATGGCGAGGGAATGAAATGAATCTGAAGGTAGATACAGAAAAAAGAAAAGGACAGGGAGAAAGAAGCTCCAGAGAATGACAGTTTCAGCACAGTTGGGAGGAGTTGGGAGGATCTGATATATGGGCCAGTTTTGAACATGTTTTCAGTACATTTGGTTGACATTTGTTTGGAAGACCATCGCGCTTCAAAAATGGCACACTAGCAAACAACTTAGTACGCCAAATTAGTATATGAACATTTTTTCTTCGTCACAAACCATAGTATACTGTACATCAAATAGTATATGTCAAAAAGTACTAGGATGACACACCACATACATTGAAATATTCTAATATGCAAACACTGCACACTGGGAAGTGTATCCCACAATGCATCGTGAGGTTAAGACACCCGTGACATTTTTTACAATTTGGAGCTAGTTCTGTCAGACAACTTGACGGCGCCACACGCTTGCACGCCCTTATTTGGCATAGGCCTATTTAGCCAGCCAAGGCCTCCTGCCCTACCTGCATTGCTGCCTGCTGGGTTGCTGCGCTCCTTCCACCTCTCCTGCATCCACCTGTTGGGCTCTACTCTTCTATCAATGGGGGGATTTGAGCTCATCTCTCCTATGTTCCAGCTCATTAAGGATGCCTGTGTTTACTGCACAGCTCGCCAGGAGTGATGAGCAGTAGAGCCCAGACGACCAAACTCAAACGATACAAGAAAAACAAAGCTAATTTAAAAACAAATGAAAGAGTTATCTGTAACAGTTTCAAATATTCACAGTTTTAGATGAATTGACATTGGGAGTCAACGTTTAACACTATGTTGCATTATTCAACAGACACTGGTGTCCAATGAGCACATATTTTAAATTAAACTGCTTCATTTCTTAATTCTCACCAGTGCAGCTCGACGCACTGCTGTCCTGAGTGATGGAAAGGTTGCAAAGAGGCTGTTTTTAAAGAAAAACAAAAGCATTTTGATAGACCTACAAAATTTGGATAAATAAACCATGTACATGAAATAATAATGGACATTGTTTAAAACACTTTAAAAGTCCTTGTTGGCTGATTTAAGTTGATATGGGGATAAATACTGTGCATTGTGCCCTTGAAAGTGATGTACATAACCAATCACTATTTGACCAGCACTGATCAGTTCTATCTGATCTCAATCAAAACATTTATAAAATGCAGAGGAGAAACAAGCATAATGAAATATATATTTTAATGAGTTAGTTATAAGTTAAAAACAGACACATTTAGACCAGTCGCACATGACAACGCACCACATATGTGTCACGTCTCAGATTGGGTGAAAATGCTCACAGATTTTGATGCTTTTTCTTCTATTTACAAAACAAAAATTAAACCAAATAATCTAACTAATGAACAAAACAATCTGTTAATTAAACCCCCCCCCCAAAATCCCGCCTTCAGTCTGATGGCAGCCTGTAGGTATCTTGTGTGTGTGCTGTTTACTGTGTTTGGCTGCTTCATTTTGTGGGCTGGGGAGACCGAAGGTACAGTGTCTGTTTGTAGAGGTAATTTTCCTTCAATAGCCTGAGAGATGCAGTCCGTGTGTGTGTGTGTGTGTGTGTGTGTGTGTGTGTTTGTGTGTGTGTGTGTGTTTGTGTGTGTGTGTGTGTGTGTGTGTGTGTGTGTGTGTGTGTGTGTGTGTGTGTGTGTGTGTGTGTGAGTGTGTGTGTGTCTGCATGTGCATGTGCT
Organism: Zeus faber; assembly: GCF_960531495.2. Taxonomy (NCBI): domain Eukaryota; kingdom Metazoa; phylum Chordata; class Actinopteri; order Zeiformes; family Zeidae; genus Zeus; species Zeus faber. Next base: position 14,172,682 of record NC_137197.1, read on the forward strand.
CAGCATATTTCAACGTTGAGAAGGAAAAGGAAGCATGTGACAGAATCAAAGCCCCGAGAGGGGGGGGGGGCGGGCTGATTGAATGCCACAGAATCACACCCACCCACCCACGCACACACACACACACACACACACACATACGCACACACACACACACTCACACACTCACTCAGGGAGTAAGGCTGATTAAATGTTAGAAACACAGAGTGCTCACACTTCAAAGCGGAGCAGGAACCTGAGGCTGCACAACACACACACACACACACACACACACACACACACACACACACCGCACTTTCAGATGTGGATTAATTCACACACACACACACACACACACACACACACACACACACACACACACACACACACACACACACACACACACACACACACAAACACACACACACACACACGCACACCACACTTGCATAATATGCAAGTTATATTATGCGAGTTATGTGAACCTAACTTACATAACACAGACAGACAGACAGACAGACAGACAGAGACAATTTTGATGCTCATTTATCATGCTTACCTGAGCCCTGCACACCAGATGCCTAAAACACTGTCCTGTATTACTAACAGGCACATTGCGTGCGTGGGCGTGCGTGTGTGTGTGTGTGTGTGTGTGTTTGTATGTGTGTGTGTGTGTGTGTGTGTGTGTGTGTGTGTGTGTTGTGCAGTCGGGTGCATACATTCCCCATTACATTTTACCGCCTGTCCCCCCGGAAATATATGTCCACGCACAGCTACACAGGGCAATTTAGTTAGTAGTATTTAGTTAGTAATGAAATAAATATAACATAATATAACATCTCAAATATATTTATATTACATTGCATATGATATTGCATTCGTTTTTGTACTACTATATATTTTACTGGTCCCTGTTTTCATATTTGACATCACATACAACATATGTTGAAAACTCAAGTTTTAACCATTTATATTTTTATTCAGCTTTTTTTCCTTTTCTTTTTCTTTTTTTTATTCAGACCCAAACCAAATGCTAGTGTTTGGGGCAGATAAAAATGAGAACAATGTTACATTCCTACAGTATTTTCTTCTTTCAAGGCCCTGCAAAGTGAATTCAGGGATTTGTTTCCGAACACGCCATACGCGTTAGAACGTAATGACTGGAAACCTGAAAAGACGGTGAAGGATGTAGTGCTGAATTGTAACGTTCGGAAGTTTTGGGCGGTGCTAAATCATGACCCGATGACGTGCATTATATGAGGTCGTACTTTGTATGGCCCGGCCCCCAACACTATATAAACACCAGGTCGGTAAGGTTGCTGGTTCGATCCCAGGCTCTTCCTGCTAGCATCCTGTAGTGTCCTTGAGCAAGACACTTAACCCCTCATTGCTCCTGATGGCTGCGTCCGTCGGTGTTTGAACAATTGTAAGTCGCTTTGGATAAAAGCGTCTGCAAAATGTAAATGTAATGTAAGGTCGGACCGTTGGAAACGGCGCATCAGTGGTGAAGTAGGCTAAGCCAAGCAAAGCTAACCTTAAAGCCCGGAGTTTGGGATGAAACGCGGTTTTTCGGAATAAAAACCTGGAGTAAAACACATCTTCAGGGAGGCCGCGAGCTCCATGATAAGTCTTGGCGCCGCACCCATCGGCAGGAATATAAATCAGAGTCTATGTTTACGTTAGCGTGAGCTACATGCTAGCAGGCGGCAGAGCGCCGACCTGGCCCGTGGAGGGGCTAGCAGGGAGCACCGAGAGGCGCAGGGAGTCCCGCAGCCCGACAGCGGCGCTTTGGGGTGAACAACTCGACGCACGGGACTGGGTCCAGCACAACTTTTATCCATGGAAGTTACTCCAATGTAAAGGTTCATATATTATGACACGGTTTACGGGAGCGGGCGTGGTTTCAGCGTCGCTCCCCCTCTGAGCAGAGAGTACTGGCTATTTTTGCACAATTTTTAAACCTAATTCTATCTACTTGGCGATTTTTTTTTTTTGAATCGTTCACATTCGGCTGGGTGGTTCATAAAACGTCGTTCTGCGGTGTGACGAAACAGAACACACTTTTATTTTCACTTTACAGGTGCTTTCAGGGGTAAATGAAAAAAAAACAAAAAAAAACGTAATCAAATTCCGTCTTCCTCTTCTCAGTATTTGCATTCATTTTGTACAAGAAAATATGTATTGTCACCAAAAGCCATAAACATATATATATATCGCCATCTGTAATTTGTATTTAAATACAATTACCTTGTTATTCTTCTTTTTTCTAGTTGCAGGTTGTAAAGTCGTTTATTTAAAGTTATTTTGTGCTGCTTTTCCCATAGAGAGCCTCATTAACCATTTTAAGGTCTTATGTGTCAACAAACGCTCAACACGCTTTTAATTTATCTATTTTTGTATCTTCTTGTACAACAGTGGGTTCAACAGGACTCTCCACAATCATTTATTGATTTTACAGATTTGTATTTTTTTTATTTTATTTTTTTTAAAACAAACACAAGACTCCGAGAGAAGCTTTGATCAGATCGACCAGAGAATCACATTTGGTTTTGTTTTTTAAATCGCGGTGGAGTGGGTCAGCGTAACTGACAGGTAGGGGGGGGGGGGGCAGCTCGAGGGAAAAGCGAGGAACCGCGCTCCACCGACGGCCACGGCAACGCAGGGATGCGGGAATTAAACTGAGAGTTTACCCCGAAACAACAACAACAAAAACCCTGTAAAGGGGGGGGGTCGTCAAAACACAGATATACACACACCGATGAAAGGGATGCGGCGCATTCACACACTTCCGGCCGTGCAGGTGACGTTAGTCACACACACACACACGCTCGCACGCTCGCAGCGAGTGGTCGTAAACATTGTCTCTCCCTCACCGGGCGCTAACAAGCCGCCTGTCCATCAAAACATGACTCACTCTTCCTCTTCCTCCTCTTCGTTGGCCTTTCGTTGCAGCATGCTCCACCACCACCCTCCTCTCAGGAAATACCTACAAATATCATCCCGACCACACTGGTGGCACAGTGGAGAAATTGTAAACCCATTGGTACACATTTCACACCATGCTGCACCCATCCTGCATTATATATAATTGTTCCCATTTTAACACAAAATATATATAAATAAAATATTTAATGAAAACATAGTTATAATTTGTGCCTTATATACCTAGACCTAGAATACATCCTGTAATTATTCTACCTTTTATATTTGGCTATTTCTGCTCTTTGTGGTTATGTTTGTATATTTGTTTTTAGTTTATTTCAGATTGTTTATGCCAATTCTATGCCAAATTGTCTGCAGGGCAATGCACCAACCTATACCCCCACAAATCCCTTTTACATGAAAAGGTACTTGGCCACTGAAGCGATGATTAAAAAAAACATTTTTTTTTAATCTTCAAGTTAATGTTTAGCTTCACTGTATATTGCCAATTTTTAATGTTCTCAGGATGATTGCGTATTGGCATTTACGTTTCCTTTTTCGATTTCTGTTCTTAGTATTATTATTAGTATTGCCCATTTTTCGTGCGAGTTACTGTGACACCGAAATTTGTCTGTCTGTCTGTCTGTCTGTCTCTGTCTAGCTTCATAATAATAGCTGTTATCTACACACTGTCCTTATCATTCCATAAGCAAGTATTGTTTTCCACTAAAGCCTAATATCCAAATGGCTGCTAACTAAGCTACACTAAGCATTTGGTCCTGTGCAGTAATTATACACATGAGATAAGAACAGTCATATCACTGAACATAAGATGGCTTCTCTCCTTTCTGTAATCTAAGGCCTTTCTCTCCTAAGGCCGACCATTGGACATTTCCTTGTCCTCTTTGTAGTGAAAAGCGATCCGCCTTCTTTCCAAACAGAAAACCCTGCTATTGCATGAGGCCTCTTCCCGTCCAGATGAGCCATAGGGAGATCGGACGTGTGCCCTAATGAGCCGGGGAACAAAAATAAAAACCCAGATCATTTTCGCTTGTGTAAATCTTGCCTTAAGAGCCTTCTCAAAGTGGCTGACTGCCAGCGAACTATTGGGCTGCATCCGAAATTAAGAGGCTTCACTAATGTAAGCCTTTGTTAGGTTCTAAGTGAGTTCAATGATGGGATGATGATAATATGCAAAAATCTCTGTCGTACTGGACCGACTTCCAGCTCACTGCCCGGCTGTACTGAGAAATTAAGGCTTTCTAATCTAGACTATTTGTGATAATGCCGTCTCTGGGTTCCTAATGAGTGCGGCGATTTGATGATAGCATCTTTGGTTGCGAGCGTTTTGGCGGCAGCAGAATGCCAACTAACACCCCATCTGGCGAGCTGGCGACGACATCTGAAATGACTTTATCCTGCTCTCTCTTTCTATTTCTCCAATCGCCCCATCCTCTTCCCTCAGTTCCCCACGTCTCTCTCTGCCTCTCTCATTCAAAGAGACACACTCTTCTCACTCCTACCTGTCCTTGTCTTGACGGGGAGTCCAGCCAAGAGGCCTTGAAGAAACTGGAAACCAGCCCAACTGGGCCTGATAATGCTCATGTAAGTTGAGTGTAGACTTTGATAAGTTCCTTAGAGTGTGTGTGTGTGTGTGTGTGTGTGTGTGTCGGTCTCTGGGTTTAAGGTTTTTTTTTCTATCGATATAGGGACCCATTCTCAGTAATGTCACAGATGAACATCAATAACCAAGACATTGGTGAAAATGGCGGAATGCCTCATCAGTTGCCTATGGAGTAGACGTAGGTGGAGTAGACACCCTTGTCCACTGTTAAAAATTTGGATTTGGGTGGTGGGTGGAGCCTCGTTTTTAATGGGATTGTACTTGTAAACCTAACCTTACCAAAAGCAAAAGTGTTAATTATAAGACGTCAAACAACTGGAAAAATCTCTATCCACCATCATGCACGTTGGCCTTGGAGGAAGCACAAATAGTAAAACACACCTGGTGAGACCATGATTACACTGATAGTCACCCAACAAAAACTGTCAAAAACTGCCCACTTGACCGAAGTAGAGCATTGAATGTTTGGTTGTTCATGGACATCTTGGGAGTCCTTGAAGTTATCAGTGAGTTTTGGAAGGCCCTTACAGAAAGATATGGCAACATCAGCAAGGGAACCCCTTCATTATCTTATATATTTCCCAAAGATGGTAAATATAGAAGATAATGCCGTGTTGATGTGTTGATTCGCTGATGCTCCTCTGCGGTGTCACCAAGAATTCCCTCATCCATTCCCAAGGTGATCATCATTATATCAATGTGGAGAAAATTGACGGTGACGTTGCCCTCATGAGACTGAGCTTCGCTGAAAAACATCTAAAATGTGTCTCCTTGCGTTTGAACAAACATCAGAGAGCAGAAGAAGAAGGAGAAATGAATGATGCAGGAACATAAAAATTCGACCAGGGGACCGAGGCAGTGTCGCCTAAATGACCCAGACTGGAAAGTGGTAATGCTTACTTTGAGGAGCTTTCTCTCAGTCAGTATCAGTCACTGGAAAATGACTGACGTTGGACTGGATTTGTGTTTCCGAGGGGAAAAATTGGAAGTCGAGTAGAGTGTCATTTGCATGGCGGTGATTGGAGAAGCCATGGGAAGAGATCACACCAAAAGGGAATTTACCGCAGAGGCCCCAGGACCGAGCCGTGAGGGACACCAGTGTTTACGAAAATATCAATAGTACGATGAGAAACCTAGATTTAAATTGTTAATAATTACAATTGTTAATGGTTACAAAAGAGAGGGTTCTCATGTCTTATCTGCCCAGTAGCAACACGGATCTGGTAAAGAGGGGAAATTGGAGAAGACAGAACATGAGGACCAAGACGGAGTGCAGAACTTTAGCCAAGTTGTCAGATTTATTTAGAGGACAACGTTATCAAAACGATTCCATCAGAGATTAGCGATCCATGGTGTCCAATCAGGACCCAGCGCTGTGGAGGAACTTGATTGAAATGATACTGCCTGTGGCTGGAGCTATCCCAGCCGTGTGTGTGTGTGTGTGTGTGTGTGTGTGTGTGTGTGTGTGTGTGTGTGTGTGTGTGTGTGTGTGTGTGTGTGTGTGTGTGTGTGTGTGTGTGTGTGTGTGTGTGTGTCGTGTCCCAGGCCATCATTTCTTATCTGCAGTCAAGACTTCCGATCCGATCTCTCCGTCTATGAAAAAAAGAAGGATCATATCTGGTGTCCACTGTCCTGATATCTCCCTCACCACTTTATTGGATTTTGAAGCATGAAAAGTAATTTGCTTTCGGTTAAATCAGTTCTATCAATCAAACTCAGTCAAAGCTCAAGCCCAATCAAACTTTAAAAGTCTGGCTTAAGTCAACACAATACTGTCACCGCCAAAGAAAGCCTTGTACAGCTGATTGTACCGAGAAAGTCAACGATTTACATCTTATAAATTTTTGTGTATTAAAATACCCTGAAATGGTCCAACCATGATAATGGACTCTACTCACATTGATTTTGTGCACTATTTAACGCAGCGTTACTTGATCAAATATTCGAAAATGATTGTAAATAACATCCCTAACTGATGCATACCATCCCAATTATGGAACTTACACTAATACCGTTCTTCCAAAAATGTTATTGACTTGCTACAATGGACCCAGTTCATCCTGTGTGTCTTTACGATGCCAGTTGTTGATACAGAGGTTTATTGTATATTGCACAAATTCTTTCCACATTTTATGCCTCCGCGCCGGCGATAGCCGTAGCCGGAGGCATAAAAATGTAAAAGATCAAGGTCACTGATCACTCAGCCCCGTCCCATTCTCCTGAACGCGATATCTCAGAACGCCAGAGGGAATTTCTTCAAATTCGGCACAAACGTCCATTTGGACTCAAGGATGAACTGATTCAATTTTGGTGGTCAAAAGTCAAGTTCAGTGTGACCTCACCTCCGTCTCATTTCTATGCCTCGTGCCAGCGGCAGCCGTGGCCGGAGGCATTATGTTTTCCATCCATAGGTCCATTCATGCGTCCATCCCGTTGACATGAACACGATGTCTCAGGTTCGCTGGAGGGAATTTTATTACATCTGGTACAAATGTCCACTTGAACTCAAACATGAACTGATAAGAATTAGAATTTGGTGGTCAAAGGTGAAGTGTAAACTGCAACTTGACTGGTTGGTCGAGGCATACAACCGTAACGCGGTAATTCCAGTTTTTGTCAGTGGTTAGGTTATGTATTTCAAAAGTTTTCATTGTTTAGTTTATTTTGAGGTTGACTTTATATTGCATTTTTATATTTTTTTGTTGATTTTTAAATCTATTGTAAATCTAATTTTTTTTTGGTTTTTTGTAGGAGGCCAATTATTATTTTTTTGTAAATGTTTTGGTTCCTATATTATATTTCTTAGTTATTTTTTTATGTTTATTGCCATATTGTGAGCCAGAGATGTGAAGACAGAAGGACAGAAAGATGATCAAAAGGATGGCGAGCAACAAAATATCAAAAAGCTGGTGCAGCGTGACAGTGTAGTTTAGAGAAAGAGAAAAGGTGGACAAACAGTGATGCCATCACAATATTAAGTGCGGCAAAGACCATAAAGAGAAAATAGAGAGATTGAGAGAGAGAGAGCAAGAGCGAGATGGAGTCTGCCCTGATCTCAACCACATTTATCCGTGTAGAGAATGAAGGAACACAGGAACACCGAGCCCCCACCGCAAACAAGTTGGAGCAGCTCTCTGAATGGAGAGAATGAGAGGAATTGAATTGAAAGTTGGAGGTGGAGAACTGAACTGAACCTTTTCATGAAATACCGTACACAACTGGGATGTATTTCACTTTTGACCTATTAGAAAATACTGCATGAATCCCTGCGCCAGCGCCTTGCTACATACAGTATGTATTCCACAAAATTAAAGGAAGGAAGGCGTTGCAGAAACGGGTTATGGCAACGTTGAGGAAACGTTTGAGGTAATCAAAGACAAAGTTTAAGGTGAATTCTGTGATACAGAGGCTTATTGTTTATTTTGATTTAATGTATATCGCCAAAATGTTCTTGTTAATTATGAAATTCTAGGTTAATCCTATATGGCATTTCTTTTTTTTCTTTTTTTTCTTATTTAATTAATATTTTGGGGTTAATTTTTATTGTTCATTGTTAATTCTTAGGTTTACTCTGTGTATATTGGCATTTCTTTTCTTGTTTATTACGTTTATTGTATGTTGGCAAATAACAGTTACATTGCAATTTAACTGTGGGAATAAATAAAGTATCCATCTATTATCTACCTATCTAATAAATGTTCATATTTGCAGTCTTTATGACATTATTTATATATATATATATATATATATATATATATATATATATATATATATATATATATATCCCTCTCTCTCTCTAAGTCAAATGTCCAGGTCCAAGGAAGAAAAAAAGAGTGGAGGGCGAGCATTGGAAAGCACGACCAGGAAATGTGAAGAGGAAGAAGGTCGTCCAGCAGAATCCTACAACATTGCCAGGGGTTTGGATTTCACACAAGACCTGAGGAAACTGAGCTTTTAAAAAAAAATTATCACTCTGGGCAAAAAGAAAGCCACTCAGACTCCTTTTGTAAGAGACAAATTTCCAAGAAATCGAAGGAGGTTTTTCAATAATAAACGACAGAGAAAACGGAAACGACACTTGATTCTGAATGGGATTTTCATCACATGTTGATGCAGAACTTGCAAACAATTCATTCATAACGAACAAATCTTTTCAATGATTCGGGAGTCTGGAGTCATTCCAGCAAAAAAAAGTCAGTCGCTCCATTTGTAACAGTAAATGTCCAAACACGGTTTTTCAAGAAGAGTCAAAATGACAGTGGTGCTTAAATGTGTTCCTTAATGTAATTTCCATCACATACTATTTACTGTTGACTTGCAAATGATTCGTGAATAAATATTTTCAAAGATTCAGCAGTCTGGGGTCACTCTGGCCAAAACAGCGGTGGTTCTCCATAACCAAAAACTGTGCTCTTGTCATCCTTCAGGTCGTCCACAGGACAGAGTTGATTCAGCAGTTCTTGATGATTAAAGAAGGAATAAAGAGTTGCATTGCATGCGATGTCAACAACCCCAAGCTCAGCCAAACAATTTACAAATAGAGGTAGATAACGTGCATCACATTTATTTATACGGAAATTATTCAGTTGTTGATTTGTTGCAGTCTGAAACAGATCAAATCCTGTGTGTGTTTACAGCAAGTCCACCTCTCTTTTTGCAACATGAATATAAATTGGACAGGTTATTATGGCTGACACACTACCAGCCGTCCCATGGGCGGCTTCATGCGTGTGAGCGGGAGAAAAAAACCTCACTAGAAATGCACACTATACTGTAAATATTCCCAATAAAAGTCATCACAGTACTTCAATTAATATATGCTTGTTAATATTGACAGACTTGAAAAATCCCTCCACAACATCTGCAGAAGGATTGTTCCTCTGGGACAAAGACACAACTCCCTGGTTGAGGCAGAACGGTGTCCACTGGTTGGTCCTGAGCTCTTTTTGTGAAATGTTGCGTAGCATGCAACGCGAGTTCTGTCAGACAACTCAGTGGCGCCACGCGCTTACACACCCTTCTGGGCCGGCCTATATGGGAAGCCAATTCATCCTCCCATACCTGCTTCGCTGCCTGCTTTGCTTGCTGTGTTGCTGCGCTCCCTCCACCACCCCTGCATCCACCTGTTGGGCTCTGCTCTTCTATCCAATGAGGTATTTGAGCTCATCACTCCTGTACAGTATCTCTATTTGTATGCCCTTGCTGTACAACTCGCCGGGACGGATGAGCAGAGAAGCCCAGATGCCCAAACTCAAACTCTACAAAATAAAGAAAGATCTTTTTATTGTAAATCTTAGAGTTGTCCGTCAGAAATACATAGAGATGGTACAAATCTCAAAAGTATGTTTGGGCTGTGACTTAATGACTTAACTAACTCAGTTAGGTAACTAATGCAGTTCCTGAGGTGAGGCCATGTTGAGAACCACTGGTCTGGACCACTGCAACTCTTTTCCAGTCAGCCCATCTTCCTCTGACATCAGTCCATCCCGGTGGATCCATCAGAATTCTCAACACCCTTTTCTTCACTTTTCACCAGATTTGAAATACCCAAATATCTATCGGGACAGACAGTCCTCCATGATGGGCACAATGACGGCATCGATCTTCTTCCACAACCATGGAGGAGTTCCTCAGAGGCCCTGGGTTTCATCCGTCCAATCCACATGCTGGTCCTGGAGTCTAGATGGTCCTAGAATAATTGTTTGCCATACATTGTTTACCTCCGAGACTCCAAAGCCACTTTCACAAAGATTGATCAACATGACACAAACAGTACAACCTGGTTTACATCCGGGACAGGGATGAGTGGAAGACCTAACATCTGCTCATGCTCTTCAGCTTGGGGAATCTCCCATCAGTATCAGCATTTAGGGCCCTGTTGAATGATGTGCTTTGAGATACACTAAAACTGTCTTCATGTTCCTGGGATGAGGCCCTGGTCTTCTCCAAAACTGAGGGAGGAGCATGACTTGTCATGTCTAAACTTGAGTTTATCAAGCCAGTAGGGGTGTGCAGAGAGCCTGGTATTTGTATTTGTTGATCTGCATTTGTTGAGGCAGCAAAATTATTTGCGATTGAAAGCGAGCGAGTGGGCATGTCGCGTGTTGATGACATCTCTATCATGCGGCAGTTATATACCTTTGTGCATGGAGCATAGCTTTTTAACTTTTAGCAGACGCTTTTATCCGAAGCGACTTACAATTATTCAAACACCGATGGACGCAGCCAGTCAAGAGCAATTAGGGGCTAAGTGTCTTGCTCAAGGACACTACAACATGCTAGCAGGAGGAGCCTGGGATCGAACCAGCAACCTTTGGACTACTAGACGACCAGCTCTACATCCTGAAGTATCAATGGCAAAAAAGATAAGTCGGTGGCCATCTTTGATGTGCTTAATCTCTGCAGCGTCATACTTCATTGTGTCACGTCCTGCCTCCTGCATGCTCTACACAGGCCCCGCCCATCATCTAAACCAAATGGAATATTTCCAGGTAAGTGCAAATGTGTCTGACACGGACAATCTCCCGTTGTGTGCTACATGTGCGAAAGGGCAACTCCGGACAATATCCGCACATGATTGTCTGAGCATTGTCCGGAGTGCATATGGGAGAACAGCTTCAGAGAATTGGAGTGAAGTTTTTTTTTTCTCCTCCAGACAGCAATTGCCCCATGCCATTTTTTTTGTTATCGTGAGTTACTACTTGTATAAAAAAACATTTTAAACTCAACTAAGGGACTGTCCTGAGCCGCCTTGGATCAGGACTGTAGATTGCGTGATGGAGAGAGCGATCTGGCCGTGGAGACCCTCCACTCTCTTTTTATCTTCCTGTCACGACAGAACAAACAGGCAGAGCACAAATACCAACAATTTTCTTTATTATTATATTTGTGCAAAATAAATATTCTTAAAAACCCACTATTTGTGCTTTGCCAAATGCCGGATTCAGATGCGGCTCCACCCCTACGAGCCAGGGAGCAACAATTTCCAGTTTCTACATTTATTTGGAACGGTAGCAAGTAGCAAGTAGCAAGTAATAACAAGTGGCAATAGTCCCTCTTCCCTTTGTCAAAAGTGTACATTGGTTTAATCCTGATCCTCATCAAAAGCCTGGTTATATGGATCTTAAAGCCTATTTTACTATGGATGGATACCAGAGAGAGAGAGAGAGAGAGAGAGAGAGAGAAAAGAATAAAAAAAGTGAGTGGTATCACTGGGGGCACACGATTGTGATTTGTTATCCAGGTCCACTGCCAAATGGCTGCATTCCCACAATTCCTTGGCACACTGCATATTGATATACACACACACACACACACACACACAAACACACACACACACACATGCACACGCATACATACCAAGTAAGAAACACAAGAGCACACACACACACACACACACACACACACACACACACACACACACACACACACACACACACACACACACACACACACACACACACACACACACACACACACACACACACACACACAGCCACAAGCTCCATGAGCCAAATATGCATGAACACAATTCCAAGTGGTGTCTGTGTGTGTTCCAGATTCTGCTCCGTGATTAAACATTTAACCCCTCGCTCGGTTCATCTTCTCTCAGAACCCTCTCTGGTCCCACATGGCTGGCTTCACTCCATGCACTGATTGAGCTGTGGCATTTAATGACTCTTCCTCCATTTTTGGTGTAATTTAATTTGGGGTATATAAGAAACTCAACAATATCGATGTGCTCATTAGTTTGTTGGCTCTGGTTATATAGCCCATAGCTTCATGGAATAATAATGGTATTAGTTGCGAGTTTAACTAATTAGTGAGTGTTGGAAGACCTACAGGAGCTAAAAACTGAAGCAGAACTTTAGGCGGCACTGGAAGTGGGTCATGTGTTGGATATGGAAAGATCAATCAGGCTTCTAAATCTGGTTCAAACTGTCATGGTGGTGGAGCTAAGTTACGGATATCAATGACATCTTTAAAAGGCAACGCCCCCTCTTTGCTTCTACCTCGAATAATCCATGAAAATGATCCCGATACAAATGTAGAGAGCGGGAAACTTTTACATTTGCAGTTTTAGACCATTTTTAGCAAATAATGGATTGGACAAATGCAGTGCAAGCCTGTGAGAAACATTAACACCAACAGATGAGCAATGTGTCTTAGAAACCGAAAATTACCTCCAGGGCATCTATCTTTGAATATGTTTTAATAAAATGTTTTAATATATTTGATATATATAATTTAATAAAGGAAAACATATATTATTGCATGAATATAATTTTATATATTCAAATTTATATATTTATAATGTTTAGATTGTGTATTCATTTTGTATATTTTTTTATTTTATTGTATTATAAAAAAGGAAGACCTCACCTCACCGTTGTAGTGAGGGTAACTGCATAACATTGGACAAAATCATTTTTAAACCACCATTGTTGTGTACCCCCGCAGCAACCTCCTCACAGTGGCCCTGGGATAGGGGGATGGGACAACATTTTGGGGTATAGTTCAAGGAAACCTGATGATATGTGGTGTGGTGTGCATCAGAGCTGAGCTTAAACCAGGGGAGAGCCTTTTCGGGTTGTCTCTCGCTGTGAGCGTCCTCATTAAGCACATCAGTTTCGGTTCGTCTGCACAAGATTAAATGGAAAAACACCATGAGGCCTCCGAATTATGAAATGCTGAGTTCGGCCGATTAGAAAAACTATTGACTTTTATAACCCTCACTCTGTCAACGATGCGGCACATTCAGGAGACTCCACTGGAATTTAAACTCACCGCATAGAGGTTAAATTACCTGGCAACCCGCTGATGCTTTCTAAAAACGTCCACGTGTGGTGGGGCAGAGCAAGGAGACTCCATCTCAACCACATCATGTCAAGTTAGCAGTTTGTACATGCAGATCTTGAACTTGATCTTCCTGTACGATGAACGAGGATCAGACGAATCGATTCGGCTCCGAGTCCTGAATGGGTTCAAGATGTAAGACATATACCTAGTTACATTGTCAACTATGAAGGTAAGAAAAGGCTTTTTGATTCAGAGCAAGAGGTTTTCACGAGGTACGTCATCTTCATCTTTGGAGTATAGCTCAGACAGACGTTGGAATACTCACTCACGATTTTATTACTCGCCGTTTAGACTGCTTTAATTCCCTTATTACTGGATTACCTAAAAAGTCTATAAGAGGACTACAGCTAGTTCAGAATGCTGCGGCCAGAGTCACATTACCCCACATTACCCACTGCTGGAGACACTGCGCTGGCTACCTGTATCTTTCAGAATAGATTTTTAAGTTGTTTTACAGCTCCTGTTTTAAAGCTTTAAATGACCTTGCTCCTCCCTACACCAGGGATTTTCTTTCAAATTATGTTCCAGCCAGATCACAAAGGTCCTGCGCTGCTTTTATTTGAACTCTTCCTTATGAATCCTATAAAAGAAGCGGTGAGAGTGCCTTCTGTTTTTATGCCCCTAAACTGTGGAATTCACTGCCTCTAGCTATTAGAATGGCACGCTCTCTCTAAATTTCACCGACTAGTCAATAAATCGACTAGTCGACTATTATAACCACTAGCCGATGCTGTTGGCAGCAGTTGACTAGTCATGGACAAGATTTACAATAATTCATGTATTCATAAAATAGTTAATTAAAATATGGCACTGGATTGAACCATCTTCCATTGGTAATGCCTTGAGCGAGGAGGAGCCGGCTGGTGACGTCAGCCTGCGCCTCCCCACTCCAGTCATTACCAATCCAAGACTGTTCAACCCAGTGCCTACACATGTATTTGCATGTATATCTTAATTCAGCGAGTATGCAGTATTGAAAAATCGGGCCAAACAATCAAACCGCCTCTACGGACGCAACTCACAGCCAACACAACCAATGTTACACGACTCCAAACTGAACCGGGCTGCTGTGCGCCCCTGTCCTAGGCTGCACGGAAACAGAGCATTGCTGGCACAAGCCAAGAACTATGGGAAGTATGTGTTCCCAACCAAACCACGGTTTAATGAGGATTTCCTTTGTGCCGGGAGCTGATCTAGTGTGTCGCATCAATGACCATTTCAATTTATTTGATAATTATTTTGTGTATTTGATAGTGTGTGAAACCAGCGAGAGTGAGTGACATGGTGATGATTCGGCTAAGCCAAACCCGTTTACGGCTGCTGAAGGTGTAAGGTAATATCTATTGTCCTGTGTAAGTGTATAGCCCACGTGATGGTTGTTTGGGTGTAAAATCGTTCTTAAAATGCTAATTGTGAAATAAAATTATTCAAAGGCGTTCACATAACAAGGCAGTGCGGGGGAACTGCCAGATCCAGATGTGCTCAAAGCCAGATTTTGCTGGATGTCCCACTGGTTGAGTCAGCTTTTGGGAAAAGTCCAGGAAGATAGTCCCATCTCCTACCAGCATCCATTACCAGTGAGCCAGGTTGTAGTACACCATCCAGATGCCCCTCCACCACCACCGCTCCCTGTAGATGGCTTTAGGCTTGGGCCGTCACAGCTGCCAGTTTGTGTGCAGTTACCAACACCTCCATCTACAGTCAGTTGTCTGTCAACTCGAGCGCTGGGGAAACATGCTACATGTGCCGCTCCCAGCTGTCACTGTGAAGAATTACCTTAGTTAAGTATACAGCAGTATATGCCTTTTGCAAACACAGGACGCGGCCCATGAGTCTCTAAAAGGTGGCTGGGGCCCTGAACAACCTGAACGGAAGCGATACAAATTTGTACAACCCCTGCAGAATGGAGAAAGCCGATTCTCCTTGGACTGTAGCAACAAGGGAATCTACCAGTAGCCCTTGGCTACCAGTGCTGTAAATAATCGGGCCGTGCCTAACTGGTTAAGAAGTTTGCCTTTCGGTCCTCTACACTGGAGATGACCGACCCATCGGGCTTACTTACAGTGGAAGCCACTTAAAGGGGTCAGCTGGACCATGACATGGACCAGGCAGGTCCGTGGCTGGACCATGACGTGGGCCAGGCAGATCTGTGGCTGGTCCATGGCTGATCTCGCCTGTAATGATATCCCCCACGATGACGTAACGCCCCCAAGCAAAATTTGTGGAAAAACAGTTGCAATGCTTTATCTGTCCACTGGGAGAAGCAGAGATTCAAAGCCGAAAGCTTACGTATACTGTCAAGTATACGGTATAACCTTGCCTTTGTTTATCAAAAATATACATGTTTTGCAGTTGAACATATTTACTGTTAGGGCTGCACTTATTAACAGTATATTAATCGGGGAGATTTTTTTTGTCAATTTGTCCGCTATCTATCTCAGCATCCGATTCACTAGATATATTGCGCTAATGGCATGACAGCGACAAAACGCCCATAAAGTTTTGCTGCTGAGTGAAATTTGTACTTGTTTTGCATCTGATCCCAATTATCCATGTGGAAAAGTAAATAATCTGTACATCAGCGGGAGTGTGGATTGCACACACACACACACACACACACACACACACACACACACATACACACACACACACACACACACACACACACACACACACACATACACAGGTGTCTTTTTTTTTCTTTTGTTCAATTTGGAAAAAGTAAATACATCTAAAATAATAAAAAAAATGTATTTGTTTAATATTGAGAAACTGGAAACGAGCAGGAATTCTGTATTCACATATTTATGCCCGGACACACTAGAAATGCAAGCGCACAGACATTTATTGTGCACAGTGAGCAGATCTGAACATAGAAGTATATATACACAAGTATATATATATATATAATGTGTGTGTGTGTGTGTGTGTGTGGGTGTGTGTGTGTGTGTGTGTGTGTGTGTGTGTGTGTGTGTGTGTGTGTGTGTGTGTGTGTGTGTGTGTGTGTGTGTGTGTAAAAGAAACTTAAAAGCCTTGCGGAGTGGAGAAGACCAATTTTTCCTTGGACTGCTGGGACAAGGGAATCTGCCAGCATCCCTTAGTTGAATCCAGCATCGTAAAAAAGGGCCCTTGCCACTTCACCAGTAATTATCGGCTGGATGTAGGGAGCAATACTACACCTTGTATCCCGGTGAGAATTGTCTAAACCGAGCCCCCCTATCGTACAGGCAGCGCTGACGTTCCTGGGCTTGGTGCAAGTTCTCCCGTGATTACTGCCCTAACGCGTGTACCTTTGCTCTCAGGTCCAGAAATGTACTGGACCTCATTTTTACTGGTGCTGGGACCTTTCTGCTAGCTTTCCTTATTCAGGTCTGGCACCCCACAGGGTCTCCTGCCAAACATTAGCTCAAAGGAGGAAACCATGGAAGACTGGGGAACCTCCCGCACCGTGAACAGCAGGGACAAACGTCCGGATTATGTTTATCAACGTTTTGTTGAAGCCCTCAACTAGATCATCCGTCTATAGGTAGTAAACGCTGGTCCGAATTGAGCTGCTCCACAGTATCTTGGCAGGTCTGCTGCGCTTAGCGTGCGTGTTTCCGGGTCCAAACACTGCGGGGAGAAACAAAACCTAAATTACTTCCTGGTCTGGGATCGGACAATTCAGCGAAGCCCCTCCCTTGATTCGCCCGATCCACAGCAGCACAACAGCAGAGTGGCCCTAGGATGGGCGCCTGGACCGCCTGTCTGCAGCGGCGGCTTGACCATGCCCCCTTGGCCCGCCATACAGTATATATATATATTTGTAAACTATAATAAAGACAAAGCATTATAAGCTGGTTACATACAAATTGTATGACTTGATTCAACTTCATTCATCTCACAGTGGTGATTGTCTCTGTGACCTTTTCATTAGGGTCTATATTAAAATACAATATTTATTAAAATAATTCATGACAAAAGTAAAACTATAAGTAGTTAAATGTATATATTTTTATGACATTTCATGTGCAGACGCAGAAAAATACACTCCACATCGGCAGCCACTCGCCCACCAGCCATGCTTTTAATCGACCGGTGTGAACCGTGGCATTTGTTCATTCCATTCATCCCAAAAATTATCAATTAAAATGATAAATAATCTAGAACACAATATTGAGCATAATAATAATAATTGTGATTATCATTTTCACTATAATCATGCAGGCCCATTTACTGTACATCTAATTGAATCTCTGATTTCCAATTAACATTTTTCGTAGACATAGCTGCAAGGGGAAAGGTTTATCTCATCTTTATTCCCTCTGTTTATTTAGTATGAAGTCTCCGATTGTTTTCTGATCTGCTCCCATTTGCCCTGTCAAATATTTGTGACTGCATTATGGTGTTAATAGGTTACAAACTCAACACTTCCCAGATCCCTTTTAAATTAAAACATTAAGACGGAGCAAAGTGGATCAGAATGAACGAATCAAGGTTTCTTCTGCAATACAATATCGATAACGTGGTGCCAAGTATTTGGCACGGTGCTAAGTAATTTTTGATTTTATAATAGAACATTTAGATCATAGTTTTATTGATTTGTTTCCACAATCAACCGTTAAGCCGTTTATCAGCCCCACCGACACCTCCCGGTCCGAGCAGGAGCCCGCTGGGGCTTCGTGTACCTCCCTACCAGGACCCCGCTCCTCCACCTCGCTGGAGAGCACTTCGCCGCGGATCGATTCATTCGTCAATCACATCCGATCTGATCAATAAGTCCGGAGCAGCTCTGTACTCCGATAAGTAAAGTTAATATGTTTATTTCTAAAAGCTGTTCAGACGGACGGGGAAACCGCACCTCACACTTTAAATTAGATATTTTCTATCAAATTTAGTTTGACTTAAAATGATTGTGAAATATCGCAAACATTTTTATCGCATTACCTATTGTATTGCAAAACTCCTCATATCGTGATCATATTGTATCGTGAGGTCTCAGGTGATTCCCACCCTTATTTGAGGGAATGGAGAAAATATATATATATATATATATATATATATATATTTATATGAGAAGAAGAGACGAGAAGAATATTTAATGCAACACATGCATACACACACACATGCACATGCTTTGGATGGTGGCCAGTGAAATGTGGCCTCTGCATTTAACCCATCCTGGCTTGTCCTTCCTCCAGGGGGGCTGCAGTGGGCAGCATCCGCCGACGCGCCCGGTGACCTGGTTCCAGGTGTCCATCGCTGGTCAGACGATGATGTTGTGCAGGTTTTTTAGTGGGGGTCCTTACTGATGTTAGATGGAGGAAACCCTATGTGAGCACGGGGCAGAGAGGCTCCTAATTGGGAGATAACCCGCCAGAGCACGGTGCCAACAGCGCTCCAGGTGGGAATCGAACCCAGGACCTTCTTGCTGTGAGGCAATTGCACCCAGCGGCAAAACTCTACGGCCATGTGAGGCATTCTCTACCTACAGGTAGGGGTTCAGGGGGCGAGACGAGTATTTCTGGCAGTGGAGTGCCGACTTGGCGTGAGTTTTACTAATAAACATAAACAAAAAGGCTCACTTGCAAAAACTGGAACATAAAATAACAGGAATAATAAGTCTCCCTGGTTCATTGATTCTTGGTTGCGGCCTAGTCCGCAGGCGTTTCGGCGTCCTGCACCACCCAACCCCCACTGCAAGACAAACAACACATAAGAATGCTCTCCCAGCCTGGTCCGACCAATCAGCTCTAAGAAGGCTGAGCAGGCAGACCTGGAACAGCTGTGTCGCAACGGGAAGAAGCCAGCACCGTCACCTGCAGACAGTGGCTTAACCACGCCCCAACGTCTGCCACAGCATGTTTGCGTGGTCATATCATTAGCGGGCACAAATTTATGTGCAAATCATGGTGCAACAAGTGGCCACAATCCATTCTTTGTGAATTCCCCCCAGAAAGTGGTATGCCTTCGTCAAAAAGTTTGTTCTCTTTCACCCTCCTGATGCACTCCATATGGACCCTCAGTCATGCAATGGATTGAGTCTGCCTAACATCCTCCCTACTCATTTGGGTGTTTCTTGAGAGAAAGGCAGGCCAAAAAACCTTGCAGCCAGATTGTCCACAAGGAACCATTTGTCAACCATAATTGCAATGTAGGTTTGCGATGCCAGAGAGCTTGAAGATCTGACGGTCACTCATGGATCCTGCATACAGCCCAGACACAAATGTAATTGCACCATGGAGTGCCATTACACCCCATGGAAAATACCTCACTCTGCAACAGGAGAGAGGCGTCCGGTAGAATAATTCAGTGCAGTCGAGCACCATGCACTTGTGTGTCAGGGAAAGCTGAAAATTCTGGTGGAGGGTAAGCGCTGACAGCTTCACGTGGCATCCGCAGACATTTTCTTCCAAGCGGGTGAATGCCAAATCGTTCTGCTAGATCCCTCAGTGGCAGGCCCACTGACAGGTGCATGGACAACAGCAGCAGTTTCTGTGAGTTTGTGAGCGGGTTTCTGGTATAAAATATATAAGTGGCCAAGATACGCTTTAAAATTAAAATTATTGTACAGGTGCATCCATGCCACACCACTTGTATGCTGCATACTGTCGGTAGACAGAACTCAGAGCTGCTGGCAGAGGCAGCCTTAGCGTTGTTGATCTGCACCATCTCGGTGTTGACTGCAAGCTCCACCAATTCCCAAAATGCCTTGAAATTGTGAGAGAAAAATGCACATCATTCTTTGAATCATGTTTTACATGTTTTATATAAGACAATAGCCTTTTGTATGTTACGTAGCTTTTAAAACACATTGCCTCTGGGTTTTAATGAGTCTCTCTGAGTTTATATGAAGAGACTGTTCTTTCTGAACAATGCCTACTGTAGTATTGAAAAAAACAGATCACATTCCATCCTCACTCAACCTTGTGTGGAGATAAGGATTACCCCAGGGGGCTTTACAATGCATTGTGTATTTGTTTCATGGCACAGTCAGATTGTATCTGTGACCGGAGTTTGACTGTTCACTGTATCACTGTATGAGGGTGACACCGGAGGATTTGATCGAGGGGGACAGTCTTGTGAATGATACCTGACCAATGGCACCAACCTCTTATCGGTATAAAGCCCTCTTCGTCAGAAGCGGGAGCAGACTGATCAAGACCACTGCTTTGAAGCAGCTTTGAATCTTTCTCTTCTTTGTAGAATAATTCTCTTTGATACACTCAGTTTTGTTTTCCTGTAGAGGGCAGATTAACTGCACCCACCACGCAGGAGAAATTCTCCAACTAAATGCTTGTATGAGGCCAACCTAAGAGTGTCATAATGTTCATGTTCGACTGTTTAAAAAAAAAAAAATTATTCACTTTCGCCAATTTAAACACGTTTTTACACTCGTACAAACGAATGTCCTTGTCCGAGTGCCCGGTGTTCTATACCGAAACAGGTTCGCAGCGGTATCACTTTCAGTTGGTGTTGGAGTGCCCCGGTCTTACGATGCAAGGCCTCCTTCTCGTTGGCCATCTTATCTCACACACTCATGATCTTCTGTTTCCATCTCGGACTCGGAATCTGCAGTGAAGTCCGGGGCGGGGCTCTCTGCCCTCAGCCGATGCTCCCAACCGTTGGTCTCGGTGTGGCTAGCGCGTACTCATTCCAGGAAAAGAGAACCGGTGTAGCTCCTTTTTGTGTTCTCCTCAGTCTCCCAGCTCAAAATGCCTGCTATGCACACCAGCGTTTTTTGGGAGGGCAGAAGTTGTCCCTACAGATCTTGACGAGCCGCTGAGCCTGTACCGCAGAATCTACGGGAAATGAGGGAAAACTTATTTCTGAGTTAAAGCAAGATGAATTGCTTCAAAGGGGCGCACAGCAATGTAATGCAGACTTTCTCACCCGTTGGAAGGCCCAGTCACTTTCTTTACTCTTGAATCCACTCATCCTTACCTACTTGCTACCTCTTTGTGTCAATGTCAAATTTGGAAGATTTAATCTTTTGCTGGAGTGACTCCAGTCTCAGAGTCACTGAACAGATTTCGCTGTAAACAAATTGTTTGTGAGTCTTGCATTGCTAAATATGAGTAGGCTATGACTAATAATAAGCACAATTCTATGTTCAGACAACGGGATTTAGCAACTGCTGTGAGGCTTAAAAGTGTTATTTTGGGGACAAGCACACTGGTACAGTTGTTTAGTATGCTAACACTTTGAGGTGGTGGAATTAAATGCAAATTACTCCCAAGTTTGTGGCGGGAGGTTCCTGGATGGATTGTCGGCTCCGTTCCTCTTCGTCAGCATCAATTTGCCGGCCAATGCAGCGTTGCACCGTGGCCTCATTCAGAATGCAGTCAGCTGCCCTGTCGGAGGTGCGGGCTGGAACGACAGCAATACTGACTATGGCAAGGTCCCTCTTTTTTGGGAAACTGTGTATTGGGTTGTTTGCGCATGACAGTCTGCACGCTCCACATATCTGGGCCGACTTGGCTCGTCAATTTCCCTCCTTAAACCCTTGAACTCGGCTCAAGCGTGGCTTAAATTTTGGATTGTGCATGACGGCTTATTATTTAAATTTTTTATTTTTTTTTGGATCGCCTTTTGTGAAGTACATGGCAGTGTCTGAAGATGAAATACTGTAACAATAGTGGCACGGTGGCGCAGTGCATTGCACTGCTGCCTCACAGCAAGAAGGTCCTGGGTTCGATTCCCGCCTGGGGCGCTGTTGGCACCGTGCTCCGGCGGGTTATCTCCCAAATAGGAGCCTTTCTGTGTGGAGTTTGCATGTTCTCCCCGTGCTCACATGGGGTTTCCTCCACCTCACGTCAGTAAGGACCCCCACCAAAAAACATGCACCCATCATCGTCTGACCAGCGATGGACACTTATCACCTGGTCCCCGGGCGCGTCCACGTATGCTGCCCACTGCTCCTGGCTGTGCCCCCGGAGGAAGGACAAGCCAGGATGGGTCAAATGCAGAGGAACCATTTCACCGGCCACCATCAAAAAGCATGTGCATGTGTGTGTGTGTGCAAGCATGTGTTGTGGAGTGTCGTGTGACAAATAAAGACTGTTTCTGTTTTTTTTTTTAAATATACAATAAACCTAAAAATAAACAAAGACTTAGCAGGGTAGAACACAACTATATAACTAATAACAATACAAATGAAATGACCAATTACAAATTGGAATCAGTTTGTGCTGTCGCTTGTCGTTAAATCAGCATTACTACAAAAATGAGTTCCAATTTTCAGTATTTCCATGGAATGCAGCATTGGCTGATGTAATGACATCGGCTGATATAATGACTATTACTATAAGCCGATACACTTGTTCAGTGTTGTGACTTTATCTTAAAAATTAGAAGGTGTCTGTCTACTACCTGTAGTGCACAGAGTCCTGCCTCAAGGTGTCTCTGTGGAAGGAAATGACTCCGCGTGGAAGTTCCCAACAACAAGCTTCCGTTCAAAGAGATGAAACACTGCGTGTCCCTCAGAGGCATTTCATCAACTTTTTTAAACTTTCGGCACTAAAATAAAACGGACACGATACGGACCCGTTGCCCTGGAGCTGCAAGCGAACTCCATGTGTGAGGACACAAAGACGGAATATGTTTTGGGCTGTTTTAGACTCGTACAGTTTGTGTTTTACAACTGGCTTGAATGTGGCAAAAAAAAACCACAGACACACACACACACACACACACACACACACACACACACACACACACGTGTGCGCAACCTTCAACCACAACGGACCGATGTAGTCTACACCACCCACCTTGGGTGATGGTCAGAGCCACAATTTGCACATATGTAACTGAGAGGGGAGAGCTGGTTTCCTCAAATGTTTTCTCCCATGCTCAAAAATATAACCACCCGGAAACCACATTCCATTCCCGAAGCCTTATACTCCCATATTCTCTGCTTTCTACAATATTTCCCTTTCTTTAAGTACTGTAAAAAAAATATGAAGTACAAATGCTGTGTTCTGCTCGAGAGAGAGAGAGCGAGAGAGAGAGAGAGAGAGAGAAAGAACCTGTCATATTATTAGCTCCCTCCAAGCCCTCCTGCTGTTCTGAACATACATTCACCTCCATACCTCCGTGCAGGCTGGGTCACGGTGGGGGGTGCGGACCATACTGGGAAATGCGTAATGGAGAGGTAGCGATCAGCGGTAGGCTCTTTTCCCCGTTTCGCCAAACAAAACAGATAAAAAGCGTGTTGTTGTTTTATTTGTATTAAGTTTATCTTCCTCTGTTTCCTGAATTGAATGAAACAAAAATAGGCCAGGCCCCATAAAGGCTTTGGCCGGCCCTGCCGCCGTGCTTCACTCTCTTTTCCCGATCTCTTCCCCAGGCTCAGTAACAGACAACCAGCGGTCTCCTCTGCGGGGTCTAAATGCACGCCTACCACCGGAAATCACCCGAGCAGATGTGACACATCGACAAGTATGTTGACTGTAAGGGAACGCTTAATGACTTGTGGTGTCCCACAAGTTGGATGGTTTCTTTCATGACCCCACATGAAAGAAAGAAACCAGATCGCGTGTTAGAATGGCTCTTGCTCTTTCATCTAATCATTTACCAAGCTATCTGAGGAAATGCAAGGAATTGATCTCCTTGTGCTAAGATTGTTAATCCAGAAACTAACAAAACACAAAAACACCTTTTTTTTTCTGTGAAAACAAACTGCCAGCCCAGGTACGTTTGTTTTCCACACTAAATCAGCAATGGCACCGTTTCCATTTATTCGTATTGACAGTGTGGCATTGACTCGGATTTTGAGAGCTCTGTCGAGGCGATGAAGCCGACCCCGTGAAATCGCCATCTGTGAGTTTGCCAAGTACACACATACAGACTGCAAGGCACGTTGATTTTTCTGAATGGTCATCACTCATCAGTCACTCTTCATGCTCTAACAGTCTATGGGCTTCATTTTGTTGTTGCTATAAAATGAGTTGCCAGTAAACAATGACCGCTGTTGCTTGCAATAGGGAGGATTTCATTAAAGCTGCTGCTGAGTCAAACTGTGTATTTTATGGTATTGACCGCTTGCGATGCTGACACCTGGAGTTTTCCGTCCTCATAGCGAAGAAGGATAGAACACAAGTAGCCATTACATAATGTGCGTGGAACCTTGTCAAATTTCTTTACATCAACCGTGGAAAGCTTTGCATTAAAGGTAATGCGGTGAGGCTTTGCACAGGCGTCCACATAAGCATTGGTACTTCAGGGAAGATATCCAGGAACACCCTCAAACCTCTCAAATGAAGCCATGTGCCAAGGTGCTAATGCCTACAAGCTTAACCGGACACCGCAAGTCTTTTTCAAAGAAACCTAACACCACAGAGGCCACCATGCCCAGGCACGCTCTTAGAAGAGGCCATTCCTTATACAAGCGGCCATACCTTGCAATGACAGGGGTAGCTGCCGCTTCTTCACAGTTTGGTGAAAGCTCCTGCTCACAGCGACGGCGGTGGGGGCGCCCTTTGCGTTGAAGATGAAGCCATTCCTCAAAGCATTCAGTGAAACTCCTAGTAGAAGGAAATAAAGTTGGAACATTAATCTGGCTGCTCTCATTAGCAGCATTTACCTTTACAATGGCAGAGAAGCCCTTCCTCTGGTTTTTGACGAGGTCTCCTGAGGAGCCTCGCCTCAGATCTCCCTTAATAGAGCACCAGGAAACACTTTAATCAGAGCTGCAGGATGTCAAGAGAGATGACCAGCATCCCATAAAATGCATTAATCAAACTGGGGTGACTGATTGTTGCTGTTGTTGCTGCACCAAAACAGACAGAGCGCGGCGTGTAACGTTCGGGTGACAGACTGGCGTAGTACCAGATGAGGCCAAGACGCGCAGCTAACGGCGACCTTGTCATGGTTCTTCAATCCACAGTAGTCAACAGGGGCTCATCAGGGCTTGGACGCAGTAAACGACTGTTAAGAGAATGGGCCACAAAAGAAAGAGGGCTTAATCAGCCTTAGCATGAGAAACAATTGCATTGTTCTTTACGGTGCTCGTCATACTTGAGTGTTTGAGGTAAATGCACTGTATTATCTGTGAGTTGTTACAGTGCTGGGACTGCAGGGTTTGCTTGCCACGACAGTGACCCACGTCACGCTGAACCTCTGCCAGTGATTAAAGATTCTTCTCAGCGTGCCACTTCTATTACTGGGGTCTAGTGAGAGCTATCACCTCACAGGATTACTGCAGATATATGATATTTGCTGTCACACAACACCATGATATTACTTCCTGTACTGTTCGCTCTTTAAAAAGCAAGGGAGGCTGTTTATATTGAACACTCTTAAAAATATGAAAAGTATAGCATTGTACCTTTAGAAATACAACAACTTGTCACATTGTCAGAAACCTTTAGGGTATGCCCATCCTTGTCACGACTACTTGTTATTCTATAGCCCTTGTGACACTTTTCTACCTCACTGGTAAGGAAATCTTATGGATTTGGTGCAAATTTGGCCTTCACAGAGCATTGCACAACAACGTATGTGTACCCCTGAAGGTACAATGCTGTGTACTTTCTATGAGTCAAAAGAAAAAGGTTGAAATCCAACGTTCCAGCCCATTTGCTGTCTACAGCGCTGTCATTCATGTCTGTAACGCACAAGCAGAGCGGCTGCTGCGTCCCCCAGTGGCGTGTACGGCACCGTCTACAAAGTAACACAAGAGTTTTCAGAGTGCAATAACCCTTTGACGACAATGCTTTACAACCAACATCAAATCGTAACAAAGTTTTGAATTTGAAAGGCTTCATGTTACACAAGGACTTTGTTTTCTATCCAAGGGGTTCCCAATCTGGGGTCCGCTGCCCCCCTGGGAATTGCAGGGAGTCCGCGGACAATTGTTATTATTTATTTATTTTATTAATTAATGTTTTTATTTTATTTTATTATTTTCCATGTTTTAATATGGTATTTTATGTAAACAGGCTTGCTTGTCTTAGCAACTGGCTCAGTGGAAAGAAAAAGGAGAAAGATAGCTGCTTGTTTATAGTGAAATGTCATTAAATACATTTTAATAAAGATTTTTTCATATTTATGTCATCAATAATCAAATTATAATATGGCATTTCATTAAAAGCAACGGTTTCTAAATCAAAAAATCTTTCTTTGGGGTAAAATTTTGGAAGATTTAAAAAGTGCGATTAATCCGGATTTATTATTATAATCATTTGACAGCCCTAGTTCATATATTAATTCACATAAAAAAAAACCCAGAAAAAGATGATTTACATGGGCATTAATATTCTTCAGATATCTCCAGGCAGAGGTAAGCTCTTGTCCATTTTCCTATCCACTTTACATTAATTGAGTAGCTATAAGTCATTTACATGGACCCGCAGCGATACCTTTTTGTAAAATATGAAGTGAAAACAGCCATAGCTGAGGGCCCCATGCCTGTGTCTGTCTTCAGCCCCCAAATCACTCCGCCCCTGATGCCAAGCATGCAAATGTGTAGAGCTATTAGCAAAAGCAATCATTTGTCTTCCGGTTCAAGACATGCCATCTGGGTCGCCCTCACACTCACCCCTGGTCTCCAGGCGCATTTAAACGAGCACTTGTGTACCTGGCTTTCAAACACTGACCTGGCATCCAATCCAAAGTCCTCCAACGCTGAAGTTCTAATCCAACAATTTATCTCTTTGAGCCACTTGGTCGCATGGAGCTTGGTCGTCTCCTCCAATCATTTGATTCAAAGCACAGGACTTGGATGGGAAAATAAATACTTTAAGCTGTCACTGTTTTAGACCTGTCTGTCTAAAACCCATTTTGTTTATTGTTTCAATATGTCTGTTTTAGGACTAGATATGGAGGAAAATCTTTTATTACAGTTATTATGGAGAATTTTATACAATATCAATCACAATATTTCATAATATCCCCATATTGAAAGATGAATAAGGTCATTATCAGACTAGGTTTTGTACTGATGATAATCCTTGTAGTGCTGTGTAACAAGTTTATTGTTATTTTTGTTTATTCACCTGGTTGATTTATCATTTGTAATGAATTCAGATGACACGCGTACATTTGCTCTGTTGAATTGTAGGCATGGACTGAAATAAAGAATCTGTGACTGAAAAACTGAACATTTGGAAATAAACACTCATCAGAGACTGTTGGGTTTGAAATGGAAATAAAAGAGTTTGTGGCAACGACTGCATGTAAAATACGGCAACGCAAATCCCTTACATTTTTGGTCAAATGTGGCTTATATTGTGTGCTCCAGGCTCGCTTCACCTCTGTCTTGACTTAAAATACTCCATCCACGGTGTGTATCAACCCTGTTGGTCAGTTTGTCTTTATTAGTGACCTTCACACATGCATGGTAGAACTTTTTGCCATTGGCAGTCCAGGGCCAGTCTGTCTTGACTGTCCACTTCCAGCAACAGGCTCGGTGCCTCATTGTCTATCAGTTTTGGTCTTGTGACCGACCTGGGGAAGGGGTCGGACTCATCCGGGGTCAGCTGTCCAGTGGTCCATTCCTGCAGAAATGCTCTGTCCTCCTCAGACAACGCCCTCTGGAAGTCCCGCAAGGTCCTTTTCACCACAGAGCCTCCTTGCTTCTGCTTCCACATTGTCCATGTTTCTCCCAGCCAATTCCACTAGGTGCTGTACTGTCAGAACAAACTGCTTCATAAGAATGCCAGGCTGCAGGGAGATCTCTAGGCGTGCACCCTTCAGCAGCCAGCGCAGAGAAGTACTTAGGATTGATATGCTGCTCTCCACCATAGCCCATATTTTTTTAAATGCAAACAGAAAAACTTGACAAAAAGTTCAAGTTAAAACCTGAATGGTCAAAACTAAGAAGTGTCCTGCCAAACCTCATGCTCCCATTTTTCCTAAAATCAGCCTGCTGTCTGCCTCCATGGTAAAACTGGTAAGCCACATAAAAAAATCGGTGTAAACTAAAATCTAAAAGCTGCCTTTCTGCTAGGAAGGTAAGCCAACCCGTGCCCTCCTTCTTCCTTTTGTAAGAATAGAACACATGGTGGTATCCAGTGTAATCTGTCGCCCAAAAAAGCCCCAAAAAATTGCAGTTTCATTAAAAGACCTCCAGGGGGTTCTAGAAAATCCAGGTGATGCCATAAAAACGAAGCTACCAGTCTCCTAAAAGACATGCGAGGTAGCAGCCACCTCCACTTAGACACACTGTCCTCCATCCTTTTAACCACCCCTTCCCAGGTTTATATCGGTTATGTTGTCCCCTCAGTGATCTCCTAAATACTTTATTTCATGTTTGGACCAGATGATCCCTCCAGGTCATTTTGGCTCTGCCCCTTGCCGCTTCCCCAATACCAGAGCCTTGCTTTTTGACCGATTTACGTTTCATTAGGACCTTCTTTTTCAAATCGTTCGGTGATACAAACTCATTTTTTCATTTCACTCTCCCCATTCACAGCAACCATGATGTTGTCTGCATTGGCAGACTGACACATTGGTGCTAGCCTGATGCTATTTAACTATTTTTACCAATGGGTGGACACACACACACACACACACACACACACACACACACACACACACACACACACACACACACACACACACACACACACACACACACACACACACACACACACACACACACACACACACCATCACACCTGCTTCAAGTGCACCCCAGCACCCCCCTGGTCCTCTCCTTTACTCCCTCATTTACTGCCATAACTTTGACAGGAAGAGGCCACGTGACCAGTTGTAGTTCCAGTTTTCCTGGACCTAATTCAGTTTTTCAATCCATGTTGTCATCCAATGTTCATGTTTTTGTCTAAATGTTGTTTGTTTCTATGTTTATTTGTCTCACCGTGGTGATTCTCCCCCTCTTGGAGTAGTGATCAGTTGTTAATAGACCCAAACATGATAAAAAGTTCTCCAAAGAAGGAGAAAGAGGTGGTTCTCCATAACCAAAAACTGTGCTCTTGTCATCCCACAGGTCATCCTCAGGACAGAGTTATTGCAGCAGTTCTTGATGTTTTAATAATGAATAAAGAGTTGCATTGCAGGTTGAGAACTTGAACTCCTCTTGCAGACTAACTCTGTCCTGAATGCAATGGCACAAATACTCTGTGTTGTATGCCCAGCATGCTGACAGCACAGATTTCTTAACTTTGTCTCCTTTTTTTGGCCTTAAGGGGCCCACTGTCCTCCTGCTGCTGAGAGGTAGCACCCCTCTTGACACGCTGTCGTTGAACACCTCCAGCAGATCTGTGGACCAAAACTCTTTTTAGAAATCCACAGAAAGATCAGCAAGTCCTGGTGCGTTGCCATTAGCCATTCTTGTGCGAGGTTGGGAAGGTACTGTTGTGACACTACTGGCTGTTCTATGGACTCACATTCATAGGGCTCTGAAAATAATTCCACAGCTCCCCTCCTGATATCAGAGGTCTCTGTGAGCTTCTGTCCATCAGCTGTTCTTACACAGTGAATAAGCCGGCTCTGACCGTTCTTTTTCTCTAAATTAAAGAAAAATCTGGTCAGAGCCTCCATTTACGAGATATTTTGGAACCAGGATCTGACCGGCACTCCCTGTGCCCTAATCCCCAGGAGATCTGCCAATACAGCTTTTTTATCTTTGAGTGCCTGAATGTGGCCTCGGTCTCCTGTGGATCCACTTAAAGCTTGGAGTTCCACAATAATAATCTCTGCTAGATCAGGTCCGTGCAGAAGCCTTAAGAGGGGCAGATGCTCAAAGTAAAAAAAAACCCCAAAACCTCACATGTAACAAGATTTTAAAATGCTATTTCCAGCATAACCAGTTGAATTTCAGCAACATATATATACACACAAATTTAGGATCGTCACGTATGTGTAAAAAAATATGTATATATATATGTACGTACAGTATATATATATGTGTGTGTGTGTGCGTGTGTGTGTGTGTGTGTGTGTGTGTGTGTGTGTGTGTGTGTGTGTGTGTGTGTGTGTGTGTGTGCGTGTGTGTGTGCGCGTGTGTGTGCGCGTGTGTGTGTATGTATATGTATTAGGGCTGTCAATGGATTCAAATATTTAATCGCATGATTGTCCATAGTTCATCGCAAATTAATTTTCTGTTCAAAATGTACCTTAAATGTATACATATTGGAAATCGTTTAACACCCAAAACAATGACAAATATTGTCCAGAAACCCTCAAAGGTATTGCATTTTGCCTGAGAAAATATGCTCAAATCACAACATGACAAACTCAATCCCAGCAAATATCCTAATCCTAATAATAAATAATAACTTGTGTGTTAAACAATCAATGTGTCGTTGTCAAGGCTAGTGCTAGCCTATCATATGCCGATGCCTGCCCATCACGCTTGTGGCTATCTATAATCTATCTATCTATCTATCTATCAATCTATCAATCTATCAATCTATCTATCTATCTATCTTTCTATCCATCTATCTATCTATCTATCTATCTATCTATCTATCTATCTATCTATCTATCTATCTATCTATCTATCTATCTATCTATCTATCTATCTATCTATCTATCTATCTATCTATCTATCTATCTATCTATCTATCTATCTATCTATCTATCTGTCTATCTATCTATCTATCTATCTATCTATCTATCTATCTATCTATCTATCTATCTATCTATCTATCTATCTATCTATCTATCTATCTATGTATCTATCTATCTATCTATCTATCTATCTATCTATCTATCTATCTATCTATCTATCTATCTATCTATCTATCTATCTATCTATCTATCTATCTATCTATCTATCTATCTGTCTATCTATCTATCTATCTATCTATCTATCTATCTATCTCTATCAATAGTTGTTGGTCGCCCATTGGTGGTTGCTGCACAGCGGCAGTTGTTAGGGGCCGGATGTCGGTTGCTGCACAGCGGCAGGCTGGATGACAATTACGTTTGGAGGGATACGAGATTAGCATGAGATTGCTTCAGGATTTACAAATTACCACCAACTACAGTATATTACCTTTGGTCAGGTAAGAAGAGATTTTAAAGAGCTGAGGAGAGCGGCCTGGTTGGGTCTGATGTAGGAGGAGTATGCGGACGATGACCATCGGCCCAGTTGCTGGAGGGCTGCGGATGAGATTCCTTTCATGGCGGCTGAAGTAGCTTCCCCGATTCTGAATGAGTGTGCTGAGTACTGCTGGGCTGATATTTTACATTTGGTGAGACATAGCCTTACTACAATCATGAAGAGGGGAGACTCTGGAGCTGATTTGGGTCTGAGAGATAAGTAATTAAGCATAGACACGTAATGGCAGAATGGAGAATTAATGTAGGCGATGCAGCCTAGGACTTTGAATTCTTGATTAAAAAAAAAGGCTATAATGGTTAAGTTGAAAGGATAAGTCAGCGAAGAAAATGTTTCTGCTTGGATCGAATGATTAGGAGGGAGATGTGAACATGCCTGGTCTGAGAAAGCCATAGAAAGCCAGTAGGCACATGCAATCCAGGAGTGCATCTAAATGAGGGGTGAACATACCCGGGGGCAGATGCATTCCAACATTTGGTGCAGAATTTCCATGGTGATTGGGTGCCTGTGATCGATAGGAGGAGAAGAGGCTTTAGTGATGTCCTTAAGCAGGAGTTTGATAGATGGATGAGCGCACATGCTGGGGCAAATTGGATTGTGGCATCTAGAGTGAAACTGAATGCCCGCTACTAGGCCTTTAATGCAAGCACAGATGGCAATTATAGCAAAAAGGATGAGCATGCTGAAGGCGACTTGAGAGTAGACTTGAGGGTAGACTTGAGGGTAGACTTCATCAGACCCGTCCTCATGTAAGCGGAGGTTGACTGAAGATGTTTGCCCAAGGGCCTTTTGACTCGGACAGGACTACAGCTGAGAAAGGAGGAATGGCTGTCGACCAGGGGCTGGAGTCCGCGCACAGATTCTTGAATACTGAGAATTTGAAGCAAGATAGAGTCAGCTATGGTAACCCAGGTACTACGTGGTGAGTAGTGAGGATGAAATGATGCATGACTGATAGCCAGGTAAGGCATATCACAAACAGCAAGATAACTTTTGAGGAGTTACGCCCCTGGTTAATGATGCGGACCCAGAAGCTGAGCTCTGAATGCCTTTGTGGAGCGTGAGGGTGTCCTGGAAGTTCTGGACTGAGGATGATGAGTTTAGCAGCCGGGATATTAAGGACTGGCCCTAAGGAATGGCTCGTATAGTGAAGTTAAGATGCCCGAGCAATGAAAACAAGTTCTGTTTGGTTATCGATTCGGCTGATAAGTAAGAAAGACATTTGGTGGATATGTTCTAATTTCTCGAGAGGGAGGGAGGCCACCATTTTTCTGCAGTTGAGCTTGATACCCTGGAATTCTAACGAGGTGGCTGAGCCAAGTGTTTTCTCCTCGGATAGCGGGGCGCCAAAATGTTGGAATGTTGGAAAGTTTGGTCAGTGACACGGCGGTGGAGTCATGGAGCGAGTCAATAACCTCTAACTGTCTACGAGGTGGAGCCTGAAAGTCATGCAGGCGACATCCAGCCGGATCCAGCACCGTGCTTCTGACAGCAGTGTTTTTACACCCGAACCCTAACCTCACCGCAAAGTATGGTTTATTGTCCCATTTCACACTGAAAAGCGGCCACTGAGACAGATGGAGTTGAATTGTTTTGAACATGTCTACAATGTCTGCCTTGGCTAACAACGCGCCCTGACCGGTGAATATAATAAGTTTAATGGTGATGCTGGCGTAATGGAGAGTAAAGGGCTCGATGGGAATTAGGCTGTTGTAATTCTTTGGATGGGACCATAGTGCGGGGCTGACAGGTCGAAAATCAGCCGTTCTTTTTCTGGAATACTTCCGCGTTGTGATCCAGATGGGACTGCAGCCGAATGGGGAAGACATGAATGGACCATTTAAATAGCCATTGTTAATTTCTTTGTCATATTAATAGCTGAAAGACGGGCTGAGGATCTCTGAGGGTGGATCGGGAGACGATAAAACTTCCACCCTAAAACCTTGAGAAAGTCTTGAGATGAGGTGGTTGATGAACACCGGATCCGGGTGATGGGGAAAAATCGGAGGAAAGGAGATTAATCTTCACTGGAGTGGACAGGTGGCTTTTCACAATTTCTAGATGCCACCTTTCCTGTCATCTCAGTTTGGGCGCACCCGGCGGGAGCAGATGGAGTTTGGGTGGGCATCGCGGAACTGGCTGGTGGCTGCAGAGGTCGGGCTGCGGGTTTGTGGATGTGGGAGGGCAAGACAAGGCAAACTTGGTTCAAAACGGGATCTTAGGCCAGAGGGTACTAGAGCCCTATGTTGTTGCAGGGTAGACGGTGAGAGCCTGGCAGCCGGTGACCACCATGACGAGAATTTTCAAATCCAGGCAAGCCCAGTTTAAGAGAAAATAGAGTGTGTAGGCATTGTAGAGTGTGGATGGGTATGCAGCGGGAAGAGCCAACGCGAGGCTGCGATGGGCTTCGGGGAGGGAAGGAGGGTTAAAGACTGGGGCCTTTTGAGTGAAGGGAGTAGGGTTTCGGTGGCACTAATTATGCGGGGGCTCTTCCGGGGTTGTGGTTGGCTCTGATTGGATCCATATATACACACACACACACACACACACACACACACACACACACACACACACACACACACACACACACACACACACACACACACACACACACACACACACACACACACACACACACACACACACACAAGCTTTCTATACCAATTCCACCAATAAAGACTTGTTTGGGCTCCACCAATGCATTACGCATTCAGAACACGCAACTCATGAATATTCATATTTGGCTAGAATATAAATCCATTTGCTGCTTATCAGGACTTTCTCTTCTCCTTTTGCCTACCGGCTAAGTAAAGGGCGATGGTCATTTATTCTGGAATATGTGATTCATTACAACACTATTGTTGCTATTCTCCTGCCATGATTATTAGAAATTATGTCGGGAAAGTAGTTATTGGCTTCTTTTTCTTCACTATAACCACACAGTGACACCGAAATATGGCTATTATTTGGGTTTTTATTTTTTTTATCCAAAATTGATTTGATGAATTAATTTTCGGAATAAAAAAAAATAATAATAATAATAATTTTAATAAAAATAAAAAAGAATAAATAAATTCTCCCCCCACCAGCACCCACCTTCCAACCATCCAACTAAAACAGGGGCTGTCGGGTTGGGGACACCTCTTTTAGTTGATATATAATTCAACCATTTCCAATGAAAACTTGATGCCCGTTCACGCTTAAACCCCGCCCCCCAAAAAAAACCCCAATAAATAAAAATGCGCCTGATAAAAAGTGCACTATGGACATCAAGGGGCAAAGGGACAGGTGCCACCCCCTCTGCACGTGCCTGGTGTCCAGATTTCTAATTGATATGATTGATGTTATGGTTAAAAGTGTACTGATTACAAAATTGCGGGATTTGTTTTTTCCTTTTTCCGTGTATAAAAATAGAAGACGGCACTTTGTTTAGTAAAAAATAAAAACATCAACAATCTATAGACATGCATTATCAAACAAAAAAGCACACAATTGTTGTTGTTAAAACCACTTATGATAGAATGTTGTGTCATTAACAGTTCATGTTGCAATTCACACATTTAGCATATGTTTTCTTTAAATAATGCAGATATTCAATAAAAAGACATTTAGTTTCGATATGGGTTGCTGAAATTCAACAGGTTACTTTGTAAATGGCCTTTTTAACTTTTAGCAGGTGCCCCTCTTAAGATCTCAGCAGAGGCCTGGACAGAGGGGATCTGAACACAACTTGCCATGGAATTTATGTAGCGCTGTGGGAGCTGAGACAGCTGAATTACATGTTTACAAGACTTCTTTATCGATTATGTTATAAACCAAGGCCTCCCAACTATCTAGCAAACAGGCAACAGCACTTTATATTGCATTGTTTGTTATTGTTGGATTCCACCAGAGCCTTCATAATTTGTCATTACTTACCTTCTGGTTGAAGAGAGAAAGACGACAGATTACCCCGCTGTCCTCCAGACTGATCGCTGAGTTCGGGATGGGCAACTTTTTATCGAGGCCTGATATCGTCGCCTACTAAGACCTGCTGGTAATCTGAAATGGAAATCCCCTCACTCACGGCGTGACAATGCCAGTGGAGCAGACAGGACTAGTGCGTCGTGGAGCCGTGACGCAGGTTTTCCGCTCGCAGTCGGAGGCGGCTTTCTGTCTTCCTGCGCACGGGGTCGGTGACGAGTGTCGGCTTGCACTTTCTTTATGACCTACTGATCTCTTTTTTGACTTGCCCTCTTCCGTCAATTCCTGCTGCTTAATTTACCAAAGTCTCCGCTGAATTTTAATAAAAAAAAGATGTTACTCTTATTGTTATTTTAGTGGAAGAATTTGATCTGAGATGGAAAAGGACGAAAGGAATGGTGAATGAAGGAACAGGAAAGAGCATCAGAGAGCAAGAGGGTGGGCCCGCAGCCGGCTGGGTCCTGGTGGCTTGCCCCTGGTGCCGGGTGGTTTCTGTCCTGCTGCGACCCGGTAGGGCTGCAAGGGAGCCCCGCCGGGTACCTTCCAGGGCCCCTTGGAGGCTGCTCACCGTTGTGGATGTGGGCTGCAGTGGGGGAGGCAGCCTTGCTCCTGCTGCGTGGCTTCTCGGTGACGGGTGCTCCGGGTGCCGGCGTTGGTGGAGGGGCTATGTATCTGGCGCCGCGGCCCGGGTTCTGCGCTTGTGGGTGCGTCTTATGCCTGCACATGGGGGTGGGTTGTATGTCTAAGCTTCAGGGGTGCAGGGTCTCCTCGCGTTCTCTAGGACTGGGTTATGCTCATCGGCGCCGTGTGTGGGTGTTGCTTCCAGGTTCTGTGAGGCTGGGGGGTCTTGGTGCTTGGAGCTTTCCTGCGGTCGTGGAGTTTCTATACGGCTGTGGGACTCAGGGGTGGCCGTAGGGCCTTCTCCGCTGCTTGGGGGCACCACCATATAGTTCTGACCTCATACACCAGAACTAATTAGGACAAGTGCTGTGCACTCACCGGTAGACACCCCCCCCCCCCCCCCCCTTACACACACACACACACACACACATACAGACGGACTCATCACAGGCACACAAACACACACACCACCAACACCTGCTTCACACACACCCCCGGACACCCTCCTGGTTACATCCTTCTCCTTTCCTCCCTCATTTATTGCCATAACTATGACAGTAAGAGGCCACGTGCACAATTGCTGTTCCATTTTTCCTGGACTTAATTAACTCTTTTGTCGACACATGCTGTCGTCTGATGTTTCTACGTTTGTGTTTTTCCAGCAACATGTTGTTTGTTTTTATGTTTATTTCTCTCACCATTGGTGATTCCTCCCTCTTGCAGTAGTAATGTTGTTTGGTTGTTTATAGACCAAAACATGGTAAGATCCTACTCCAAAGAGGGGGGTTGGTGGTGGTTCTCTATAACTAATAAAAAAACTGTGCGCTTGTCATCCTACAGGTCGTCCACAGGACGGAGTTATTGCAGCAGTTCTTGATGATTAAAGAATGAATAAAGAGTTGCATTGCAGGTTGAGAAGTTCAACTCCACTTGCAGACTAACTCTGTCCTAGAACCGATGGCATACAAATACTCCATACAAATACTGCCAAGCATGCTGACAGCACAGGTAAAAAAAATAAGCGTGTGGGAGAGGGAGGAGGAGGAGCAGGGGAAGGTAAAGCAGACAGATCTGGGGCTGCGTTCAAACAGGAAGCGTTAGCGAGACGCAGAGTTTCGACACCATCATTTGTGAGGAAGCGACTTTCAAGGTGAAAAGTAATCAAGAGGAACAAGACGTTGAGGTTGTTCTGCTTTGGTTGTGCTTGGTGCAGCTGCTCACATTCCGCTCGTAGATGTTTGTCGACACGTCGTATTAATAATAGATAGAGAGAAAACTACAGGGAGAATCGCGTCAAAAATGATTGATGACTGTATTATAGAAAAGTGTTTTTCCCCCTCAATATGGACACATGCTGCTCTGTAAACCAACTTTATCATCAAGTCATTATGGGATTGTTTGAGGTTTTTGTTTTTTTTCCATATTTGCATAAAATGTAATTATTTATTCATGAAGAGGTAAGCTTTACCTAAGAATGGAAATATGAAAACTTCATGTGTCCTACCACAATATGCACATATACAGTAAGCTCAAATGGACTACTTCTTTCTCCATTTAGAGAGATATTCAGGGTAGGACTATTATATATATTATTATATTATATAGTAAATAAATAAAATAGGATAAATAGAGTAGAGATTCTAGAGATTGTGTCCTTCACTGATTATTGCAGTCATCTTCTTCAAACATTCCTTCCCTAGCCAATAAATTAAGATAAAAACACAAACATATATAGATTTAAGATGTAGGTTATAATATACTTGCCATTGGACGACTCTCATTATACTTTGAGAAAAAAAACCCCAAAAAACAATGTATTCAGTTTTTTAAGTAGAGTTCACATCGTATCGTCAACAAAGACACAAATGGGAACTTAAATTTAAATGATTACATTACATTACACAATCATGATGAAAACAAGAATTTCAACATCTATGCGATATGATCCCAACACAACAGTAAAAAAAATGGCCAGTGGAGGGGGCAAAGTCGTTCATTTTTTGTTTCGTTTTATTACAAAAAATCAACACACCATAAAAATTACATGTACAAAACTATAAGATTTGAAATTGCTTTATGTACACATACAAAAGATAAAGCCCAAAGAAAAGAGGTGAGAGAGGAACACAGGAAGGAAAGTGAGAGGCCGAGTTGTGTGTTGTTTGTGTGTGTGTGTGTGTGTGTGTGTGTGTGTGTGATTTCTGTTTTTATTTTTTTCGTGTTTTCAGAAGCAGAAGTTTGAGGCTCCGGGTCCATTTTGTACGGTCGTTACAAAATCAGCTGAGAATCCTCACGTTGATGATGATGATGATGATGATGATGATGATGGCACTCCATTTGCCAAAAAAAAAAAAAAAAAAAAAAAAGGAGAAAACTCTGGTCCCATTTCTCAAGTGACGTCTGTTTCTTTCCTAACTGATTGAGGGCGGCTGCGGTGATGGTGGATGTGTCGAGGAATCCTGAACTCCGCGGCTCTACTTTGCTTGTGGTTTTTCCCCAAAACTTTCCACGTGACGGTTTGTGGGCAGAGTATGAAGATGGAAGCGAATGGCGAATCGGATTCCACCGTCTGCTTAAACGCACGTTCTGGCCAAAACGTTGGAGATGTGTGACAATGGCAGGAGCTGTGACCTGGAAACCTCCAGATGATGATGATGATGATGATGATGATGATGATGATGATGATGATAATGATAATAGTAATGACCCATGAGTCATTTCTATAATTAACACTTTGTTGCTGTTATTAATGAAAAGTTCAATACGTTGAATGTGTTAATCGCTCCATCAAGGCTGCTTCACACCGAATCGCCCATGTTGTCTCTTCCGATTTTTCTTTTCTTTTTTTCTTCTTCTTTTTTTTCCTCAACAATAAAACAAATTGAGATTTTGGGGAACGACTGCAGGATCAATTTTCTTGGCCAGATGTACTTTGGCCAGAAAGAAATCCCCCCCACCCCCAAAAGCCCAAAAGCTGCTCCATAAAATGAACAAAAAAATCACGACGCGTTTAATGCAACAGATGTCATTGTTTTTTTAAGGATTTCTTTTGGCAAAATATGAGTCAACGGAAGTGGCACTGATGAGACCTTTGGTGAGCAAGACGATGATGACGAAGATGATGATGAAGATGGGACTGGGAACTAGGCTATCTTTTTCCTTCCCCCTTATCTCCCCCTTATTTTTCCGTTGTTCTCTGTGCGTTCACGAGCCGAGGCGTCGGTCTGAATCCGTGGATCTAGAGAGAGAGAGAGAGAGGGAGGGAGAGAGAGAGAGAGAGAGAGAGAGAGAGAGAGAGAGAGAGAGAGAGAGAGAGAGAGAGAGGAGGTGTAATTAGTTCAGTCACATCCTGGAACTTCCTAGCGTCTTCTGTTCTCTCTCTTTTGTGAACAAGAGTTGCACTTAAAGAGTAATAAAGTGAAGTAAATTCCCCAAATAGTCTTTTGTTCATCTCCTTGCTTTCCCTTAACAAAGGGTTCAGATTTAAATTTCCACAATTGGTGTTCAGTCCCCAACATGAATGTGCCGGGGACCCAAAATGAGGAAAAAGTTGGTTCATTTCTCATTCGGGTCCCGGGATGAACCCATCCAACGAACCAGCCAGCTGCTGTGTTTATTCAAAAGAGTGTGAAATGAACAGTTTCCCCACTTTGAACCAAAAACAATGAATTTGGAGACATAAACGGAGATATCTCCAAAATATTCCCGATGACAAAAAGCGGGGAAGCCAAACGTGTTGGTGATCCGTCTGCGAAATGTAATCGGTGGAGTTCTTTCTTTACGTCTCCAGCTGTTTTCCGTTTTTTGGTTCCATCGCTGGGAAAACGGACGCAGCCAAATATCAAACATCTGTGAAATACGTCATCGAGCCACAGCCGCCTTTTGATTGGTTGTCGAGGTGTCTTATTATTAGGTCTCTCTATCGAATCTGCACACGTCTGACTTGAATCCCACGGTGGGACCCGCTCCGACGCATGCCTTGCTATCAGAGTTGAAGTTAAAGGAGGTGGGGAGACGAACTCGTGGCATCGTGTGTGTACGCCACTTCTTATGTCCTCCATTTAAAGCCTATGTGAGCAGGTCGCTTTTGGGACCATTTCCAGTGGAGTCTGGAGCCACACCGACAAAAAGAGTCGTTCGTTTTGCTTCCCTCACGACTCGGTGACCGCGGCCAGACACACCGGCGTTCACCACGTCTGTGTCTCCGTCCAGGAACATTGAGTTTGACTGATTTACGCTTTGCGTTCCACCAAAACAATTTGTTTGGACAGCATTAAATGATTCTCGTGAGAGTTCCACTCACGTCTCGGGAGATGAAACGACTTTTCCGACTCTCGTTACACCCGCCGAATGGCGATGATTTAAAAAGGTCGGAGGAAATTGAAGTCATCTTGAGACGCGTCAAAAAAAAACAAAAAAACAAAAAACGATTCCCAATAAAGAGCCACATTTTTCATCACTATTCCAAATTGCCCAATTCACCTAAATCGATGAGCAGTACACCGGCAAGCTCACTACCCCTCAGGGCTTCCATACGGCACAACATCCAAACATGTTAAAACATTTACTAATCGTCTTAAATTACAGCGACAAAGGAATCAATGAAGAACTGGAAAAATGCCCAAAAACGAAAATGCACCGGCATCAGTAAAAACATAACAATACTCAGTTGTATGGCAAAGGAGCCAACACAAGAACTATTTTCCACAATAAATAGAACAGATATTAAAATGTTATTTTTTAGGAGGTCTGTTTCTTTTGTTTGTAAAATTAAGCCGGATATCGATGATACCTGTTAACAACACAATTCAGTTCACCCTCCGAAATGACTGATTCATGGGAAAATGCAGAACGATTAGCTGTCACATCAAAGGTATTCCAGAAAAAAATTAAAATACAGCAAATATTTATTAAATGTTCGTATTGTGTGTCACAATAAATAAAATGTGAATTGAGTGTGTTTTACATCAGTTGAGTTCAGGCAAATTAGCTTTCTACCCAAATGTTTCTCTTCTGATATTCAATGGCAGTTAAAGGGGTCTCCTTAGTAATGGTGACATTGACATTGACGTTTTATTTCACAATACTATAGTGGCAAGAAATGAACAACATTTGTTAATCTTTGTTAATCGTAGTTATTTGTATGACAATAAATGGTCAACCATGAATTTATGTAATTTATTTCCCGATCGTGACAGCCCTAATAAATACTACCAAAAAATAATCTGATACTGAAGTCAAAGCAGGATCAAGATATGAGTATAATTGAATTTGTCAGAATTGGTTATACTGCAATTAAAATGAAAAATAAAATAATGCTTATAAGTAAATTACACTCCAGATATATTACGGTTATGAGGAGGTTAAAAT
Source organism: Zeus faber (assembly GCF_960531495.2). Lineage (NCBI taxonomy): Eukaryota > Metazoa > Chordata > Actinopteri > Zeiformes > Zeidae > Zeus > Zeus faber. The sequence goes on from NC_137197.1 coordinate 14,214,027, forward strand.
AATAATATAGTTATATATAATATACATATTATAATATATCTTATATAATATATAATAATAGATTTTTTGGATGCCTTTTAGTATTTTTTTAAATTAAAAGAAAAAACAGTGAGGGAGGGTTTGCAGGAGCCTCACAGGTGCTTTCTAGATACTCTATGTTTTTGTATATGTCCATTATATATTTTTTTATATTTGGCCTTTTGTTTTGGATATTTAGCTGTTTATTTTTTTTTGTTTTTTAGACTGTTTTTGTTTTTTTATTTGTCTATCTTTGTTTTTTTTATTGGGTATTGGGTATCACACTGCCTCCACCAGCTTGCCACCATTCTTCCAATTGTGCATCCTGGTGCCATCTCTTCCCATGGTAAACAACGCACACCCGGCCATCCACATGATGTAGAAGAGATCGTGAGTCATCAGACCAGGCCGCCTTCTTCCATTTCTCCATGGTCCAGTTCTGATGCTCACGTGCCCATTGTAGGAGCTTTCAGCGGTGGAGCATGGACACTCTGACTGGTCTGCAGCTACACAGCCCCATGCACAGCAAGCTGTGATGCACTGTGTGTTCTGACACCTTTCTGTCATAGCAGCATCAACTTTTTCACCAACACATGCTTCCAACACATAAACTTTAATAAGTGACTCTTCACCTGCTGCCTAATATATCCCACCCCTTGACAGATGCCATATACTGTATACATATATATCATGACAAATTCCATATACAGTATATGTAAAAGTACTTGGTCGCAAAAACAAATTCAGATTCTGAAATATAAACCCTTTACCAAAGTATCCAGTCGATTTCGCACAAATGCAGCATCTCAACAACATGTTTTTGTTGTTATTGCTGTTGTTATTAATGGAACAAAGCATTAAGATAAATGCAGGCAAATGCTCAAACAGCCTAGAACAAAATTTCACACTCTGGGCTGTTGGCACGCTGCACATCATGGCTCTTCATGTTCTTTTGCTTTCAAAGGCATTTCTTTCCTTTCAGTACGAATGCACAACACCGCACGGAACAAAGACAAAAAGGGCATCTTAAGTCAAAATGATCTTTTCAATAAGTGAACAGGCAGTGAGCCTACACAAGCTAACCTCCGGAAAGTTGGAGCCACAGGAATCCTCCTGATATTCACAGTTCTGCACAAACAAACAGTGGCTTTCAAGATAGAGAACGCTGTGGAGAAATTGCTCTAATGAAAACTGACGGACGGCTCCAAAAAAAAAACCTGTCTGCAAAGCTAGTGGCTATTCACCGATGAACAATCAGAATTCTTCACACGGGGCACTGTGACTAGTGATGGACGACTCATGAACGATTCGTCCGTATCGAATAAATCCTTTATATGATTCTGGAGTCTGGAGTCACTCCGGAACCAGAGTCGAGTCATTCCTGAGTCATGGAAAAATCGATTTTTCAGAATCCTTCGGCCAAATCTAAGAAGTGAGATTGGCAGACAACTCGAAGTAAACGTTGTGATTTGTTCTGTTCAGGAAGAGTTGAGTCCGTGTTTGAGGGCGACTGGCTGTTTTATTTCAACACTGCTCCTCTCCTACAGCGGGATAGGAAGCCGTTTTTTTGGGGGGGGGATGCAGCTTCAAAGCGGTGAGCAGCGATCGGTAAAAAAGGTGAGGCTGCTCCTGTCAGTTTGGGCAAGAAAGAAGAGCTGAGTGTCCTTGATCGTGTTCAGACTGATCTCTTGATTGATCTGACTTTTTGAACTATTAACATGTTGGGTGGATTTTTTACACGGGTTTGCTGAGGATTGAGAACTGACTATTTGAGTTCCTCAGATAAATGCAGCACTTACAGCCAGTTCAATTACACGACATGGTTCCTTCATTCGTTCATTCATTCATTCATTCTTCCTTCTGTTGAGCAGCTCTCATTTCATATGCGGAGCTCACGATATTTATTTGTCTAATTTACCATCTCCACTTCCCATTCCCTCTTGCTGTGATTTTCAGTGATGCGTGCGTTGACCTTATATTTATTTGAACGTATTGGTTGCCCCAATAAAAATAACATGTATTGATGTATGAATGGCAACATATTTTCTTTCAGTGTAATCATGTCAAATGATATACTATATACAGTATATGGAGGCTGAATGAAGCACACATACACACACTCACACAGAAACACACACGAAATACACTTACACGGCTAAACTGCGATCAGTTTGTCCTTGGCTGTGACTCGTGCGCATGTGACGCGTATGAGAACCACGTCAATTTATTTCTGCACAAATTAAATTGCGTTGCAGGGAGAGGGGGGTTGAGTGCATTAGCATGTTATGTAGAAGCTGCTGCCTCGATGAGACATTTCTTTTAATTTAGAAAAGTGTCCTACGCATGACCCACAAATGCAAATAAATATGCATTCTGCGTGTGTGTGTGTGTGTGTGTGTGTGTGTGTGTGCATGTGTGCGTGCGTGGGCGCGTGCGTGCGTTTGTGCGTGCGTGCGTGTGTGTGTGTGTGTTTGTGTGTGTGTCTGTGCCTATCAGGGTTATGGCTTTATTCTCGTGATAAACTGGTGATTGTACTGTATAATATTATTATACAGTACTATCACCAGTCTATCACAAGAATAAATCTAATTCTTTGCATATTAGCAAATATAATTAGCAAATTCACTTATTCAATATAGTCCAAGTCATGGAGTGCTTGCTGTGCATTTCCATTCCTCAAATTTAAGCGAGTTGAACTTACTATTAAATGATAGCATATGACTTGGGCCGGAAAATACTATAAATACTATATTTGGGGGAAACCATGACATAACAATTACGTTATCTCAATTAGAGCAAGAATTCATTGATATATTGTTGGAAGAAGAATTGAACGGATCATAAAAACCGAGCATCGTATTAGGTTCAAAATAATGAATCAATACATTGTTTGACTAAAAGGAAAACCCTTTATACACATTTTAATATTATACAATCATATTTCTCTTCTTTTTTGTCACCATTTGATGTCGCAATCATGGGAAATGTATTTACAGAATGTTCGAAATAGGAGTATACTTCATCATAGTGAAGCATACTTGAAATTGTTTCTATTTTTGCATTGTACTTATGTACAATTCAAGTGAAATAAGTACTACTACTAGTACTACTACACTTGGTGTTTGAGCATTTTACTGGTAACCTTGCAGAGAGTATATTTTAGCACTTGGCATCCTAAAATGTAAGTACATTTTATTGTGTCACCCTACTCCACTGTAGCGCCCTAACGTTCTTAGTGGTCGTAGCTTTTAACGGCCTTAAAGGCAAACAGTAAACCAAATGATGTCCATCGATGACTCATGAATTGTGTGACATTTTTAGGATTCACCGACATGATCAAAGCGCAATCATTTCCTCGGGCCCTTCCGTGGATTTATGGACGGTCCCTAAGAAATAAATACATTGGCGACGCCCTGTCTTGGATTGAGACCGTGTGCGTGTGCGTGTGCGTGTGCGTGTGCGCGCGTGTGTGTGCGTGTGTGTGTGTGTGTGTGTTTTCTTTGGGACATTTTCACAAACCGTGAACCTTTTTTTTTTTTTCGGCTTTACGGACATGTTCAAAACACAATCATTTCTTAGGGACCGGACGGTCCGTACGGAATAATTACATTGGCTTGTGTACGTGTTTATGTGTTGGAGCTTTTATGTATTTCTCTGTGTGTGTATGTTGGTGTTTTGTGTGTTTTGTGTGTGTGTATGTGTGTGTGCGTGTGTGTGTGTGTGTGTGTGTACTGCGAATGTACTGCGAATGTACTGCGAGTGTGTGTGTGTGTGTGTGTGTGTGTACTGCGAATGTACTGCGAATGTACTGCAAGTGTGTGTGTGTGTGTGTGTGTGTGTGTGTGTGTGTGTGTGTGTGTGTGTGTGTGTGTATGTGTGTGTGTGTGTCTCTATTGGCTTGCGTGCGTTTCCTTTTACATCAGCGTTGGAAATAGCCCCGGTCGTCGTCTCATCCATTATTCATGCTCCCGTGCTTTCTTTCCCAGGTTCCAGAAACACCACCTCGCACTCGCGTTCCGTGAGTAATAACCCCCACGCATCCCGCTTCTTCCCCTCCGTCACCGATCCTCCACTTCTATCACCTCCACCTTTTTCCTCTTGCGTTCTGTTCCCGTCGTCGTCCCCTCATTAATTAGTGGTAGCATGATAAACGGCAGCGTCACCGGGACAGGAAAATGCCTCAAAGGAGAACGGGACGATAAAGATCTCCCTCCCCTTCTTTATCTCCTCCCTCAGTGGTCCTCTTATTCCCTTTTTGCTCCAATGGATCTTCTTTCGACGCTTCCTGTGTCTCCCCCTTTTACCCCTTCCTTATCGCACATCTCTCCGTCTCTCTCGTCCGTCCCCTCCTCCTCCTTGATCATCTTTCCTGTCCCCTGCCTCATGTCCCTCTCCATCTCTCTTTCCTATCTTTTTTTTTTTATCCGATCTCCCCGTGGCTCTCTCATACTGGCACTTCCGCCCTCCCTCTTTCTTTTTCTGTCACTCCTCTCTCTCTCTCTCTCTCTCTCCCTCTCCGTCCGGCCCTTCTCTCCCTCTCTTCTCTCTCTCTCGCTCTCTCTCTCTTCTATCCCCTCTTGTCGCTCCCTCTCTTATCCTTCTTCCCACAGGCTCTGTTCACCTTGTCAGGCTCTTGTAGGACACTGGTGTTACATCACGAAGCGTTATGCTGCAAACACACACACACACACACACACACACACACACACACACACACACACACACACACACACAAAATATACAGTATAATATACTGTATATTTTGTATTTTCTAATATATATATTTTTTATTTTTTAATATATTATATTAAAAAATAAAAAATATATACATTAGAAAATACTAGAGTATATAAAGAAGGATATTACTCAGTAAGGCATTACTAATATGAGATGCATGTATATGTATGTTTTTCTATGTATATACTGTATATAATATATGTATATACAATATATATGAATCATATATCAATATATATGAATCATATATCAATATATATAAATTATATAATAAAACATGTATATAAAATCAGTAGTTACAGGCTAAATTAATGGAAGTCCCAGGACAGGGTGGGATCCTAGGCCCCTGGAACTGCTGGGGAATATGGTGGACCAGTTGAAGCAGAGATAAAGAATTGAGCCCAAACGGCAGGATGCCGCCCATAAATCTGCCTGTCTCTCCAGAAGTTATTCACCGGGAATTAAAATCATCGGTGTAATGTGTAAAATGGCAAATGGCGGTTGTTTGCTCAAAGGCAATGCTACTGGGGTGGTGCTGGGGATCCAGGGGGTCCAGGAGCATCCCTGGTTAAACGAGGAACAAGAAGTACCGTTTGGAGGCTGGACTTTCTTTCCAAACTTTTTTTCCCAGGACACGTAGGCTCCAATTTCCCCCAGTTTTGTGATTTGTGTGCACAACAGGCACATTATAAGATAGACTATCAACAGGAAAAATAAGCTATTTATTAAGCCTGCCGTGGAAACGATGCTGCATAATTGTCCAGTGAATGTTATGGAACATGCTTGCAATAAGAAATGTGTTGAATCAAGCTGCATTTGTATTGTCTGGGTGTGTTTTGATTTGATTTGGACTGGGTATTGCTCGAATGAAGTTTGATTTAGTATTCGTACCAACGTGTGGATCGCTTAGTGGGGAGTCTGGTGTTTGCAAATTATCTCTTTAGTTTTTCTTTTTTTTGCATGGGTTTGCATAGCAATTGTCTCCACCAAAATGGGGGATTTCGCATAAACACATGTGGCCTTATAGCTGCCATAATATTTTGGGTGTCTTCACTTTCCACTTTGTTCAATACTGACTTAAATACAGTGGCTGGCAAGGGCAAACGAGCCACAACCGCCCAAATCAACTCCAGTCAGAGAAACGTGCTGCAGCTTCCAAAACGCGCTTACAAAAGACCTAAAATAAATGCAACAAGGGAAACCTGCTGCGGAAACCCAAAACAAATACACAAATAGGAAACACCCTGCAAATACAGAAACGGCAAAGTCGACAACACAACGGAAGTGCTCCGGGCTCCTCGGGGGACTTTGACTTTGCATCGTTTCTGTATTTGCAGCGTGTTTCCTGTTCACGTACGTTTGTTTCCGACTTCTGCAGAACGTTTCCGTTTCCTCCGTTTTCTCCGTTTCCTGTGTGGTGGATGTGTTGAATCGCATAGTCTCGGAAGCCGCGGCGCGTTTCTCCGACCGGAGATGTTTTGGGCTTTTGTGGCGGTTTGCCCTTGTCGGCCACCGTACTTAGAGCACCATGCCGTGGATAATGAAGGAGGCGGTTGAAGAGGGCGAAAAAAAAAACCCCAACTAAACCTGTCACACGGAAGAGGAAGAAGCGAGTTTATAAAAGTTGGATGGTTCTCCTGTAACCCCGCGATGCCCCGAACACACTTTATGAAATCACACCTGTATTAGAGCCTTTTATGCAGGGTATTCACAGAGTGATCTGCGACAGAAGCGTTCCAGCAAGAGTGAAGGGGAAGGTGTACAGGACGGCAGTGAGACCAGCCATGTTGCACGGTTTAGAAGCGGTGGCGCTGACAAAAAGGCAGGCGGCTGAACTGGAGGTGGCAGAGTTGAGGATGTGGAGATTTTCATTGGGAGTGACAAGGACGGACAGGATTAAGAACGAGTACGTTAGAGGGACGGCTCAGGTTGGACAGTTTGGTGGAAAAGTGAGAGAGGCCAGAATGAGCTGGTTTGGACACGTGTGTAGTAGAGATGAGAGTTACATTGGGAGAAGGACGCTGAGGATGGAGCCGCCAGGCGAGAGGAAAAGAGGAAGGCCCAAGAGAAGGTTTACGGATGTGGTGGTGGAGGACATGCAGGCGGTTGGTGTAAGGGAGGAAGATGCGCGAAACAGAAGGTGTTGGAGGCAGGTGATCCGCTGTGGCGACCCCTAACGGGAGCAGCCGAGAGGAGAAGTAGATTCACGGTATACACGGTGAATCCTCAGTACCCCTAGTGGTATGAATGGGTATTGGTGCAACATTTATTTTACTGCTTCATCATTAAGGCGATAAAAATAAAAACCCATTTGCATGTATTTTTAATGCGTCCTATCGATTGAATTAAGACTGAACTAGAGAGCCAACCCCCACCCCCTCGATTGAGGCGTTCTGGTCTCCAAACCATCCGAACTGGGGCAGCTTCCCCGCCTGCCCAGAGAGAGAGGACGGGGAAGCTGAACCCGGCCCCCCGCTGTCCTGCTAAAGTCAACCCCCCGAGGCTGTGGGTTCACCACCACCGCCCCGCCCGTCAGCCATTACACTGACTACCAAACGCTGCTATAGCAGCCCCCCGGGCAAAACGGGAAGAGGAGGGGAGGAAGAATGACGGGGAATGACACATGGAGGGAGAGAGAGAGAGAGAGAGAGGGGTTGGAAGGGTGGGGCGGGGGGGGGGGGGGGGGGGGAGAGAGCAGTAGCAGGTGGAAGCCGAGGAAAACGACTAATTACCTGGAGCTCACGACCGAAGAACAATTTGTGGGAGACGTGACTGTTTAATAAGTGAAGGTGCTCAGGTGCAGCGCAAACCTTGATTAAAAAGTCATCCCCGAAGAACAATTTTGTATTTCGTTGTATTTCCTTTTTTATTTTATTTTTCTTTCTTTTTTTTAAACTGACTTTAATTTAAAAAGAAATATATTTTATTTTGGTTGTATTTCTACATGAAAGGGCGCCGGCTCGTCGCAATTTATCCCTCAAACTTCTTTGGGGTCATGTACCAAAAAGACCCCTCGTTTGGATCCTCTACGTCGGGTTTTTGTCGGGCGCCGTGCTCGCCAGGTGTGCCGTGAAATGTTTCACATACCACTTTGAAAAGGTCATGGGAACTAGCTGTTGTGTTGTAAGATCAAAATTGTAAGGCCGCGCAGAATTCATCTAATTCATCAGTTCCAGCCAGAATAGCAGCTCTGTGTTCATCAGAAACAAGTTTGACAATGAAAGTGCAAATGGAGTCATAGCGATGAAAGGTTTGACTCTTTGTTCTTTTTTGGAGATTGGGTTCTTGTCGAGCCGCTCGGTGAGGAGTGGTCTATAAATGAGTCGTCGGAAATTATTTTCAGTTTGCGGGTCCAACTCGTGAGCCCATGTAAGACACGAGCTTCCCAAATACATTGATTGGTGGAGCAAACTCTCCACCTCCCGCTGTGATGCTTCAAGGCAGGGGAGAAAACAAAGCAGTATAGTTTTAGCCAAAGCCGGCATTTTAATCCCGCCGCTGACAGCAATTAGCCGGCGCTTGTTCGGCTATCATCTCCTCCGTTGGGTTAAGGAGCGGGCGCAGCTGGCGCCGAGCTCGCCGAGCCCGCTGAGTTCTCCCGTTCTTCCTGAACCGTGTGTCACGGGGGCCACAGAGGCTTCACCGCATGGCAGCGTAATTAATGACCGTCGGTCTTGGGGGTCATCTTGGGCCGAACAATGTTACGACCCCGAGGCGAGAGGCCTTTGGGTCGTTTGTCGAAGTCTTAACAGTGTGACATGCAGAGCACTCACCTTTTTTTTTTTTAAGAGGACCTGGAGTTCTGGGCAAGGACCTTCTAGAAGTCCTCGTCAAACTTAACTTCGCCGGGTCCAGTCATGTCCAGTTCAGAGGAGTAGAGGTTCAGACCAGTCCAGTCTAGCAGACACAGACCAGCCCAGGAGATAAAGACCAGTCCAGCAGATAAAGTCCAGTCCAGGATATAAAGACCAGTCTAGGAGATAAAGACCAGTCAAGTCCAGGGGATAAAGGTGTTGGACAAAGCCAGTCCATGCCTTGTATTTTGTCCACATGAGGGTTTGGTGATCCAGTCATTCCAGATTCAGTCCTTCCCAGTTCCATCCAGTTTTTTTTTTTTTTTTTTTTAAAACAGTTCAGCATGATCGTGAAGAAGGTAAAGTTTACTTAAGTGATGAATCCGGAGTGATGAATCCAGGGGTGTCCTTTTTTTTTTTTTTTTTTTGCCAGTTTAGTCCAGCGGTAATCCAGAAAAGGAGCAGCTCATTTTGGATGAGAAACCGTTCGGTGTGTTCGCTTCGGTTTCACCACGTTGTGAGTTCTGCGTTTTCGGTTCTCCGGAAACACTGGGGCGCCGTTGTTTTCCCAAAGCAAACCCCTCCAGATGTACTTTGGGTGTGTTCAATTACCTTTTTATCAATTTTTTTTTTTAACTAATCCGTCCTTGTATGAAATGAAGCCGTTAAGATATATTAACCCATGTTTAACTGTCCACCCATTTTAATGACATCTTTTTTGTTTATTAGCCAACCATGTCAGCGTCTTTCTCTTTGTTGTTCCTCCTCCGGAAAATGTTTTTTTTTTTTTTAATCCAAGTTTTCTTGACAACAATTCCAGTTCTATGTGCTTTTTTTTTTTTTTTTTTTCATAATTCGATTTTTACCCAAACAGAATCCATTTCCACACTTGTCCCCTGACGCCACACATGGGATAATTTGCCAAATAAACAATTAGCGTGTGTTCCATCAAAACGATTAAAATGATTGCCCTGGCAGCCGAGCAGAGACCAGACCTCGCTGTGGTCTTCCGATCCGGTAACTGGTCAACTGGGCAACCGGTTGACCCAGACAGCAACCGGTCTGGAGCCCACCGGTTTGGAACCAAGTGGAACAGGTATGGGTGGAAGTCCGGGGAGATGAGGAGATTTTGGGGGGAGGAGGAGGAGGAGCAGGAGGAGGAGGAGGAGGAGGTGTCGGTGGTGGCTTTGATTCTTCATTGTTCTCACCAGGCGTCCTCGCTGGTGGGTTCTGTCAGGGCTCTGCCAAGAGGAAAGAGAGGAACACGTCAGGGCTTTGGAAGAAGCAGAGCGTTTTTGAGTTCTAACGTTCTACTTTGGTCCGTTTGCTCGGGGGCCAAACGGGTTTGGTTCCAAAGCGAGACGGCTACATCAAGAACGTTTTAAAATATGGAAATTTTGGGGTTTGAATGAAGGGAAAAAGAAAACAAAAAAAGTCATGTTTTAGGACTTCACAAACAACACAACCATCTACTGAATGACTTTGGGAACATAATGCTCAAGAGCAGATTTTTACTTTTAAAGAAATAAGAACAATTAAAAAAAAAAACAAGATTTGTAAAACAAAAAAAAGGAAAGGGTAATGTAATCCACATTTGTTGAAATTGATGTATTAAAAAATACATTTAAATAATTTGAGCTTTTTAAATGAGCCACTTTGATTCTCAAGTCGAATTCAAACACGTCCTTTATCGCCCCTTGATTGACAAAGAGCTACTTAAAAAAATGCATTATTCATCAGCCGGCACTAAAACTCTGGAAAACATATGTAAAATACAATCTCTGTTTTTAGGATGGAAGGATGTGAAGCATTAAAGATGAAATGAAACACTTAACAGCAAAGTTTGCCAGTTTAGCATAAAGACTTTAAGAT
>NC_137197.1:14229447-14236947 GCF_960531495.2 Zeus faber
AGCACCCCTCGGTTTCCTGAGTGGGGAGAGCGATTATTGCGCAGAACATCCAACGTGAACCTGCTTACTGTGGTGAATTCAGGGCCGGCGCTAACTATAGGCGACATAAGGCGGCGTAAGCTGGGTTGCCGTCTCCGAGGGGGGCACCCTGTGAGAGTCGGTTAGTGACCATCACAGGCTGATTTCGAAACCCGCGTCGCTGCCGGCATTCTGTCCATGCGGTACGCATCTTATCCCCCTTGAGCCGCCGGTGACGCCGTCGGTGCCTCACCGACGATACCAACCCAGACGCGATTGGCGCAGCGGAACGAGTCTTTCTTTCATTTTGGATGTACGTTATTTTATTTTACTCCGTTTCCACATGGAATGAAACAAGTGCTGTGTGTATTGGGGACACTTTCTCCGTCACTCCCTAACCCCTCCCACACGCACACCCCCACCCCCCCTCCGTCGACAGTTGGCCTGGAGATTGCAAGTGGAGTTGAGATAACAAAGAAGTCCATATTTAAATAGCAGTTTTTGTGATACTTAGCGAAATGCAGTGGTGACACTTAATTCATATTCTTATCAGTACCTGAATAATATCCTTTAATGTTTTGGCAGTTTAAGTGGTCTCTCAGGCACGCTTAAAGCATTTGATTGAAAAAAAGGAGTAAGCTATTGTGAAAGGCAGGCGATATGATAAAAATGTGGGTTTGTTTTACATTGTGACCTATAAACCGGTGCACAAAAGCCTTATCCTCTAGGGATGGAAATTTGACTCGTTTTTCAGATCATGTTCTTAAGGGGTCACTGGGTAAAAAAAGATTTGTTTGGTTTTCCAGCTCCTCTGGTTGTGTGGAATGGAATTCTGGCAAGAATCATTTAATTCCGTCACAGTTATTATATATTGGCGGAATGCAAACTGTAAATTAGTCACATTCAATATGAAACGAAATGCCTTGACCTTTTTAGCCTCGGACTTTAACTTAGTAATTATTTTCAGTATGTGAGTCGACGATTCACTCTTTTGGCGGAGTGACTCCGGACTCATGAGTCATTTGAAAGAATTGTTTGATAAGAACGAGTCTTTTGGCGAGCAAGTTTCAAGGCAACAGCGATCAGCTCACGCCGCGACCTCACTCCGTTTACTTGACTTTCGAGACTCTCGCGGTAGCTCGACGGAGACGCCTGCAAACGATGAAACGCAAAATGATGCGGTGAAAACAGAAGCCGAGGCACAGTTACACATGTACACCATGCACCCTCAGCGCCGCTGGCCGAAAGGTCACAGTAAAGCTCACGCTGTGCCACGATCAAAACATCCGCAGACACAGCTCCCACCCCGTTAAATACAGCAGGTAAATCACCCATTCCCCTATTCTCGTGCGACAGCTTCACGGCTCCAACTTATTCCCTCACAAATTCTATTTGTACTGAGGAGGAGGAGGAGGAGGAGGAGGAAAAAAAATGGGTGCAGTTTTTTTTTTTAAACATCCTCTTGTGTTTGACTCTGCATTGAAGTCCCCGTACCTTTCTGAAGAGAAAAAATAAGGATTGCCTTGGATTTCCTTTAGCTCGGCATTGAATTCAGACACACACACACACACACACACACACACACACACACACACACACACACACACACACACACACACACCCAGGAGCCACGCTCACTTTGTACTCCTTACAAGTTTTTCTTTTTACTCTTCTAAGCCTCACGGTCGTGTCAATACCGACAGAGAACAAGCCTCTGCAGTGGGGATTGACGAGTTAGGGCTCCTCCTAACCCCATAATGGACGCGTCTTGTGTGATATCAGAGGCGCCGTCCCACGTCTGTCTCTCTCTCGCTCTCTCTTTCTCCGTCCGTCCCGAAGCAAACATCATTGTCGTGAATGCGGTAGAACGGTGGCGCTGGCGGCGATGCCAAAAGAGCCGAAAAAAAGAGCCATTTGTACCCGGCGGAGGAGGGGAAAGGGTTCACGCAGGATGAGAGCCATTGATATAATTAAACAGTGTGAGAGAACGATAAAATGCATAACACTCTCACATTGACTTCATGGCTTTCCCTCTATACTGTCACTGCACTTGTTGCATTGTAGACCAGTCTTGCTCTGCCAGTCACAAAAAAATCAATGCACAACCATAAAAAAAGCACGATTTACAAAAAGGAATTCCAATCCTGACTGTTCATAAGGAAGGAACCTTGACTTTGTTGTGTAAGTCACGTCCAGCGTCATTTGACTCATCCGACTCCCTCCTTTTATGTTCGCCCACATCCTCCTCGCCCCCGGCGTCTGGCGGCGGAGCCCTGCGAGCACTCTGGCCAGGGCCGCGATCACATTTCACGTTCCCTGCAATATATTATAGGGCACAGGATAAGCCGCTCGGTTGTTTTTGTTTAAATTATCATCCCTCGGTATGTCGGGGAGCGTGCAAAGGAGGCGACGCATAATAACCGCCGCACTGAAACGACAGGTGTAACCAAAGCCTCTCAAGGCAATTTAACCACAGCAGTTTGAGGCTTTATAAGTAAGTTAATGTGAAGTTCAGAAAATGCACACAAACACACCCCGTGAACCAATGATTGCCCCGAAAAGCGAGATCTCTAAGGCGCTCGGATGAGCCGCGTCAACGGCCCGCTCGGCGCTGCCACCTGTGGCGGCGACAAATATTGCAATATTGCAAAATTAGGTGGACATCGGCATCGCTCCTTATCAATGGTTCCGATAGAAGGGACTCCCTTTACGCCAAAGCGGAGGGTGGTGGGAGGGAGGGTGCTAGTGTCAGCACATTCAGCAGAGGGACCCGGCGAGCTCCTCGGGGGCACACACACGCTGCATCTCGCCGTTTCCACCGCGCTCTCTCATTCTACGAGGATGATATCTCTCTCTCCCAGGCATTCGCCTTCACACTCATTCAGTTTCTCAATCATCTCTCCTCTCAGTCATTATCTCCCTCAATTTCACACCCTCGGCTGCATGTTGTCTCTTTCTATTACTCAAGTGTTTTTTTTTGGGGGGGGGGGGGGGGGGGGGTTTGAGGGGGGGGGGGTTATCCGCCTTCCTGTTCTCTCCAAGTCCCCCATGCTCTCACTATCTCACCATCTCTGTCTCTCTCACTGAATTATTACTCCTTCGCTCTCCTCCTCCTCCTCAACTTACGCTCGTCCTGTACCGCACGCTCTCACTCTCGCTCTCTCTCTCTCTATCTACCCACCTGCCATCTCCTTGGGAGAGGTGAGCTCTTTGGTGACTGATGACGGCCGGCTTTTCATTTCGATGGCGACCCTGGAGGAGAGGCGGGCCTTTGTGGGCGACAGCAGCTCCTCGTTGGCCAAAGAGTCAGTCCTCATCCCGAGGGCCCCCGCGCCGCCCTCCTCCTCCACCATCGCCACAGTGTCTCTGAGGGTGTGGCTCGGCGACAGGGCCCTGGAGAGCCCCGGCGGCGGGTCCTCCTGACAGTCCGTTACTTTGGACATGGAGCGAGGCAGGACCTGCCCTCCTCCTCCACCGCCGCCGCCACCACCACCTCCTCCTTGTCCATTGCTCTGGGGTCTGGGAGGGGTCGACGCGATGGCGCCCTTCCCGTGGCCTGACCCCTGGTGGCTGTAGACCTTATACCGTATCATCAGGATGATGATGAAGACCAGCACGGACGCCACGATGATGCCGCCGATGATGATGATCATGGTTCCGCCCAGGAAGTGGCTGTGGAGGGCCTGGCACTGGCTGAACTCGGTGTCGGTGGTGAAGGAGAGGCAGCCCAGGGGACGCGTGGCGGTCAGCGATGTGACCGCGTCGTCAAACACCGACAGCACGCAAAGGTCGTAGTTGCGGCCGGGCGCCAGGTCGCGCACCAGGAAGTCGTTGCTGCTGGACGGAATCATCCTGTGGACGAGACGAGGGGAAACAAAAAGGTTGAAAGGTTACCGTAAACCCAACGATCATAGAAGTACCTAAATGCATTCAAGAGCAACTTGAACACCATGACTCAGACACACAACAATCTGCATGTACACTATGGGCTGCACCTCATCAAACACACCAAACAAATCAATCATCAACAAGGGAATTCTTGCTATCCAGAAGTTTGATACCAAGTCCTTGTATAAGGCCTTGTACTTTGCCATACAAAACACTTGCATACTGCAGCTCAGTGGTTCTCAAATTTGTTTTAGTGGTGTGCCCTACTCTAAGATCTTTCATTTTCAGCTGAGTACCCCTTTCACTGGCATTGAGAGAAAAAAATAAAATTAAAAATTTAAATAAATTATGGATTTATGGAATTATGGAAAACACGATTTGGATGTGTGTTGTATGTGTTTTTTTAAAACATTATGTGTAACCAACATTTTTATCACACATTATTTACCCGAGTACCCCGTGCAGTACCCCCATGCAGTACGCATAGGCAATGCGACTACCCCCATTTAACAAACACTGTTGTAACTAAACGTGCCAAAGACGAAGAAAAAAAAAAGCACATTCTGCACACCATTCTGCTACGCTGTCCTAAATTTGCAAATGGTCTCGCATTATCATTATTCCACGATGCCGTCAATTACATTAAAACAGGCTGGTGATGGGACCATATGCCACAGTGCTTAAGGACAAATAGGATCAGGACGGCCGCATGGTTTAAAGACGAAACAGACGGCGACACTTCTCCGTCCGTCCCCGCACCACGCCGTACGAATAATGAAAAATAAAAAAAAAACGAACAAAGAAGCAACAAACCAGAGGTCCCCCTCCATTCCGCCAGAACTGCGCTCTTGTACTTGTAATCTTTTCGGCTCATTTTGTAATATGTGTTATTGAGTTACAGCTGCGGTGACGAGATACGCGGGAACATCATTCGACATTCATTCTGAGCGGCGGGCGCCTATGGCTTAGCGGCCGTCTCCGCTCCCCGACGTCCCCGCAGAGTGTGAATACTTAAGCCTCCCGTTCGGGGGAAAAAAAAAGGAGAAGAAAAACGAAAAAATAAAGAAAGAAAACACTTTGCCGGCTCTGTCCTCCATCTCCCCGCGGCTATAGAATTCGTCCTTCTTTGTTTTTTGTATTTTTTGTTTTTTCTTTTAAACAGAAAGATTTGTCCCCCTGTTAAGACGCGCCTTCCCCCGCTCCGTCTCTCCAAAGGTAAACAGCTCCGTCTTTGCCGTCGCTTGTTGCATAAACGAGGGAGGCAGTTAGGTTCCTCATCATCATTTTGAGTTCTCTCAAGTAAACACTAAAGCTGTTCTGTTTATTTTTTATTTTTTCCGTGGTTTTCTCTGGTCATGGTCTCTCTCTCTCGCTCTCTCTCTCTCTCTCTCTCTCTCTCTCTCTCTCTCTCTTTGTTTGCTTGTTTGTTTTGGTTTTTCCTCTCTCCTTAACTTTCAAACCACCGTGTTTACAGAAGATCAAAACTATAGGGACGTGAATAGGGAGCGGCGCCAAATTTGAGTGGTGAAGGATGAAAGATTGTTGGAGACTAACTCTTAAGTGGGAAGTTTACCCTGTTCATTTAAAAAGCTCAGCAGGATGAGCTGTGCCGGGAGCACAAGATAAAGCGCAGTCATAATTACCGGGGGGGTTATTGTAACTTTCACTGTCGTTTATTGTATTCAAATGGCGCCGGTTTACTTTTCAGTGTTCTGGCGGTTTGAAACTCATCAAAAAAAACGATGGACTTGGTTAATAAACTGACCTCCTTGTCCAGCGTCGTACAACCGAAAGGTTTTCTGTTTCATTTAAATAAATTCAATCACGTTTATTTTTTATTAATATTATTCGGCGTTTTTTCATTTTCACGCTCGTACCCGGATCGATGTGACATTTCTATCCGGTCCATTAGGAGCGCTTTGGAATTGCAGGTCTTGTCTTTACGTGCGCCGTGGCATTTAAAAAAGCGAAAGAAAAAAGCCTGAAAACTTGGGACGCGCGTTCGAGATGACCTGTTTCAAAGCTGCAATCATCCTGGGTGGTTTACTCAGCTAATGGGTTCAATACCGCGCCGTCCACAGATGCGCCCACACAAACGCGGGCACGCGCGCGCCCACAGACACAGACACACACACACCACACACACACACACATACATACACACACACACACACACACACACACACACACACACACACACACACACACACACACACACACACACACACACACACACACACACACACACACACACACACACACACACACACGCATATGCATACAAACAAACACTGACGGAGAACAAACAGCCTAATGGATTAATTTCTTGGTGAATTAAAATCAGACAAACACTTGGACCCAAAGGCAAACAGACCGAGTCACAAGGCCAATGGCTTGGTACACACACGCATACTGTGCATGCGTCTCAAACACATGTTAATGTGACAATTCAGTGTTTTATTTTTACATCATTTATCAAAGAAACAAAACAAAACAAAAAACTGCTTTCGCTTTGTCATCGCAGGGTTTGCGTAGATTGATGAGGACATACAATTGAATTAAATCCATTCTAAGTAAGGCTGCAACGTGACACAATAAGGGGACAACTGGAGGGCTCTGAACTCTTCCCGCACCTCACAGGAATGAGATTTCATAATATAGCGATTTAAAATTTCTTATAACCGATAATTTTATGAATACCCTAGGCCTTATCCAATGTGTTTTCCTCCACTACACAATGGGAATTGCTGTCAACGTGCCCTCCGTGTATCCATCAGCTTCTTACCTGAATTTCACCCGCGGCCCGGGGATTCATAAAGTGCTGCGTTATCTTATCTTTTCAGCTTCTTCTCCTCTTTGTCACAATGCACCAATCTCCAGCATTGCCTTCAGCAACACCATCATAAATCTGTAATTACCCTAGATTGTTTTCACTGCATTATAGGTCCCTTGGTACTGGGAAACTACATATATATCAAAGTGAGCTAGGGCTTCTTCAAGCAAGGGAAAGGAGATTTGACTTCACCAACCAAGCATGATCTTTATTAGTCAGGGTGCACAGGCTTTATTTGCGGCGCTGTCATCACGGCAGGCACGCGACTAACGGCACACACACTCTCCCTCCTGGTGCAACAATCTTAACACATAAAAGTAATAATCTATCATAACACATGTAACATGGATAACTAGCACTAGCAACGGCCAAACAATTAACATGACTTAACAATTTACATGACATAACACAATCCCCTTCCCCGACAACCCCAAAGCACACAATAAACAAAGCATGCTGGGAGATCTCCGCCCCCCTCTATTCCCCAACACACTACAATACTGTATATACAGTGTATCACGATGCATCTGATGAGCAACATATTCTGCCAGCGTGCAGCACTTTTGACCAGTATTTTAGTCCAAATGTTCTACATTTGAGACAATAAAAAGATAAACAGCATCTCATAACGATCTCTTAACGTTCAAGCCTCATTCATATTATTTTTAATATTTTAATAATATATATTTTTATCGGCTATTTTAACTTCATAGATGGACTCATAAACACATAAATATTTCAATTTTAGAATACAAAATTTG
>NC_137197.1:14239447-14261947 GCF_960531495.2 Zeus faber
ATTATATTATATTATATTATATTATATTATATTATATTGTATTATATTATGTTATATTATATTATAATATATCATGTTATGTTATATTATATTATATTATATTACACATATTATTGCACGATAAAATATAGATCATTTGATAAAGTCGACTTAGAAAAGACCACATAAATGTCTACAATTTTGTAAAGTTTGCATTATCTATGGTCCATTTTTATATTGGTCTCCCAATGAAAAAAAATTATCCCAATTCATAACATCTACATTTAACCTTGAGTTGTGATTGTGTATACCTATATTAATAAACTCTCTGTTGCTATCTATTATAATATTTTTTCTGCACACATTTTGGAGCAAACTTGCAGAAGATCTCAAGCTGCTTTCACACATGCACTCCGGACAGCGTTCAGATAATCAGGTCTGGACATTGTCCAGATGTGCTCTGTGTCCGTGTCAGAGGCGTTTACACCACCTGGAAAGGTTTGGTTAAAACGAGGGGCGGAGCCTGGCTAGAGCGTCCAGGACGCAGGACGTGATGCAATGACGCTGCAGAGGTTAAGCACACCCAAGATGGCGGACGATGCTACCGACCTATCAGTAATTGTGACTTTTTTGCATTGATACTCCGTGCACTGAGATCTGCACAAAGGTAAATGACAGGCGCGTGATAGAGACATCATCAACACATGACACGCATACTCGCCCGCTGTGAACTGTGCCATTACGCAGACTTTGTACGAGGGTGCTGGCTGGGTGAAGTCCGGTAAATGGCCGGTCCAACTGATTTGGACATTTGTGTTCACACATGTCCGAATAATTTATGGTCTGCAGTGCGTGTGTGAAAGCAGCTTCAGGCTCAAGCCAACACTCACTATACAGTAAATACCTTTATATCCAGGCTGAAAACCTTTTATATTTAACGGCTTTTCAGGTGAATAACAAGCTTGTTTTATATTGCATTTTTAACCTGTTATTCTCTGTGGTTTTATGATGTCTAGATGACTTTATCTGATTTTGGCTTTTTATTTCTATGCTTTTATCTTATGTATTTTATGCCTGACTGTATGTGAAGCACTTTGAATTGTCCTTGTGTATGAAATGTGGCGTATAAATGAACAAATGATTCGCCTCTATGAGCTTATGCTCTTGTTCCCGCCATATTCCTCCTTTCTCCTCTCCTCCACCTCCACCTTTAACTCAATCTTATTCTCTGTGTTTCTTTGAACGCTTCACGCACTTTCCAAAAACAAAGTAACAGGGTGATTTATTCACTGCTTCAAACTCATTGCCCTCATTCAATTATTGCCGTTTCAACTATTATTCTGCTCCCCATAGCAGACACACACACACACACATGCACACACACACACACACACACACACACACACACACACACACACACACACACACACACACACACACACACACACACACACCATTTTTCTAGACGAGAGTCACTCCGTCAAAGAAGTGAATACTCTAGTCATTAGTCATAATTCATATTGAATGTGTCTGACATACAATTTTCATTCCACCTACTGTAAATAAATCATCATCATTTTGATAGAATTAAATGATTCTTGTGAAAATTCCACTCCCAGCTCCGAGCTGAACGGACTCTTTTGACTCTCGTTACATCGACCGAATCAAACGAACCAAGAGTTTGTAGAAAATGAAAACTAATCTTTCTTTCACCAAGTCACCCGTAGAGAGCCAAGTCCCCGAAAAGAGACAACCTTTTCATTAGTGCCGCCACATAGCAACGAGTACGCACTCACTCCAGCAACGTCGACTCTATGCGGGCATGATGAAGAGAGGGCCGACAAATTTGCCGGTGAAGACGTAGCCAAATATATTCCAACAAGGTAAACAGAGGGAGCGTACGCAAATAAATCTGGACGCCAGCGAGACACCAGCTGTTGTACCAGTATGTACTGTATATTTATGTTCTCACCCCCCATGGAGCTCCTCCTCCTGCAGCTGGTATCTCACTGCCTGTCTGTATCTATCTATCTACGGTATATGTCTGTGTCTGTCTGTCTGTCTGTCTGTCTGTCTGTCTGTCTTTATATATATACTGTATATGTGTGTGTATGTGTGTGTGTGTGTGTGTCCTCTGTCCTCTGCATCTTCTTCCATCGGGCCAGCCACCCGCACGTCCTCCCTCGCCACATCCACGAACCTCCCACTTGGCCTTCCTCTTTTTTTCCCCTCCCATCTTCGGCGTCCTCCTCCCCCGCGCAGGGCGCTGAAGACGGAGCCGCCAGGCGGGAAGCGGAAAAGACCCTTCCGCTTTGCTCCTCGCCTGGCAATCCAGAAAGTAATTGGCAAAAAAAATAAAAAAATAAAAAATAGGAATATTAATTAACGGGGAGCTCTTATCGACGGAACGAAAACGGTGCCGCCTCTTTCCATTATGCCCCCCGTCCCCGGAGGAGGCGGTTGAAACGCCCGTTTGCATTTCCGCTCCACTTCTCACGAAGGTATCCTCGCGCATCTTTTTATTTCTTTCTTTTTCTCCCGTCCTCGACGAACGGCAGGAGAAGTGGAGCGGAGTTACGCGGCCGTCCAAGTCTAATTACAACCCTAAATGTGCTACTTTGCCCGCGTGCTTTGTCTTTACAATGGAAAATCAATTCTCTCTCTTTTTTTTTTTTTTTTTTTTTTTAATAACGACAACTAATTAATAGCTAAATCACTGTTTAGCGGAGCCACGGTATATGAAATGATAATAAAGAAGTATTTCCCCCTCCTCTCACATTGCCTTGAACTACTCCCTGGCTCTCCGCGGAAAGTCAGCAATGGATCGGAGGGAGACCGCGAAATGTTTTTTATTTAACTCCGCTAAATTCTCCGGGTCGGAGCCATACGTCTTCCCAGCAAACAAGCAGGGGACTGCATATTCATTTCACTGTTTTCATTAAGCAGGGAACCCGCTTGGCCCAAAAAAGAAGGCCTGAATAATGTATAATCGTCCACGCTTCAAAGTAATCTCTCTTGGCACGGTTACAGTAGGGCGGATGCCGTGAAATATAACAACACTGTCGCGAAAGAGGGGGGGAAAAAAAAAAGGAAGAAAAAGAAGCTTTGTTTCATTAGCAGATAAGGGGGATGAGCACGTCGAGGCTCTCTGGCATTTTCCAGCAAAATGGCGCCGCTGGCAAAGTTAAGACTTAATAACAAGTCTTCTAAGTACGATCTGCCGCACCGACGCGTCGCTTCCCTCAAGAATATTCTCAAACGCCAGAGTTTCCGAGAAAGGTCGGGACTTCTTCGCCATGTTAGGAACATTAACCGGGAACGCTTCTCTACGGATTGTTCGGCTGCCTCACAAGGAGTTCATATACCGTGAGGTTTATAACTGCAATTGTTGGATTTGATTTCGCCTAAACTTCCTTAACTGTCTACGCGTGTACTATACGGAGATAACAGGAACTAGGGTCAAAGGAATCATTATTGTTATTATTAACCTGTTGGAAATGTAATAGTTAAACGGTTGAGCTGTTAATCATTCTGCTGGGGACCCCCTGGCACCTATTGAAGGGCCCTGTGGGGGTCCCCGGACCTCACTTGAGAACCATTGGTTCAGCGTATTGAGTATTTCCAGAATTCTGCCAGAATTTCCCCATGGGCATTACTTAAGTGTAAACGTATCCCATCGTAACTGAAATTTAATATCAAAATAAATCTGTAGATAATGATTTTGGATGATAACGAGGACAGAATCTGCAGAAACCGGGCGGTTACACCACACAGGCTGTTACACCTTTGTTGTCCTTCTCTCCCAAAAACCTTTTCTGGAAATGTAATTATGTTTTTATTCATAGATTCATAATGTGTACAGTTATTTATGGAGATCTAATGAGGTTTAAGAATTTAAATATAACGCCCAATTCACTCTTCAGCTGTAATTATTATCCTTTTGATGTTACGGAGGCAAGAAAAGACTAAATACGATTACAAAGAGGTTGTCATATGCACCCGCTGGTATATAATAGTGGAAATATATATATATATACTTTAATGCATCCACAGACAAATCCCACGTTTAAATCCAGAAACTCTATGAGCCTGAGCAACAGTTCAGTCTTTCAGCCGTGTCACTTTGTCAACATGTTTTGGATCCCAAAGACAAAAAAAACTGTCACATTTCCTGCCAATTTGGTTCTTTGTGCGGCGACTGGGATCTGCTCCTTTTCAACGTCATGCGACGGCGGCGGCGGCATCAACAGGCGGCTTTTCCCCCCAAATTGTTCCACTTGTAATGTCTCTTGTCACATCGCACTGTGGCCACAGTCAAAAGGGAGACGTGAGCAGGAATTAAAATTTTCACCATGCGCGATACAGTGATTATAACCGATAAATCGGTCCGCTCAATTGAATCCTGTTTTATGGAATGATTAAATAGACCCGTACCGCCTTGGCTTACCCCTCGTGCTCGACTTCGCCCCGTGCCCGCGGGCCCGCGTTCGTGCACGCGGAGGACGCCTTTTTTTTCCCGCTCGCGGCCGCTGTTCTGTGCGCTCGCGGGTCTTGAGAGTAATTTAACGCCGTAGTACTGGAATAAGCTACAGCGTGCGTACTGTGTGCCCTTGCTCATTTGAACATATGTAAAAAAATATATATAAAAAAATAAAAGAATCCCTTTGAACCTATTGCTCCTAATGACCTGCTTATGAACGGGATACCATTGGTTTAGGGTTCAGTAATGTTTGGACCGCCCCAATTCTGACCATGTGTTCTGGAACGACTTCTTAGGATCCAATCGTCACTCTTGCCAAGATGTTGGTTGAAGGTTGCTGTTTCCAGAAGGTTTAAATGTGGACATTGTAAAAAAAATATATAACGTTCCAATATCGTATCAATGTCAAATTCCATGCGTTCACGGCCAAAGTCCAAATTCTTTGGACTTTGGCCGTGAACGCATGGTTTGACTCCCATCTGTGGCTCGGACCAAGGTCGATTCATCCTCAGCCTCTTTGCGATAAACAAAAAAAGGTCCCGTGTCCGGTGGCGTCGTGTTTCCCGACCCCATCGATCCCGACCCCAGCGTCTCAAATTTCTGAACTGCGCAGCGTTTTCCGCTCGTCCCGTTAAACGCCGTTCTTTCGCGGACGATCAAAGAGCGCTTCTGCCCGTCGGACACCTTCAAACCTCTGTGGAACAGGAACTCTGACCTCGGCTGTCGTCCGCTCATTTCCCATAACTCCACACTGTGTGTTTGTGTGAACCCAAACCGCCCCTCCCAACTCACACAACGAACACACAAACACAAAAGCTTTGGCGGCCGTACCGCTCCACCAGCGCTTCTCCGTCAACCAAGCCTGCTGGTGTTTTGTATCGGCCCCGGTCTTTCCTTTGTCCTGTTTTATCAATGACCGTCGCCTGAACCTCAATTCATGCATCTACTGTACAACGCCTGGAATGGATTACTGTTATCTTCTACTGCATCAGCTGTATGGGGTGTCTGAGGCAAGAATATCAAACAGAAAATAGGAAGCGTGAACACATTACATCCGTCGTGGTTCCCAACAGCGGATGGAGCTGGTTTTCTAGGTTTTGCTCTGGGCGCCGCCCAGGGTCTATATATATTGGATTCGGGTTATTTGGTTTATTAACCCCAGAGTAAACACAAAGTCAGTCCGTGCCAGAGCCTCCACTCTCTGCACTACATTTAGTCTTCCTTTAACCCGACTGGCTCGTCCAGCGTATGATATAATAAAATCTAAATATCGTCCCTTTTTCCGCTTGTTTGTGTTACGAGTGCATTTATTTTATTTAATGCAAAATGTGTTGACAAAACACAGCAGTTCCACTCCCGAGGATTTCTCAATGTTGAAAGTCAAACACCCGTTAAAACTCTCAAGGTTGTTACTCCTGAGCTGCAGCGGTTACTGAATGCAGTCTTTCTTACTCCATCCCATAGTTTTATTCTTTCCCTCTCCTCCACTCCATTTCACGATGTTCCCAATTCCATCAGTGTCTCCGGAGCAGCGGGCGGAGAGATGATGATGATGATGATGATGATGATGATGATGGTGATGATGATGATGGTGATGAAGATGATGATGATAGTTCCCATCATAGTCGCAATGGCAGCAAATAGGGGGGAGATAATCTGGGTTGCGGGGATTATTATGGGATTAGATGTGTGTGTGTGTGTGTGTGTGTGTGTATGGACTATATTCAGAAGGATATATGGTTGTCCTGCATATAGCAGGATTTGTGGGTTGATTGGGGAATAACTGTAAGGATTGGTGCAGCGGATGAGAAGGTTAAAGCAGGTTCTGCATAAAGACAAGCGAGTTCTCTGCCGGCTCCATGAGGAGCCTGGGGAGTGCACGCAGCGGGGCCTCGCATATTAAACCCAATGGTCCCAGGGATCATTCAGAGTCCTATTCGGTGCCTTCTGCGTTTTTTACGTGACTTTTGTCATTGTCATTATCAATGAGATGAGTGTTTCCCAACCATTTTTCCTGCCGCGCCTTTGTTGTTTTTCTTTACACTTAAATAGCCACCACGGTACGCCACTAACCTGCTGACCAACCAGAACGTCCCCAGCATGTAGAACTGTGCTCATTCTCACGTCCTTACTCTAGTTTTCAGCTTCACCGAGACTTTGTTCTGATGAACACAGAGCTGCTATTCTGTCTGGGACCGACATGAATCGGTGCAGCCTGGCAATTTTGATCTTGCAACGCAAGAGCCGAATTCCATTATTAATGGATTCGTTTTAGTGGAATTTGAAACGGGTTCACGGCGGACGGCGGCGATACCTTGTGGCACACTGCGGTGGTTTGAAAAGCAACGGACTAGACGCTCGTACAACCACAACAAGGAGGGCGTCGATAACGTGTTTTTAACATCTTACGAACCTCCGCAGACATGGAACGGCGCTGCTCCGCGCTCCGCTGCCTTTGAACTCTACATCTGAGCGTTTTTTTGACTTTGTCGCAGCCGCCCTCCCTGCTCGCCGAGGAAAATGGTTGTCAGGAACGAAAAGGAACGGGAGAGTAAAATAGAGAGAGATTGCTATCACGCCGTTATCTTGACTTCCATTTCAGAGAGTCCTTGAACACACGGCAGTCTCGGCGCATTGTATCGCCGCAAAGCCTCTGTGACACGGAGGAATGGGAGGGAGAGGAAAAAAAAGTTTTGTTCCTCAAGAAATAATCTGGGAAACATAGAGGATTGCGCATTGTTGAAACTTTGGGGCCGTGTGTTTTGTGTGTGTGTGGTGTGTGTGTGTGTGTGTGTGTGTGTGTGTGTGTGTGTGTGTGTGTGTGTGTGTGTGTATGTGTGGGTGTGTCTGTGTGTGTCTATGTGAGAGTGGCTTTGAATGGCAGCAAGTATTAATGAGAAGTGTGTGTGTGTGTGTGTTTATTAGATTATGAGTTAATTACCGAATAATGTGTCTGAAGGGATACACACACACACACACACAAACACACACACACACACAAACCCAAAATCACACACTGTAATTGTATAATCACAGCAAATGGGGACGTCCTTTCCATTAAGATTAAATAATGTGTTAATGATCACATAACCCCCCAACCCGCCTCCACACACACACACACACACACACACGCACAAACACACACACACACACACACACACACACATACACACACACACACACACACACACACACACACACACACACACACACACACACACATCCCTTCATGTCCCCTCTATGAAAGACATAAGCATTAACTCCAGACAAACACTCTAACACACACTCGCACACAGACCAGACGTTCATGTCCGCGCACACACACACACACACACACACACACACACACACACACACACACACACACACACACACACACACACACACACAGGCAAACACACAAACATGTGGTCCCATGCTGTGACAGTCATACTCACACAGGGGGAAATGTCAGTCTCTTTGTCAAGCAGAAGAGCCTGACAGAATCAATTAGCGAGCAGGGAGAAGAGAGAATACTGGATTCAATTAAACTGACAGCTTTCCCCATAGGCACAGAACTCACTGTGTCATTATTCAACCAGGCTGCGTGTGTGTGTGTGTGTGTGTGAGTGAGTGTGTGCGCGTGTGTGTGTGTGTGTGTGTGTGTGTGTCAGGGAGTGAAAGAGAGACAGGAAGGTATCTAAAGAAAGAGAGTTAGTCTGAGAGCGAGAGAGGGAGCAAGAGAGACAGGGAGGGCCAATAAATGATCGTTCATTAGCTCTGTACCTGCAGTGTGTGTGTGTGTGTGTGTGTGTGTGTGTGTGTGTGTGTGTGTGTGTGTGTGTGTGTGTGCATGCATGTGTGTGTGTGTGAGTTTATCTTGAGGATAAACTAATTTCTCTCCTTCCACCCTGAGGTCAGCTTGCTCTGCTCACACCAAAACACCCAGGCACACACACACACACATGCACGCACGCACGCACGCGCGCACACACACACACACACACACACACACACACACACACACACACACACACACACACACACACACACACACACACACACACACACACACACACACACACACACACACACACACACACACACACACACACACACAGCAGGGATTTATACGATTAAGAAAGCTTAATAGTCACTGTTTCGTTTTGTTAGCTGGTTCTAAAAAATGCTTCATTGGCATCACCGAGGAGGTTTTCCACTGACTGAGGTCGACCAATCACGTCTCAACCTTTGAGGCCATTTGAGTTCAAAGACCTACGTCTCTATTGTTTTTCATTTTCCTTGTGTGCTAACTGTTACAGCACGGCCCCGCCGCTTCCATTGTGGAGTCCATTCCAAGCTTCAAAGTTAAATGCTCTGAATCTGACTCATTTGAAAATGGGAAAGATGGTTGTGGGGAAGGTACTGTATGTGTCGTCTGACCGATTTGCGGTGTACGAAACAAAGAAAGGGAGAAATAAAAAAGGGGAATAAGAAAAATCGTGGACATCGAGAGATTTGGAAATGCAACTAAATAACTGTGTTCAAGCCATTCAAAACCTTATTGAGGTCAAAGGTCTACAATCAGTGCCTGGAATTGAGATGTTCCACACTTCTGTTGAAGGTGGAAAGTAACCATTGTGAGAACTTTGGTTTTGTGGCAAAATAAATAAAATGTCTGGGAAAGTGAGATTAAGAAGAGAATTTAGTTAACCATGAATTAAAATACCGGGTAAAACGTGAGGGAAGCTCTTTAACTCTTTTACTCCCAGCAGGTGGAACAGGATTAAGGATAATTACAGTAGACGTCTCATGGGAACTTGCAGTGGTGCTCCCTCTGCGGGACAGGTCCTTGAGGGTTATGCAAAAGGGCCTTGGAGTTCCAATTCCCAAGGCACCCAAGCTTTGCCTACTGTGGGGATGGATCAGACGGTTTGGGAATTAACGGAATTAAGATTACACTGTGTTTTGGGCATTATAAAAGCACTACACCTGGTCCTTGAATATTGAGCCATATTTAAAGCACTAAAGCACCACTGTTTACGGAATGGATTCATCGCTTAAAAGAAGCATAATATTATGAAGCAAGTAATGAAATGATGTGAAATTGAAGGTTAGCGAATGATGACAAAGAGGCACAAAAGATATGGACAAAATAAGGGTTTTATAGGGTAAGGTTTGTATTTGTGTATTCTCTGGGTTTTTTTTTACGATTTGAAATTCAATGTTTGTCAGGTATCACAAGTCATGTTGTGAACATTAAATACTTTCTCATCGGCCAAAGTATAAAGAGTGAAATATATTTTTTATCGTTATTCCGGTTGGCCTTGGCAGCAGATAACAAAACGCTTTTAGAAGTCATGCTGATACTTCAGCCAATCACGTCGGAGAGACAAAGGCCTTGGAGGGGAAACCATGGAGACCACTGGCACTGAAATCTCAAGGCTATTGAACAGTTGTTTTAAAGACTCGAAGTTCGAGCAAATTGCTGTCTTTAATATATCGTAGAATCAGGAAGAACATTACCAGCCATAAGGCTTTTTTAAGTACCAATCGAAGACTGGACAATTCCAAGTACAGTAATTGGTCCATCCTTAGGTCCAATAATGGTGATGGGACTATTACAGTCGGGTCAATGGACAATGGGTTCATTTCCAAAGGTGTGAGAGACATTTTAAAAAGGCCTTTATCTGAAGACATGCAAATGGTAATGATGTGCTAATGCTAATGAGGCGCGAAGCGCTCGGCCGGGCCCGTGTCACTTGGCGTCGGTGGAGCGACCCCTCGGTGCTCCCTGCGCCCCGCTGACCCACCGGATGATCAGAGGCTCTAATCGGGGCCACGATCCTGTTTGCTCTGCAGCTGCCAAGATAAAGGAAGGAAAATAGTATTTTTTTTACCAACGCACACATGCACACACACACACACACACGCACACGCATGGGCGCACGCAAGCACTCACACACACACACACACACACACACACACACACACACACACACACACACACACACACACACACACACACACACACACACACACACACACACACACACACACACACACACACACCAGTTAGCCCTTAACCCAACTGTAATAGGTTAGATTGTTGGGGGCCAATGCACCAGGTCTCCTCCCATTTATCAAAACCATCGATTGGCAAACCGCCCGAGACCCATCGGAAAGATCGTAACGGAGGGAGAGAGAGAGAGAGAGAGAGAGAGAGAGAGATGAAGAAGGGAAGGGAAAGCGAGGGTGAATGGAAGGCAGGCGGGAGCGGAGGGATGATGAAATCTATTCGACGTGTGGTTGTTTTGTTTTGCTCTGACATTGGGGGCCACGCGTTAAGTTTATCCATCAGCGATAGGAAACTAGGAAAGGGAGGAGGGCGCATGAAAGAGTGTGTGTGAGAGAGAGAGAGAGAGAAAGAGAGAGACTGGAGCTCAGAGAGGGTGATCGGGGGCGAGGGAGGAGGAGAGGGAGAGCGAGAGAGAGGGAGAGATAGAGAGAGAGAGAGAGAGAGAGAGAGAGGGATATTATGCAATGACTGGTGTTGACACTGGGGAGCGTGTATTTAGTTCAGATGGCAGATTAAAGCCTAATTTTACATCCGTCTAAGTGGGCCATGGGATGGAATCAGGGGGGGTGAAGGGGTTGAAGGAGGCGGATGGAGGGATGGGATGGGACGAGAGGGATGGAGGGATGGAGGGTCGGGGCGGGCGGGGGCGCAGGGGGGCGTGGTGGGGGCGTTGAGCCCGATGCTTGTCGATGGCTTAAGATCCTTGTAAGGGCGGCGGGAGATTTGGCGTTTAGGAAGCAGTGGCCTCAAGCAGAGCGGGTAAGAAAGGAAGTCGCAGTTTTTCACAGTGGGAGAGGAGAGGGAGAGAGGGGGAGAGGGAGAGAGGGGGGTTCCAAAAGGGGCTGAGACAGTTCCTTATGTCGTTATCTATCTATCTATCTATCTATCTATCTATCTATCTATCTATCTATCTATCTATCTATCTATCTATCTATCTATCTATCTATCTATCTATCTATCTATCTATCTATCTATCTATCTATCTATCTATCTACTATTTTTGTGATATTATTGTATATATTTATTGTATGTGTTGTATAAATATTATAACTTGCATTGCTATCAGTAATAAGTAGGGATATCACTTGCCAAGCAGGACTTGAGTGATTAGACACCGTCCTGTTGATACATGGTCCACAGTGGTTATTTGGACATGGTTGACTCAGCCATCCATCTCCCTACTTTGCTTACAGTAATTAAGTGGCATCCATTTTGTTTCTTCCCAGTCTCTTGGGTGGCGGTGTGGGTTTTAAACTGACACTACGTGACACCACCAAAACCCAGCCGGGGTATTATTTCGCTTACGGATTCCACTTGTTTAGTCATCGGCGCTAAAGTGATGACTCAATGAGACGTGATGAAAGCGCGATGTTTTCGACAGCGAGAGAGGGAGCGGAAAAAAAAGAGGCGAGAGGCATCGGAGTCTGGACAGAGAGACGGAGATGGAGACAAACAGTAAACGGACGCCGAGGACGCGAAATGAAATGGAACGGAGCTGACGCCGGGCGGCGGTCGGACGGTCGGCCTCGCCGGATGTCTGAGCCGGGGGGGAAGGCATTAATATTGATGCTCCGTAGGCCGCGCTGACAGGGGAGCGGGGCCACGCTGCATGTTTTACACCCTCGCAGACGCATCACTCGCAAATCATCCGCTGGGGTTATGTAAATGCTCCGTCAAAGGCAGTGGCGAGAACACGCCCAGAGAAGGAGAAAACACCAAAAAAAATGCCAGGATGCATGCGTAGGGACAGCCCTTACAGTCATACAAGCAGCCGTTCATGCAAAACATGCTGGCTCTCATTTACAAATACAGAGATTGTCTGAATAGAGTTGATGCTTTTGGACGGAAGCCTACTCCTGCATAATTATACTGATGCAAACCCACACATCTGGTTATATTACAGTCCATTTATCCATCGCACGGGAATGCAACCGGCTACAGCCGCTTAAAGGAGATCAACACCCAACAACACATGGTAATTGTTCTGTGCTCATGTCAAGACCATAGCATCGATCACTCCAGAGCTACGGTACAACGCTACGATGCTTTTGGGGTCTTTAGCTTCTCACATGTATATTTCCATTCCTGTTGGCAGGAACGGAAAGTAAAGAAAATATGGTGCAATGCAGGGGTTTTTTTTTTAGAAAGGGAGAAGTGTTGTAATTGTAATGAATACCTACATTTAAAGGTGTTGACAGAAAGCTGACAAGGGGTCAGCTAAACCTTTGATAGATAGATAGATAGATAGATAGATAGATAGATAGAAAGATAGATAGATTCACTTTGAGATTCAGGATTACACTTCGAGCACTGGATATATATATATATATATATATATATATATATCTGTATATATATATATATATATATATATATTTTTTTTTTAAGGAAAGTAAGTAAAGAAAGTAAAGGGAGAAGAGATCCTCAGTTAATATTAATAAATTAAATACAATTAATTTAAATATGTATGTAATGAAAAAGAAAACAATAATACAATTGAATAACACTATTAATATTGACGTTCTTCACCATCGTGAAAGTTTTCGTACTTTCGAAAACTTCCTTTACTTCCTTGGGGGAGTAGAGCTCACAGGTGTTTGTTTAACTCTCTGTGAGTATAACTGCGTTTCAGGGGGTTTACAAATGAACTTGATTTGAAACAACCATAACTGCTTCGTCCTTCAGCAGGGTTAGTGCCGGGAAACATGAACAAAAAGTTTCTCATCCTTGTATTTCAGGCAGTTTTTTTTCAGCCCCTCTCCCTGTCAGACTTTCATCCGATCCAATTCGATTGACGCCAACCCCAAAAACAGCCAAGAAGTCAACGGCTTTGAAAATGATGCAATCTGAAATCCCCCGCTGTGTTTTGGATGTTTT
This sequence comes from Zeus faber, assembly GCF_960531495.2. Taxonomy (NCBI): domain Eukaryota; kingdom Metazoa; phylum Chordata; class Actinopteri; order Zeiformes; family Zeidae; genus Zeus; species Zeus faber. The sequence goes on from NC_137197.1 coordinate 14,252,842, forward strand.
ACTAAAGGCCCTGGAAATTTTAAACAAACAGCCAAATACACAACTGAAGCAGACCATTGGATGATGAATATGGACAAATTAAACTGCTGCTGAAAGACAGCCAGAACCAGAGACTAAATTGTAATAGCGCACAACGGAATAACACCACATTTACAGAATAACTTGCCAAATTTAATACATTGGGCCTTTATTGTTTAATAACACCAGCATTTTGTAATAAATGTAGTTATGTTATATGTGTTTTTGCAATTATTATTATTGCAATTCATTTTTTATTAAGATTGTGTTATCTAAAATAATACAAATAATAATAATAATAATAATACAAATAATAATATTAATAATAATAATAATTCAAATATAATAATAATTCAAATATAATGATAATAATAATAATAATAATAATAATAATAATAATAATAATAATAATAATAATAATAATAATAATAAATATAGCTGCAGGCAGCAATTCACAGGATCCAGTTTATTCCTTGAGGTACGTATTACAGTTTTTTGGTTTATGTAAAAAGGCATCACAAGTTACAAAAGTTACAAACAATCGTGGACTTACGTCTAGACCGATCAACATGGACTTACGTCTGGACCGATCAACATGGACTTATGTCTGGACCGATCAACATGGACTTACGTCTGGACCGATCAACATGGACTTACGTCTGGACCGATCACCATGGACTTACGTCTGGACCGATCAACATGGACTTACGTCTGGACCGATCACCATGGACTTACGTCTGGACCGATCAACATGGACTTATGTTTGGACCGATCAACATGGACTTATGTCTGGACCGATCAACATGGACTTACGTCCGGACCGATCACCATGGACTTACGTCTGGACCGATCAACATGGACTTACGTCTGGACCGATCAACATGGACTTATGTTTGGACCGATCAACATGGACTTATGTCTGGACCGATCAACATGGACTTACGTCTGGACCGATCAACATGGACTTATGTCTGGACCGATCAACATGGACTTACGTTTGGTCCGATCAACATGGACTTACGTCGTCATGTTTCTCAGTTTAAATATCCCTGAAGAACGGTGTTTTAAGAACTACGATCGTTCGAAATCGATCGATCAAAAAGTGGTGACATTTTGCCTTGGATTACATTTTCATAAGTTACGTATAAGTTATATTTTTCGACGCCTTGCTGGATATTGAACAAATCATTCAGTTGGACATTCGAGAGGATTCCACTCAACATGGTCACGAGTCTTTGTGGACTACTGTTTTTTGTCACCTCAACACTGTCCGTAGCTTATTTCATTGTTGTGTATTCTAGATACTTTTAGCCGGGTTGGACATATTTTGGCATTGATTGCATTAGACGCTGTCTCTGATTTGGGTCTAATTTGGGCAGTTTTTCACTCATTTCCGCTCCGTACGAGGATCGATTTGAATGACACTTAAACCACGAGACGTTTGTGACATACCAGTTCAAACGAGACGTGAACCATGTTCGTTCGCTTCTGCCGTTATTCTGTTTCAAATAGTTTCATATTTAAAAATGCTGTGGGCTTGACCCCTAATAATAATACATTGGATGTATATAGTGCTTTGGGTAGCTAGAAAAGCAAAACATTACCTAGTATAAATCCAATGTATTATTATTCTCGTTATTATTATTATTATTATTATTATTATTATTATTATTATTATTATTATTATTAATAATAATTTACCTTAATTTTGTAGTTATCAAATATTGCGGGGGTTACAACCTCTTAAGTAAGTATTGTTGAATTATCGTAACTCATTGCATTGAATTGCATTATGTTATGACACACAAACATGTCACATGAGTCCTTGATAAAATTTCACATTGTTGTAAAATGTTACTTTTGATCCCTGCAATATGTAATAACAATCTAGTTACAAAACCATGTTGAATCAAGATGCAGCAACATTCATTGTGCATTGCACTCAGGCTAAGGAGGTTGTTACAGCGTAACATAATAAAGGTTGAATTGCATTTTGGCAAGTAATTACAAAACACAACATTATAACATAATCATAACAAAGTTATTTTATGTGTTGTCACACAGCTCTTAAACATTGAGCCTTTACAGGAGGTAAGCGTAAAGAAGACGCTGTGTCTATAATACAATTTTTTTACCTTCAACAGTTTTTCGCTAACACTAATATCTGACCCACAACTCAAAATCCGCCTCACGTTCCTTTGTTGAAACGCAAAAAAAAGATGAAAGAAAAAGGTCAGAACTTGGCGCTGCGTGTGGTTTTTTTTGACAGGAGTACCATTACCGTCATGCGTTGCTATCTCATCAATTATTCATTGCAGTTTATTCTATCCCCCCACATACCCCCTCCCTCCCTCTCTCTCTCTCTCTCTCTCTCTCTCTATCTCACTTTCACACCCACTTGTTCTCCTCTCTCTCTCTCTCTCTCTCTCTCTCCATCGCTCTCAGAATGAATAAGGCATGGAGTGGTACTTTAGGCCGCTCACTCAGGTGCGCTGCAAGACGTCACGAGGTTCCCAACATGAGGTTCTCGGCCCCGTTTTAGGGACGCCCACTACCAACCAAACAACTTGTTTACCCTCTCTCTCTCTCTCTCTCTCTCTCTCTCTCTCTCTCTCTCACGCCCTCTTTTCTCCCTTGGCAACCCCCCTTCTCCCTCTCTCACCTCGTCTCTCGCTCTCGTGCCGCACGCTTCCTTCTGCCAGAGTTGTGTTTCTTTGATTCTTTATTTCATGCTCTCCTCTCTCCTCTTTCTTTTCCCCCTCCTCCGTTTCCCCCTCCTCCGCCTCGGTCTCTTTTGTTTGTCGCATTTTCCCTCTTTACTTCCAAGTGTTTATATCCCATATTTCAAGGAAATTCACCATCTTCATCTCCCCCTTTCACCCTCCTCCGCTCTACCGTTTTCCTTTTTTGTTTGTTTGGTTTTTTTTTTTTTTCATATCTTTTCTTTCACTGTGGCAGGGAGCGAAAATTAATGAATGAAAATGCGGTGAAATGAATTTACGGAACACTTTGAAGTTATTGTAATTTTTTTGTGTTGGATAAAGAACAGCAGCTGATGTTTAAAACAGGAAATGGAAATGAGAAGAAGCGACATGGGCGCTGGATCCATTCCCCCGAGTGGCGTTTCAAATGAGACCTGCCAGATATTTTGCAATTTCGCTGCTCGACTTCAAATGGAAAAAAACGCTGGCGCGGCAGAAAGAACGTCCCGTCGGTTTTTACCTAAATGACCCCGTGCTGTGGCGTTTCGGCCCAGGGCCAGGGAATGAGAGAGGGGAGGCGGTCGGAGGCAGGATCAGTGCCGTTGGCCATGTATTTTATTGATGAAGCAAAACAGCGGCACGATGGGCCAAAAAGGCTGGCAACCGAAATGCTCGCTGAGTAACTCGGGGAAAAGTCCGCAGCTTCAGCCCCACGGCCCGGTGGGCGCGCGTCTCTGTCACGCAGGCACCGATCCTGGACGAGAAAACGGCGGGTCAATTCGATCGCTGGTCTGGGTTTGGACAAATCAGGCGAGAGCCCGGTCCCCAGCAGCTGAGCGGCCCCGGGATGGGATCCTACTCCGCCTGTCTGCGGCGGCGGCGGCAGCTTGACCACGCCCCCTTGGTCCACCGCAGACCTTGACACAGTTAAAACTAGATCCAGTATTTATTGGTAGGAAACCTGCTCAGATGTTAGAATTAATTTAGATACACATTTGAGTCAGAAGGAAAGAAGGATGGATGATAGATAGATAGATAGATAGATAGATAGATAGATAGATAGATAGATAGATAGATAGATAGATAGATAGATAGATAGATAGATAGATAGACAGACAGACAGACAGGACGGACAGATAGATGGATGAAAGAAAGGGAGAAACAGAAAAACATAAAAAAAGCAAACAGAAAACAAAAGTATTTGAGTGCTGTGTCTCAAAAAAAACGATTGTTTTTCTTTCATAGACGTAAAAACATATTTGGCGCAAATGTGTGGGGGTTAGGGTTCAAGTGTAATCCATCCTAAAAGAAAAAGATGGAGCACGTGCCTTTATTGGTGTAGTAACCAAGCACGATCCAATACCGTTAAAAGGAACGACTGAATGGGGGAATGATGAAATGACCCAAACTGTGTCGGAAATGACACAGGGGTCACACGCAAATATTAATTGCTGAGCCTATTGAATGTTAAATACGACTACGCCGTTGAGAAGAGTGGTGACAGGTAGACGCGGTAATGTTAAAGGCTTAACAGGGAGGGATCCCCAAAGAGTTGAACACCTGGATATCCCGATATATTTAACTTCCATGTTGTAATTACAAAGTAAGAACCCAACATCTAATGCCATTTGGTGCCGTACTTACTCAAATCAAAACTCCTCAGAATACCGATGTTACACGGGCTCAACCTCCGAGGGCTCAACCCCGGAACAACGGCCCCTTAATGGGGTCAAATGGATTAGCGACAAGAGAGGAGCGGGAGAGAAAAAAGAGAGAGAGAGAGAGAGAGAGAAAAGAGAGAGAGAGAGAAAGAGAGAGACTCGACATTTAAGGTTCCTTTATTTTCAGTAAGTCATGTCACAGCAGCAGAGACCTGATCACGAAAGGAACCAAGGAAAACCACACAACCAGAGACAAATCACGGGTCAGCAAGAGCACAGACGTCCCCCTTCAGAGACAACTGGGTCGGCAGGGATGTGTTGGTTTCTCCATAAGGTTGGAGACAGCTGTTCACCCTAAGGACAGCTCCCTTGCAGAGTGGGAGAGAGAGAGAGAGAGAGAGAGAGAGAGAGAGAGAGAGAGAGAAAAGAGAGAGAGAAAAGAGAGAGAGAAAAGAGAAAGTGAGTGAAAGAGAGAGAGAGAACGAGAGAGAGAGAGCGAGAGAGCGAGAGAGAGAGAGAGAGGGAGAAGAGAGAGAGGGAGGGGGTGGAAAAGGGCTCTCGACTGGAACAATAGCCTCTAACAGCCAACGCCATCGATCGCCCTAACTAAGTGCAGCGCTCGAAAAGTAGAAAAGTAGCTACGATGGTAGATAAACTGGACTGCTGCGACTGTGTGTGTGTGTGTGTGTGTGTGTGTGTGTGTGTGTGTGTGTGGGGTGAGTGATTGATGAGAGTGATTGATGCAGAATGAGGAGAGAGGGAAACAGAGAAGGTGAAGGGGTTTGGGGGGTGTAGTTACTCCATCGCGTAGCGAAAGGGAAATCTTCGCGTCCATCAGGGCTGGTGTGCGTTGCCATTTCTTTGTGCTTATTGTTGATTTCTAGGCTTATTCTACTGTTTGTTTGTTTTTTAATTCGCAGGCTACGCTTATTGTCCATCAGTAGGTGGTTGTTGTAGCCAGCTGTGCTGTTCATTGTTCATCTTAGGTTTATAGTTGGTTTAGTTTGACTATTTATTGTACATTCCCTTTGGTTTTATCCTCAAGTTAACCCTTTGCTGTATTGTAAGTTGCAAATTTTCAAGTAATCCTCAGGTAAAGTATCAATCTATCCATCCATCCATACATCAGTCTATCCATCAGTCCATCCATCCATCCATCCCTCCATCCCTCCATCCCTCCATCCATCCATCCATCCATCCATCCATCCATCAGTCCATCCATCCATCCATCTATCCATCCCTCCATCCCTCCATCCATCCATCCATCTATCCATCCATCCATCCATCCATCCGTCCATCCATCCATCCATCCGTCCATCCTTCAGTCCATCCATCCATCCATCCCTCCATCCATCCCTCCATCCCTCCATCCCTCCATCCATCCATCCATCCCTCCATCCATCCATCCATCCATCCATCCGAGTAGGATCTTTAACCAATGACCACACATGAACACAAACGTACAACAAATATTACATAAAACTATAATCTTTCTATTTACGCGAGGATGATCCTAAATCTCACCCTCCGTCACTCCTCCACCATAGGGATGCGACGGTGCACGGTAAGTTATTTTGTACGCCCCCTACGATTCAGTACGCACTCGTGAACGGCGGTATCGCGGCGGCTCACCGGACGCCTTGGTGCAGTGTACGGGCGCAGTGTACGGGCGCAGTGTACGGGCGCAGTGTACGGGCGCATCGCGGCGCGCAGAAAGTCCAGGCTTCCTATTGAATCCACCCGCCACGTCGGCCGCACGGGGTCGGCTGGAAGCCGCGCAGCGCTTCTCTATTTTTGTTCGAGAGTTCTCTCTCTCTCTTTTTTTTAAATTTATGTTCAACAGCGCCCAGCTACGCAGCCTTTTCCATAGAAACACGAGATAAAACGACAGTGAAATGGGTTTTTTTTTGTACAGGGTGCAATCAATCAAGGTGTCCAGTCTGAAAATAACCCCCTCAAACATCTCTTGAAGGATTCTTTTGAACGGCTCCTTTGTGGGACTGAAGGGAACCGAGTCTCGCTGGGTGATGAGCTGTTCTTTATTTTTTGGCAAGTTGAACGTTTTATGTCATGTTGTTTGTTTAAGTTGCCGCCTCCCGCCACCGGCAAATGTTTCCCCCTCCATTTGAGATACAGCCTGTGCTCCTCTCTCACCGGGAGGTGCCCTGGCTGATGAGGAGCGCACCCACTGTCAGTAAGTTATTTTGCTGTTATTATTCATGTGTGAAGAATACTGTTTATACCTGTTCCACTCAAAAATAACTAACTATAGTACAGGTACTCCTCACTTAACGGCCGAGTTCCGTTCCTAGGACCAGGTCGTTAAGTGAATCGGTCGATTAGCGAGGACCCGTGTTATTTCGCCGTAAGGGGGCGTGGCCATTGAGAACGCTAGTGTAGTGAATACTGACAGACTGTGGGAAGGACACTGAGACTGAGAACGTGATGAGATGAGATGTACATAGTGTATATATATAGTAGTAGTAGTAGTAGTAGTATACATATATAGTATATATAGTGTATATAGTATATATAGTATATCAATTGTATATATAGTGTTTATAGTATATATAGTTTTGGTCCGCTGTGGTCCGCTGTGCACCTGGATCCTGGACTTCCTCACAGGCCGCCCCCAGGTGGTCAAGGTGGGGAAGTACATGTCAAGCTCCCTCACCCTGAATACAGGATCCCCCCAGGGCTGCGTCCTCAGCCCCCTACTGTACTCCCTGTACACACATGACTGTGTGGCCAGGTCCAGCTCCAACACCATCATCAAGTTTGCTGACGACACCGTGGTCGTGGGCCTGATCACCGACTGCGATGAGAAGGCCTACCGCGAGGAGGTGGCTGACCTGTCACTCTGGTGCCAGGACAACAGCCTCCACCTGAACGTCAGCAAAACCAAGGAGCTGATTGTGGACTTTAGGCGTGGATCACAATCGAGGACGCACGCGCCCTTGTGGATTAATGGGACTTCTGTCGATAGGGTGAGCAGCTTCAGATATCTGGGAGTCCACATCATAGAGGACTTAACATGGACTGTTCACACAGACACTCTGGTGAGAAAGGCGAGGCAGCGTCTCTACCACCTCAGGCAGCTGAGGAAATTCCGGGTCTCGGTGAGGATCCTCAAGTCCTTCTACTCTGGAGCAGTGGAGCATCCTGACAGGCAACATCACTGCCTGGTTTGGGAACTGTACTGCCCAGGACAGGCGGGCCCTGCAGAGGGTGGTGCGTTCAGCTGAACGTACCACTGGAACTACCCTCCCCCCCTTGCAGGAGTTATACACCAGGAGGTGTAGTAGCAGAGCCCGTAGGATCATGAAGGATCCTCATCACCCCAACAACGGACTGTTTCAGCTGCTGCGGTCAGGCAAGCGCCTCCGCAGTCACGCAGCGAGAACAGAGAGACTGAGACGGAGTTTCTTCCCTCAAGCCATCAGAACTGTCAACGCTGACCTCACCAGGGGTCCTAACTGAGCCATGCACTAGGCTCCACTACCTACTGTACTGTATGTAGCATACTGTACCGCATACTGTGTCACTGTTCAGGGTTGTTCGTGATGCCGTATTGCTGCGCCGTACTGTTGTATACTGTGCTGTATTATCCCAAACACTACCTCACACTATTCACATTCACATGCCACTTTAATTCACATGCCACTTTAAATGTACATATCTGTATATACATAGGCATATTCCTTCTATCTATTCCATTTTATTTCAATTTATTTTTATTGTATTTTATTCTATATATTTTTTATCTTATTCTATAAGTATTCCACTTACTGTATTACGTTTTAGGAGTCAGTTAGTCGGTCTATTAGAAAGGAATTTTCCACTTTTTATTTTATTTTATTTTTTAATTTTTTCCTAGGACATAGTGTGCTATCACCGGGTGCGTTGCATTACATTTCACAGCATATATGTATGGAAGTATGTATATGTATGTGACAAATAAAAATCTTGAATCTTGAATCTTGAATCTAGTTTTATATAGTGTATATAGTGTATATAGTATATATAGTATAAAAAGTATATATAGTTTATATAGTGTATGTTGTTTATACAATTAAAAATAGTATACATAGTGTATATTGTATATATAGTATATATAATATATATAGTATAAAGTATATATAGTATATATAGTGTATATAGTATAAAGTATATATAGTATATATAGTGTATATAGTATATAAAAGGTGATGCGTGATGAGATGCTTGATGCTGAGATGCAGAGTTGTACACAGTGCAGTGTTGTACACAGTGTATAATTCAGACTGGTCAGAGAGCCGGTTGTAGGTCTGAACGGTCGTTAAACAGGTAGGTCGTGATTGAGCAGTACCTGTACTGTTTTTTTTATTGTGAAACATTTTTTTAATATCATATGTATGAATAAATAAATCATTTATTTATACATTGTTTAATTCACAATATTTGAATTATCCACCATGCTGGACATCTCCCCTCCAATCAGATTAACGCATGCAAATAAGAACACTCCACCAATGAACTTGAACCTCCGTCTCCCCCCTCCTCCAACAGGGTTAGGGTTAGGGTATCAATAACATTGCAAACAGCCAATACTATGGAAAATACAATACAATTATTTGGTCTGGATTTTTTTTTTACACAGACCCTGATAAGTTCAAAAGACATATTAGTGATATTATTCTTAGTACTATTGTTATTACACTGCAATAATAGGGTTAGTTTGAGGTA
>NC_137197.1:14271947-14291947 GCF_960531495.2 Zeus faber
ATTTTGTAAGGGAAGACCATTTCTACTCAATACAGGCATCTCCCTCAAACTTAAATGTTATATCTGGACATATTATTATTATAATTATTGTTATTGTTATTGGCTGTACAATGCACGAGCAAACTGTTTAAGAATCTCCCATGTGCCAACTGTCGAAGCAAGCAGTGAGTTGGAGGAAAGAAATACAAAAAAAAAAAAAATCAATGCACAACAGCAACAACAATGAATGTGAATGGATGGAACAGGCCTTCCCCGGTTAAATTACAATTAAACTGATGTTATTTTCCCAGGAATCCGTCAGGTAAACATAACAGGAAATCCCACAGACAATACACAACCAAAAATCATTGCCGGCATGGCCTCATTGTTCCGCGTGCGTGCGTGCGTGCGTGTGTGTGTGTGTTTAAAAGCGTCACTGTGTAAGCAGCTTGACGGCACTCACGTTCAATTTGCCACGTTTTTGTTTTTTTTTGGCGAAATTTAAACAGCGATAATAAGTGTCGAATGAGTTGACACGCATCACTACTGCCTCTGAACCCTGCACGTCCGCCCTTACTTCTAGTGCCATTTCAGTTTAGTTTTCTTTTTTAATTTGAGTAAAGTATGAATCTCTAGCTTGTTGAAAGAGAAAAATTGAATAAGTAGCATCCACACGTAAAATCATGAGGTACAATCTCTCTCTTGCGTTTCTTGCCGCTCCGGGCAAACTGTTAACAAGTGTGCACGGGGCTTGATTTGTTCCATAAGGAAACGGAGTAAAATAAAATAACCTGTGCCCCAACGCTGGCGCACCATGGGCACAGTCGGTACCGGTCAGAAATGGAGCGATCAAGGGGCAGAGCCTATTTCAGATTGGGGGCCATTCGTAAAACATGCCCACGCTACTGCCGCGAGGGAAAAAAAACCACACAACAAAAAAAACAGATTATCTTATACAAAAGTCAGGCATTCATTAAACAGGTACTGATCATGGGTGGATCTAGAGAATCTCAAGATATCGGCAATTCATTTGAATTATGGATGGAACAATAGAGACGGTGCCAAATGTGACAATGAAGACCACGCCCAAAAAGTGTTTTCAGGACTGTTTTAACAGTCTCTGGTCAGAGAGCTCCTCTTTTTACCCTTGGTAAAAAAATAAATAAAATAAAATAAAAAATGAAAATAAAATCCCCACCATCTTGATTCAGCAGTCTGTACTGATCGATAGAGACGTGATCTATTTTAAGTTTGAAGGTATTAGCGTGCTAAGCAGCTCCCACATGGTGTCAGGGCTCTCAGCTGAGCAGACACTGGTTCTGCTCCTCAAGTCTTCATCATTCCAGCTGATTGGATGTAGAGGAGCTTTTTATGGCTGGATGACTGGCTAATCTAGTATCATCTGCCAGCAGCTCTCATCTCGGCTCCACAGCTGCTGGAGGCTGATTCAGTCTCAAAGACACAAAACGCTAAACCCATCACCGTGCGCGCGCGCTCGCGCACACACACACACAGACACACGCACGCACGCACACACACGCACAGACGCACACGCATGCACACAAAAACAACTGAGAGTACACTTCTCCAAAACATTGACATCGCTGTTTGCTCGGATTGTAATTATACGGAAAAGTGAAGAAAATACTTTTTGAAAAACTTTTCTTTTTTTTCTTTTTTTTATTATGATTCTGCGCTTCACTCGTGACTCATTCAAAGGATTCAGAAAGGTACAATTTTTTTCAACCCATCGTCAGTTGGTGTGACGACAGTCAGAGGAGTCAGTTGCCTCTGAGTTGTGAGTGGAGTTACCGCGTGGAGAAACAAATAACCTTTTTCGCCAGAGTGACTCCCGACTCCAGAGTCATTGAAGAGATTTGTTCGCTCGGAGCGAAATCGTTCGCAATATTATGACGGATGGAAGCGGTGTTTTGGTTGAAACAAAAATTCACATTCAACATCACTTTGTTTTAAGAACAGCATTAGTTTTCCACTTCCCCATTGATGGCGTGTGCACAGTCACAGCCTGTGGCCCTCTAAAGTGTGTTGTTATCCGTCGGGCGTCAAAGTAAAAATAAATAAATAAATAAATAAATAAAATAAAATAAAATGAAATAAATAAAATAATCTCCACCAGGCAACTCAACAGTTAATTGTGTAACATTTTTGTACTTTTGTCTTAACACTATCAGTATCAGGAACTTGTTTCGTTTTATTGACCGAAAAGGCAATATAACTGGTGACACGGTGCTCCGCAGCTCACTTCTTTCATCATTTGCTGTTACACGTTGGCTGGTTAGGTCCATTAATTTGGCTGCGGCAATTCTGTCTGTATTCATAAAACTGGCCGCTGACGCACACACACACACACACACACACACACACGCACACGCGTGTGTGTGTGTGTGTGTGTGTGTGTGTGTGTAAAAGAGTGAGACAGAGAGCGAAAAGAGATGAGAAGCATCGGTGCAGTGTCGCGCAATATAAATCCCTATCTATCGCAGCCCTCATCTCCTTCCCCCTTCTGTTTGTCTCGTTTTCTCTGTCATAGCCACGTAAACAGACAAAGCACACGCACAAACAACCATCTCAACCCAGACACATCAGGGTTTTGGATTTTGAAAATGAACAGGACTCAGGGGGAATAGGCCGCATATAACACGCGTAGAGAACAGACCTGTAGACGAGCGTGTCGTCGCCGGAGCTGTTGTACTGGACCTGGAACATCCTGACGCCGGACGAGAGCGTCTGGCTGCTCCACCTGATCAGGGCCGAGTTCCCCGTTAGTTCCACCAGCGACACCCGCCGCTCCGCCCCCCGGGTGTCGTTGCCGGCGCCCGGCATCACGGCCTTGGAAGAGGTCAGTATGTCGGAGGGCGCGGGTTCGGACGAGGGGTCCCGGCTGCGGCTCGTGCTGTTGGCCAGGTGCGGCATGGCGGTGACGACCAGCTCAACCCTCCCCGTGGACTCGCCCGCCGCGTTTGAGGCGATGCAGGTAAAGTTCCCAGAATCCTTCAGGCCTGTCACGTTGATCTCCAGGCTTCCGTTGGGGAAAACGAAAGTCCTAAGAGAATATAGGGAGGCGAATTAGGACGCAATAATGCATAGTTATGAACCAACAATGTAGAATGTATGTGGATATAAGTTGGCACCTAGAACTGTTGGAGATGAGCCTTCCCTCAGGACTGATCCAGTGGACCTCAGGTTCCGGGTCACCGTTGGCTTTGCACTTCAGGCTGGCGGGCTGGCCTTCAAGGGCCACCGTTCGAGGGGACTTTCGGGTCAAGACCGGAGGGTCACAGATGAACTCCTTTCGATTTCAAAGGGAATTCGTTGAATTACTTGAACTCGTTTGGTTGCTTGAGGGTTATTTTCCTGCGTTTATTTCAAAACAATGAAAATAAAGAGGAAAAGGAAGACCTCACCTCTTCGGGAATGGTCCAAAAATATTTCGCGCTAAGGTCGGCGGGTGAAGCGCAGGTCTCCAGGTCATCCTCCCTGGTCAGTCTCCTCAACCACAGCAGTTCACAGTTACAGTGGAGCGGGTTGCCGCCGAAACTCAGCACGAGAGAAGAGAGGGGAGAGCCTTTGGATTTGGCGTACACTGGGATTCTCAGGAAGAGTGGATCCGGAGGTATTTTCTTCAACTTGTTGGACGTCATGTCCAATCTGTTCAAAGAGCAGATTTGGCATAGAAAGTGAAGGGACAGGGATCCTGTTACATGACATATAAAGCTCTAACAAGGACTACCAGTACATCAGTGAGCTTGACAGTAAATTATTAAAATAACTAGCAGTCCACCATTTACAGTGTATTTCATCCAACTATCCCATGTGTTACCTGGCCAGCTTGTGGAGGTTGGTAAACACCCCTTGAGGAACGTTGTCGATGAGGTTATGATCCATGTTGAGAGTGTTGACGTTAGTCAGGCGTCCGACAGTATCCCAGGGCACCTGGGCCAGGTTATTGTAGCTGAGGTCCAGGTCCTCTAGTGTGGACAGGAAGTCGTCAAAGGCATGAGGAGATATAAAGTGGAGTTGGTTGTTGGCTAGGATCAAGTGGCGCAGATTGGTTAGGCCCTTGAAGTGGTCGTCCTGAGGATGGGGAGAAAATATTAATGACATCCATCTATTAATCTGATCCATCTACACCCTATCTATATAGTCGACCATTCCATGTATTCTACCCTTTGTTCCTCACCTTTATCACAGTTAATCTGTTGGAGTCCAGGTGGAGGGCCCTCAGTCGTCTGAGGTCGCTGAAGGCTGAGGGCAGGATTTGACTGATGGTGTTTCTGGACAAGGTGAGGTGGAGCAGACTGGTCATGTTGGCAAAATCCTTCCTTCGAACAGCTGCAACAGGAGGGAAATAATGTGTAAGAAACTTCCGCAAACCCACATTAATCATTGCTTCCTTGCATTCAGTAGAGAGGGAATTAAAAATAGGTAATAGGACATTACGCTATTAGGATTAGGTATATCAATTCAAAGAGCTCGGATGAAATAGAACAGCGGCAAAAATGTCTGGAGCTGCAGTTGGCAGCTGTTATGAAAGCAGATGACTCCACGGTGCAATGTGAAGTAGCTATATTTACAAGGTTTAGTCAACAGCCGGAGAGAACAGACTCAAATTCCTGCTAGAGGATTAAGTGAGATAAACATGTTTGTCAAAATAAGTTAAATCAAATGTAGCTCTCCAAAGATATGTTCTTTTGCTATTGCTGCTTGGAGATGATTACACAGATTGCAAGGACCACGGCTGCCAATGCTGTCATTTGGAGAGCTGTGATACACATCATAGATATATTTCCAGTGTTGGATCTAAATAACAATACATTTATTCATATTCTCAGACCTTTGGTGTGATACTGTTGATCTGCACACTGACGGTGTGTGTTTACACTTTGCTCGGTCCACGGCAAAGTCTGAGAACTGTGTAAGCATAACATGTGCACCCCAGGACGTTGTGGAAATAAACTATTTTTACCAGGGCAGACGTTCTAAAGCATATGGTTAAAACACCCCACCAAGCACCAGACGTCATGGAGGTCGTTATACGAAAATTCTTAATGTTTGAGTACTGTTTTAAAAGTCTTGAAGCCCCTTTTCGGATGAAGTACATTCTTACCTCTAAGAAAAATTTTACTTGCCATCTCATCTTATTATATTTTTTGTTTTGCATATAATTGTCACATGGTATGTGTGTTTCAACACCAACATATCAATTGAGGTTTTAAATCCATATTTACAACAAATCTGATACACTATGAAAGATAAAATTCCTTTGTTACACTATGTGTGTTTGTAAAGTGAGAATATTGGGGAGATTTTTCCATGGAGGACTTATGCTAATTTACAACACATTCAGCGCATCTTCTGTTTAAAGAAAAAGTTATGGAAACAAAATAATAATAATACCCCAGTTTTACATTTGCCTTTTCTTTTCATTTTCTTAATTATATTAGAATATTATACAACTAACACCTCAGTCACAGGGTTGACAACAGTTATGGTATTGGTTATGCTGCTTGTTTAAGTTACAGTCATGGGTGTAATGGAGTTATAAAGGGACACTCATAAACCTTTTAATCAACATGACTAATCTGAGACTGATTTATTGAGATTTTTTTTTAGCAAAGAAGAGGATGAATAATGATGATGATCCTGCGCCTGTAAATGTAAACCTATTGTTTTATTCAAAACGTGAAGGATATTTAAAAAATGACATCTCGATTAAATGATCTATTGAGCATGTTGGTCCCCAACAGAATAGACAAAAGCCTAATATTGTATCTACCGTGACCCCTTAAACGCAATCAGTGCTACCCCCCGTTAATAACAGGAGTAAATCCCCCCTAGCGGAACAAGGATTAAACAATTTGACAATAGTTTGCCCACTCAAAAACTCTGAATGTCCCCCCCAATCACAGCATTCTAGGAACAGGGGGGAAAAAAAGTCCTTGATGGGTATATACGATTTTCAGAACTTTATCACACCAGTGTAACTCAATATTTCTACTTTAAAATGTTGGGGGAAAAAAAAAAACAATTTGGTCAGGTCCCCAGGTTGTCGTCAGCCCTGTTCGTTTTAATGAAAACACCCCTTCTGAGACGCCGGCCTTTTGTGAAGTTGATGTTGAAAAGACAAGTAAGTGTCCTCTTCTTTTAATGAATTTTCTTCGCTTTTATTTTTTGCAAGAGAGAACAAAATTTAAACACATGCATTTACAATTTTAATACAAATGGATGTATTCAAATGTTTGCCCGTTTCTGTGATTTTGAGCAGGAAAAAGCGTGCGACCAGGTTGGAAGGAAACGTTGAATCTTGGGCCTTTCTTGGCTGCACCCAGCTAAGAAGGAAATGAAAAGCCATTGTAAAGGCCTTGGGCTTCACAATGGACAAAAAAATAGTTACAAGAGAACGTGCTGTTCCCAAATGAAGAGAGAAAATATAAAAAACGAGGCCATTGCAGCTTACTCGTGCATATGCCTTCGCCCAAATATGCCCAAACAAGTGAAATAAATTGTTTTCGAAACCAGAGGCAAGAGGCGGGCTGACCTACCTAGAATCATCAGCGACAGGTCCACCGATGGGGAAAACAAGGACTGTGTTGTAGTCACCGTAATTAGATGTCTAAGTATTTCAACTGAACTGTGGTCAAGGAGTAATTAATGATGTAAGCAAATGATGATGATGATGCTCGGCCTGTCTCAATAAGTAGAAATGCCATTGCCACTGATGTATAACATGAATAGTGGTGGCCCCAGTATAGACCCTTGTGCGACACCATTCGATTTTAGCTGCCTTGATATAGCACCACCGAGTCATTTTATAGAAATTCAATGAGCAAGTTATAAGCAGAGACATGAAATGAAACCCGCGGAAAGTATAGTGCAGCACAGTGTTGTTCTTTTTTGTCCAGAGACTTAACATTGCCGGCCAAAATGACAGTTAAGACGTTATTGTACTGGGCCTGGACCCAAACTCTGAATGCTGAAGTCGCTGGAGAACACCGTTAACTTTCGTTTATTGACAGGCAGTAGAGCATGGATATAGGATGGTAATTATTTAGGTCACTGGTGTCACCACCTTTGAGCTACTTTAAATATTGATGAATTTCACAGTTGAACGTGTCAAATCAAAAACGTGAGGCGCTGCTGCAATGAAGAAGGCACCGAGACACAGAAGGCATTTCTTCAAAACATCTTCTCCACAGAATATTCTTTATGTAAAAATGTTCAAATGTATAAATGCATGACACGGTACACTTCTGAGTTTGTGACAGGCCTGAGTGTGAAGTTGCTATAGCGATGACAGAAAGTATCAGATAAAGCATATTCTTGGTGTATCAGTTGTTCGCTCTGCCAGTTTTCATAAATCATTAGCCAATCAGTTCACAAGAGGAAACAAAATGCTCATGACAAACATCCACCACTTGGCTCGAAATGGGACTTTCTATTTTGGAAAATTTGTTTTCATCGTGACAATTTGAAAGAGCAGACAGGTAGTAATCAGATTTAAACCGCCTCATCAAACTGCGTGGCTCAGTTCCTGTTCTGTCTGAACTTCTACCAGTCGGATATCTTGCGACAGGCCGTCTCTTTATTTCCCGTGTCGATGGATATAGAGAGCTCAGGAGTGAACCTGAGATTTAATCTTTTTTTAAATTATTATTATTTTATACGTATTGTAAGGCAGGTTGCCCGAGCACACATGCCCCTGCGCCAGCCGGGAGCGGCGGGCAGCCGTAGCGCTGTGCGCGGGGACCAACTCTAACCCAAGAGATAATTCTTTGGTCGAGGGCATCGGCAGGAGTGTTTACCTGGCCTGCATATTCTTATGGGATGGGAGGAGACCGTAGCACCCGGAGGAAACCCATGGGAACATGCAAACTCAAATAATAGTCCATATTTTGATACCTTCCAGAATAGTGATATTCGACAAACAAAGTGTTCAAAATGACTCTTTGGATCCAGGAACGAAGGTAAAAAAAATAAAGAAAATGAACAGATGGGAATCATTGAAAAGTTTGATTCCTGGGAGTTAACAGAAATGCTACCAACAACACTACCAGCTGTCCACTGCATTCTTCTACAGATTGTAGATTCTTGTAACTTTCACCTGGTTTATTTCGAAAAGCTATAGAAGATAGTCAGTATGACTGCGCCTCCAAAGATTTCACCATTTGGAACCACTCAAACCCTCCAAAGAACCATTTGGACCCTGCCTCACCTCACCAGAAACGCGTAAGAGGCTGCAGAATTTATTCTGGTTCATTTTGATTCAGGGGGTTGACACAAAAACGATGGCCTTTGATGGCTTTTTGCTCCATCAATAAAGCAGCCTATACTCTCTAAGTATCACAATGGAATGTTTATTGTGCTTATCATGCATGCAACTATCGTGACATATTTTTTTCAAGGATGAACTCAAAACTAGTACCCGTGATGAAGTTTTCTTGCAGCCGCAGCTCCACGGTGCGTCGATCGATCGCCGTGGGAACGAACAGGAGTCCCGTCTTGGAGCAGAGGATGGCGAGCGAAGGCGACAGACTCTGGCACATACATCGCTTCGGACACGGCTGCCCCCTGCAGGCTGCTACCAGTAACAGCAAGGAGAACCAAAGGCGCTCCATCGTCCTCCGCTGGGACCAAGGCAACTGGAAGAAAAGACACCAAGAGCAAAAGTCTTTTTTCATGACGAGCCGCTTTTTAGATGATGCATCTGAGAGACCGAGGCGCGGAAAATATGGAACGAACCGATGAATTTGAACACCCCGTGGATTTTGTGTTAGTGTATCTTGGCGCATCTTTCGTTGGTAGACCCAAAGACAAATGTGATGTGCACCGAAGCCAGGCCGACAAAAACCAAATGCTTTATTATTCAAAAAGAGGTCAAACTCAATTAGTGATTTTCTTTTTTTTTTTAACAGTCTGGAAATTCTGCCTTAGTTGTTTGATTGCCTCAAGGCCACATTTAGTTTTTGAAAAAATTCCCCCTGCACTAATTTAACTTGAAAGAAAACTCCTGTTTACACTGTCCGGAGCAAAGTGAGGAGCCAGGAAACACGGGGGAGGAGGTAGATGACGCGGCCCGGGATGACAGCGCACGTGCGAAGACGTGCACTTTAGCTGCTGAACCGCCAAAACTGCTCGTTGGTGAATTATTTCTTACGCCGAAGTTCTAAAGTGATCGAAGGACAAAGAGTGATCGAGAGACACAAATAGACGGAGGGGAAGTAGGAGTGCACTGCGTTACATAACTGCGCCCTTCGCGCTTTTACGTCACTGTATTTAACCACGACCAATAGAGTTCCAGTTCCAGTTTCCTGCCATATTCCCTTAAAATGTGTGCGAAAGGGGGCTCTGCGATGCTATTTTTAAGAGTTCTGACGTTGACGCTGCCTGCAGTGTCGGTCAATATGTGTGTGTGTGTGTGTGTGTGTGTGTGTGTGTGTGTATTCCAAAGAAAAATGGTTTTCAAAACCCTCCGAGTGCACATGATCAATGCCTGTATGATTTTGTGAGTGTGTGTGTGTGTGTGTGTGTGTGTGTGTGTGTGTATGTGTGTGTGTGTGTGTGTGTGGTGTGTGTGTGTGTGTGTGTGTGTGGGTCTCCACCTTTCTTTATGCGTAGCGTGTGTGTGTATCCATACCATGTGGCAGCGTTGAATTAGCCGGGTCCAGTGTGAGTGCCAAGCTCATCGACATATTGGACATCCTCCAGGCAGGAGGCCTCTCCCCCCCACCCCCCGGCCTTCTATTGTCCCGCTTTTCTCTCTTTTATGCCTCCACGTATTTCCCTCTCCTCTGCCACCTCCTCCTCCTTTCCTCTACTTCACTGGTGACTTTGATTCTTTACAGCCTACTAGCCCCCAAACCAGGGACTTTCTTCAAAGGCAGTCCAGGCCCCCCAGGATTAACATGATGTGCTGTAATGGTAGCGAAAAAGAGAAAAGAAAAAAGCGGCACAATGTTGCCTGGAAGATTGGGCTCTTGGAAAAAAAAACAACAAAAAAAAAACCTCTCCCATTCTAAGAATTTGCCTTAGTGCGTGCTATCCACACGGTCGCCTGTTTTTCCTCCATTAGACGCCCAAAATAGAAATTGAAACCAAGAAACAACGAAGCGCCGGCGCGTGCGGCTTCGTCCGGTTCGGCCGGGAACAGCCGCTCTCTATCTGGACGGTGCGCTGCCGTGACCTCCGCCGCCGTTTCAAAAGCGCCGACAAAGGCAAAGCCAGAGTCGCCGAGCTGCCATCGGCCCTTTATCCTTTCCTTGTTTCATTCCCCGTCTACACCACCTCGGCATCGCTATCCTCTACGCCTCGCACACAGTCGACGTCCGTCGGCTCCGTCGGACGTCATCCAAGTCAGGGGAGGAGCAGCGACAAACGGGGACAGAGGTGGAGACGTTGAGACGTCTCAGCTTGGTGCTGGCAGCCGACCGCCAGAATCGAACTTTCGGCACAAAGCGGTTTCGTCGGCGTGAGCAAACGTGTTTTCGGGAAAACGAGACAATACGAAATACAACAATTGCACCGTTTCCTCCGGTTTTTGGCCGCTTTAAATACCCAGCACGACGAGCCAATCCGTTCACAATTCACACACTGTGCATGTATGAACACGATGAGGCCGATATCAGTCACTCCGGGTGGCATTAAAACACAAGAAGAATTTTTTTTTGTCAATTCCCCCGTCGAGATGGAGCCCCCCCGGGGGGCACAGCGCTCCGTGGGGGGGCGGCATCGCGTCGAGATTGCGGGGTACGTTGCACGGATGGAAGGGCTGTGTGCGAGGCCGTCGCTCTCGGTTCGCGATTCCATCTGTATTCCCCGCTTTTCTTCTCCCGCGGCCCCAGCTCTACCCTGCACACACCCCTCCGCTCATCCATTATCATCCCTGGCGCACTCGCTCCACCCCTGGAATCTTTATCCGTCTGCGCCGTCCCTCCCTTCGTCCTGCGGCCCTTTACCAAGACCCCTCTCGCCCTCCGCAGTCGCGCATGTGTCACATAACGGGGCAAGAATGTCACTCAAAATGGTTATTATTGTGATCCTTTCGAGCGGCATCCCTCCCTCCATCTGTTTATCCGTCATCTTTTTCGCCGAATCTACCGTACAGTGCATTCCACTTTCCACATTACTTATTAATTCACCGCCCCCTCTCCACATTACTTATTAATTCAGCCCCTCTTACCATTACTGCTTCTGTAGAGCTAATATTTACTTACACCGTGTGCGTCGAGGAGATGATGTAATTCACGCCGCCAATTATGCCAACCTTCATTCTTCATCCTTTCAACTTCCCGCTTTTGTCCCCCTCATTAGCACCCATCCCTCCTTCACCCTCCCTACAGCGTCTCCTTTGTAGGGAATTTCCCTCCTACGTCCATCCATCCCGGTCTGATCCCGGGTGATTTTCATATAGTCACTCACGCACGGAGGACGCACGCGCGCACACACACACAACACACGCTTCATCGGCTCAGTCATCTCGTATCTGCGTTACAAGGTTATTGGATTTCGGTGGTGCGGGCTTTTTCGGATATGGCTTCTATAAATGACGGCGATCAATCATCCCCCATTACTCTCCACCGCGCCAGCTCGGCTATCGTGACTTAATAAGAGCGGCGGGAAGCAGAAAACAGAAAAACAGACACGGGGCGTCTGCCGCGGGTACCAGGCTGATGGGGATGGTTTTGGGGAAACTACCTGGTGGGCTGCAGATGCTTAGTGTGGAAAAGAGAGCGATGGAGGGAACTGCAGGACCATCAGGGACCCTGAACCTTTCAATGTCTTTTAGATGTTTTATATCTACGGGATATTGTGTGACCAGATGGAGTTATTAGTAATACAACAGTAAATAGCCCTTATAATACCTACCCCCTCCACCCACCCACCCAAAACAATTTTGCTGCCGCCTTGACAGCGATAACACTCACAGACACGGACCAAAATAACAACCAGACCAGACCAATAACTACCTCCATGTCGCCTCTTAAGAAGAAACCAATTCTGACACTCTCCGACAGAAAGGTCAGCAACCATGGCAACCACCTCCAGCACCATCCCTCCAGGACCAAGGTCACAGCCACAGCCATTAGCCTGCCGGGAGACAAACTCCAGCCCGGTGTCTACACAACATTACAAAGTATTTTAGCAGCCTTTTGTTGCAGCGGCCGTACGCTGGGGCCTTTTTCACCCGGAACATCCAGCAGCCCTGTGTGCGTCGGCTCCCGGGCGTGACCACGCATTGAGTCCACTGCCTTCAGTTCAAACGATTTAGCATCTGAAAATTAAAATTTTCACATCGGGTTTGAGGAGAAAGTGTCAGTTAGTGTCAGTCAGTTAGTGTCCCGGTCGAATTTTTAAACCCAACGCATTTGCAGAAGAGCCTTCGGTGCCGTTAGCCGGAGCTGGTTCTCCAACGCACAGTCCGAGTCACCACGGCAATGCCAACATTTCATTTCTGTACATCGGACTCGTGCTCGTTCTTTTTGACCGAATCTGTTAAGTGATCGAAATTGAACTCAACCAAAACCCTTCAATCCTTCGAGCCTCCGCCCGCCGCCAAAAGCTGCTGCGAGGAGTCGTTGGCCAACGGGTCGGTGATCGAAGGGTAAGAGCGGGATTAGTTGAGAACTGTTTCCAAAAAGTTCTTTGAGTTCCTTGGAATGGTTCATTGATCCTTTATTTGTTTTCGTCAGGATGTTGCGATTTCAGTCCGTGCGCTGCAAACCGTATTGTGCAAGACATTACACATGCGCGATCCCACCTACACTTTGTAACACACACATTTCAGTCAAAGTCAAATCTTTGTCAGGTAAAATTGTTAATTGAAATATTTTCATTATTTTTTAGTTCATGTAGTTTAGAATTAAATGCCGTATTGATTTAAAAACGGGACGCAATATTTAACTGTCAAATACAGGATGATTTTGTATTTAACGGGATGGGTGGCAGCCTTGTTTTTCCTCTTAATTGCTGAATAGAATATGAGTAAATGGTCATGATAGTGGATAAATATATTTTTTATTCACTTTGAACTGAGCCAAATGGAGTTCAATGCCATGGGATTTATACCAGGACCCTGGTACCCAGTGTACCGTACATACGTACATGCACGTGCACAGGAATGTGCTTATGTTATAACTAATATTATTAATTTTGAAATAATAATAATAATAATAATAATAATAATAATATTATTATTATTATTATTATTATTATTATTATTATTATTATTATTATTATTATTATTGCCCGGAGTGACTCCCGACGAATCGTTTGCGAGCCTCACATGACTAGTCAGGAAATACAGTATGTCAGCCTCCTCCGATCCAAACCAGAGTGAAGCAGCAGATCAGGACGGCCGTCACATTTCCACCAACACAAGGAAAGCTGTGCAGCTGCAGTCACAGGCGTGGCATTTTGAATGTTTTTATTGCGCTAAACCTCAAATGACTTTCCTTTTATTTGTGTGTGAAAGGAAAGGTAACCAGGTCCCAAAACGATATCAAACATACTGTTTGAAACTACTCATGGGAGTTTCTAAATTTACATATTTTCTCAAAAGTGTTTTTATTTTCCGCCTATAGAACATTGGTGAAGAATCATTCCTTTGTTTTTCCAGCTTTCTCCTTTTTTATGTTGTTATACTTATCTAATTAGTACAGTTATGCACTCGCACACTGCAATTTCTTTGATTTTCTCCGGCAGTATTTGTGATCCCTGGCTTTGTGTTTGTGAGTTAAGAGATCAAGGAAGTATATTATTTCTTTGTGTACACTTATTCAGGACAGACCATTTATTGTTTTCTGAAAATGTTGTTTTTTTAAAGTTACAAGGTTCGTAAATGATTAAAGAATTCTGAAGAATAATGTCAGTTGAAAAGTATATTTTGTGTCAGTTTTTATAACCCGATTCAAAAACAGTAAAATGCAGCTCTCCAGGTGTCTGATGAAATAACACACACTTTATAGGTCCAACACTCCAGGGATAAAAGGCTTTTGGACCAATTAAGAAATCCCAGGATGTTTTCACCCATATGTCCGTGGTAAATGCGGCGTGGCAGAATGAAATAGTGGCAAATGAGGTGAGATTCAGTAAATATAACAAAAGTAAACCGCAGAAAACGAAATACCTTCTTTAAACTATTTGGAGATACAGCGGCCTAGAATGGCTGGCTGGTCCTTGACAGGCTGGTGACAGGTCTGTGCTTATCTGAATGGAATGAATTGATATATTGGGCTGGCATTCTGAGTGGCTGGTACTGGATACTATCGTTTTTAAAAAGTAATTTGGTGTTGTTTTGGTGGAATTTAATTATTACATTTAATCAAGTAATTCAAAGGTTAAATGTTTTTGTGTGTGTGTGTGTGTGTGTGTGTGTGTGTGTGTGTGTGTGTGTGTGTGTGTGTGTGTGTGTGTCTGTGTATGTGTGTGTGTGTATGGTTTTTGGCATCTATGTGCATAGTGCAGCCTGTGTGTGTTTCCCTGTGTGTGTGAGAGAGAATGTGTGTGTTGGTGTGTATGTGGGTTAATATTATGGGTGAGATATATTGTGTAAAAGTGTGTGTGTGTGTGTGTGTGTGTGTGCGCGCATGTGTGTGTGTGTGTGTGTGTGTGTGTGTCTGTGTGTGCGTGCGTGCGTGCGTGCGTGTGCGTGTGTCGCATACTCCAGCCTGTTTACCCAGAGTGCATTGCGTATCTCAATGGAGATGGATTACCCCGTCAGTCGCCTGGTAGAACTGCCGTTGAAGGCATGTGAATTCTGTGTGTGTCTCTACATGTGGATACTTTTTCATATCTGTCTACAGAGAAAGAATATACAGATAATTAGTTTAATCCGCCCGCAAAAAAAGAGATTGTGTTTCTTAAAATGGATTAGACGACACTTTATAGACAAAGCACTTCACACTCAGTTCTATTTTTATTTCTATCGACCACTTTCTTGGTTGCCAGGAATTCCAGATTTATTTCATACGCTGCATGCTTGTCTGTGTAACTGTAACAACATGTCAATACATGTCTGTAGTCTGCAACAAAAATATGCTGTGAGTGTGTGTGTGTGTGTGTGTGTGTGTGTGTGTGTGTGCTCATAGCGTCCATCTCACCAGTGTAGTTCTAGTAGAAGCCAGAACATTTGGTTATTAACTACCGAAAGCCGTCCATCTGCTCCCTCCACAGAAACACCAATCCAGAGACAACCCAAAGACACACACACACACACACACACACACACACACACACACACACACACTCACACACACACACACACACACAAAAACACAGAGGCAATTCTTATGTGTGTGTGTGTGTGAGAGAGAGAGGGAAGATCTTGGTTATCTGCTTGACTATGGTGATTTATGGCGATGCAGAACCAAAGAGTGACTTCTCTCAAAATACTGTCCATCACTCAAAATGTACTACAAAAACAAACTATTATTCTAATCCTGAATTCATTTGAATAACTCCCGCCACCAAAAATCTCTCTCTCTCTCTCTCTCTCTCTCTCTCTCACTCTCTCTCTCTCTCTCTCTCCCCCAAGAGGACAGGAGGGAGGCAGGAGGGAGGAGAAGGAGCCGTGGACGGAGGGAGAGGAAGGTAAGAATCAAACAAGTTGACGAAGCGACAGAAGTGAAAGAAATAGAGCGGGGAGTGGGGGGTGGCGAAAGAGAGGGAGAGAGAGAAAGAGAGAAAGGGGGGGGGGGGGGGGAGGTTATGGCAAGTTAAAACAAATCTCCAACAGAACCAGGCGTCCATCAGGTCTACCGGCGAACGCCAAGACACCATTGGCTGCAAGGAAACTCTGTGGGGGCCAGTAACTTAGCAACAGCCAATCAGAGGGGGCTGGTAACAGTGAGTAGGTGGAGGAAGTGTGCGTGTGTGTGTGTGTGTGTGTGTGTGTGTGTGTGTGTGTGTGTGTGTGTGTGTGTGTGTGTGTGTGTGTGTGTGTGTGTGTGTGTGTGTGTGTGTCATAACGGGCTGTGGGTGTAGTGAGTATGTGTTTGGGGGCTGTGTGGAAGTGTGAGATTGTTTTTTTTTTAGATCTTGCAAGTAATGAATCTGGAGTATTGCATCAGAGAGAGAGAGCGAGAGTGAGTGAGTGAGTGAGAGAGAGACAGAGAGAGAGAGTTGCAAAGTTACTTCCGTTGCTTAAAGAGCAGTAATGCTCATATACAGACTGTAAATGCTTCCCAGGGATTGGGAAATGAAGTTGAAAACCAGAACCCTGGAAAGACCAAGAGAACAATCAGGACAGTGAATTAAATCTTCACGGACCATGACGCTGACAATAACAGGAACGCTTATTTTTGATAAAGCTACTTCATTTTGGCAATGGCACGTCCGAATTTTCAAATGGAATTTAAAAAAAAATTACAAAATACAGTAAAAATCGAGTAACTTTGACCTTAAATTTACCGTAGTTCTAAGCAGGACCAAGAGTTCATTTTAAAGTTGGTCTCTCACCATATTGTTCAAATTTTCCCAAATATTTGAGCTGGCAATGCTTAGTTATGCCTCATGCTGTGTGTGCAGGTGTGACCCCAGGAGAACCTCTTGGCCTCCATCGCTCCCAATTTAGATGGCACAGCAAGATGATGCATCATGCATCGGCTGACGTTGACAAAACCTGTCATTGATTGAACGTGACGTTTGTCGCCGTTTGTGTTCTAGATGTGGAATTCAAACCCAGTCCACTGACACACAGCACAAGCGAAAGAAACTACAGTTTACTGTGCAGTCTGCAGAAAAACGCATGGAACTTCGGCAAAGCCTCTTTTCGGCTTTCTGACGGAACAACTGGTTTAAGCTCAGCCTCCTCTAAGCCACCCTCCCTCCCTCCCTCCGTCGCTGGGGCGGCAGGGCAGCATGACAGGCACCCAGCCAACCCCTCCTCCTCAAATTGTTGAGGAAGGATTCGACTCCCATTCAACCCCCAATGACCTGGTTAAAGCCTCCTACGGCCTTAATCCTTAACTCAACTGCTTAGGGGCTGTTTTTTTTGTTTTGTTTTGTTTTGGTTTTTTTCGTGTTGTTAGATACAGGAAATTAGTATTAAGACGGCGCGCCCGGTGCGCCGCTTTCGCGTCTGAACGAAATGGGAAAACGTCTGCTCGGAGCTCAGCCTCCAGGGGAGCTGTCCGATCCATCTCTTTCCCCCGTCTCCTGTCCCCTCCGTTTTGTCTCCATTCTTAACCTACGTCTTTTTATCTGCAAGCGGCTGGAAGCGGAGCACGAGTGAACACACAAACTCGCAGAGACAGAGAGAGAGAAAGAGAGAGAGAGAGAGAGGGAGAGAGAGAGAGAGGGGGAGAGAGCGAGTGGTTGCCGAGAAAGAGATACACAAGTACACAAACACAATGACACACAAATACACCTGTGCTCGCCCCGTCCTCCCCAGACGTCTCCGGCGTGGAATTGAGAAAACACGGAGATCCAAGCTCGACAAACAAACACATGCAGCGGAGTTCTGAGAATCGCACACACACACACACACACACACACACACACACACCATACACACTCATACACTATACACAAACACACACACACACACACACACGCGCGGGCGCACAGATCTGAGCGAGGAGGAAACAGACGATCGCTAATGGAGGCTTTGTTACGTGACACCTCTCCCTCTCTCCCTATCAGGGAGGCAGATAATGAGGTGATTGCGGGTGCACGGCACAGACCATCGATGCTTGTCGCTCCGTGACACACTGTCGCACTAACCACCGTCTCTGGTTCGCAGTAACAGAAACAGACACACACACACACACACACACACACACACACACACACACACACACACACACACACACACACACACACACACACACACACACACACACACACACACACACACACACACACACACACACACACAAATACAAACACACAGGGATTTTCTCTCCTCAAAGCGATGCCGGCAGAGGGAGGAGTGTCTCCATCGCTCCATCCCTCCATCCCTCTAATCTCGCGGTGGGGTGACGTGGACTGTGGTTGTGGAGGGTCGGGCTCCACTGTTATTCTGTCTGTTCTTGAGACTGTTCTTCTCACTGTTCATGCATCTGACTGTCCCGCTGTCTGTTCTTGCGTCCGTCTGTTCCTCTGACTAGTCTTCGGACTGTTCTTCTGTCTGTTCTTAAGACTGTTCTTCAGTCTGACTGTTCTTCTGGCTATTATTTTTTCTGACTGTTCTTCTGACTATTCTTCAAATTATTCTTCGCACTGCTCTTAGGACCGTTCTTCCATCTGAATATGCTTCTGTCAGACTGTTCTTCTGGCTGTTCTTCAAACTGCTTTTCTGTCTGTTCTTAAAACTCTTCTTGGCGGGGAAGGTCAGTCGGGTACGGGGAGGACCTGACCATTTGGAGCCTGGAGTTTGGGCTTACGCTCAGCACCCTTTCAGCGTTCACATCTTCTTGATGGGAATCACAACCCGGACACCCGCTCGAAGAGGTAGAAGCGAGCGGTTGAGACCTCTGTGTGGAGGCGCACGTCTCGCCCGTTGACTTTTGTATTTTCAAAGTTCTGCGTTTCCTCTATTTCCTTGGACTTCCATTTAGTCTCAGGTTTTTTTTTATTTTTTCCTTCTTTTTCCGAGGCCGGCGTTCAGCCGCCATTAGCCGAAGGGAAGTTTCGAGCGCTTCTCAAGCACTTACATCCGCTTCCACCCCCTCGGCCGTAATGGTTTCCCAGACGCCGAGTGGTGAGGTCAAACACACACACACACACACACACACACACACACACACACACTCACACCAGTCATGGTGCATGGTGGTAGCTGGACTGATGCGGTACACCGTACCTATAAAACACACAAATATAATACGACTGAGTTAATGAGTTTTGCTTCTTTTCAGTGTTCCTTCCTTTTTTCCTCTCATGGTTTTCTCTCATCAAAGTCAAATTTCCGAGAAATAGGAAAGAAAATCCCCCCCAAAAAACTGCCCGCACATTTTCTCGATTCATATTTTATAAAATCCGTTCGATGAAAGGGCTTTTGTCAAAGACGAGTACTAAACACGTCATGTATCCGGAAGGTTTTATTCTTACCGGTTTCTCATTTTTAACACAACATTTATTGTGGGATGGAAGGGTGTGGTGTACGATGTTGCTTAAGTGCATTCAATGTATTATTCATATTCAAGTCCGGGCCTAAAGGTGACTTGCAGGAACTCAAGCCCCATCTTAAAGGGAGATTTACAACTTGTGCCAAGTTCCCCAAACCGTCCGCGAGGAAGAGAAATTGCTCATTTTTAAAACCAAAAAAAAGAAGAACAGCACATCCATCTTGAGGAATTGTTTTTGTTTTTCCGTTTATCGTCTCGTATGGTCATGGATTTCTCGGCAAACTCAAAAATATCCTGTACTCTCAATCCAAGTGTTGGAAGAAATTCAGTTGTTTTCTGTGTAGGATACGAGCAAGCAAGTGAATCCCATAATACTTTGGCCTGACGTCATTCCAGAGTGATTCGAGAGAAGTATGTATTCGCAATTATATTGTACAATACAATGTTCAGCAAAATGCTCACTGGCAGGATTCAGAGGAAGTCGTCAAGGTAAGGACATTTCAAAAAGAAGATATCGAATAATAGAAAAAACAGAAAAGAACATTTTGAAAAAATAAATTCAGAAGAAAAGACATAAGAAAAATGATCAATGAAATAATCAAAAAACTATCAAAAAAATAACTTAATATAATATAATAAAAATAATAATAATAATAATTGAAAATAATTTGGGTTAGGGGGTATTAAGTACAGTGACGGGCACCAAGCAAGGGCAAGTGAGGAGAAATCGTAGAATGAAAAATAAAAAGGTATTTTACTTATTTTGGGATTCTCAGCATGAGAAATAGGAGGTGTGCCGTGTAAGCGTGTGAACTGGTTGTTATGCGGGTGCCACGCCATCGTTCAGACAGTCCATTATTCCGAAACCCCAATATTTCAAAAAATGGCCCATTAAGGTCCAATGACATCATTCTGCATAATAATGAGCCAATGTGC
>NC_137197.1:14299447-14314447 GCF_960531495.2 Zeus faber
AATTCGTTTCCTTTTGAGAGCAGAGGGCAGGCGCGTAGCGGCGCCCCAGGACCAACTCCGGTTCCTCGAGCCGACGCCTGGATCAAGGGTCTGGGCCAGAGAGTAAACCCTTTAAGGTGGGAGGAAACCAGAGCGCCTGAAGGAAAACCCGACACGAACACGGGGAGAACATGCACGCGCCCCGGTCGGGGTCAAACCCGGAACCCTCCCGCTGCGAGGCAACAGTGCTCGTGTTGCTGCTCAGCCTCCACGCCACCGGTATGCTCAAGGTTTATGGGTACGTAGCACTCAGCAGTTCAAGGACCATTTGGCAAAAAAAACGGTTTCGGCCACAGTAGTCATTTGCGTCCGGCCAAGTGGGAGAACGTTTGAGAGAAATTGGTTGTGTTTGGTAATAGGGCACACACCGTTTTGTTATACAGCTATTGCTCCAGCCGTGCAATCTGTAAATCCTTCAGTTCGACATCTATAAACTACCGTTCATATCAGTCTGCAAATGGTTCACACACACAGTTGCGCACCTACTGTACACAACAACCCACACAGAACTATAGACGAGCACGCCCAAACACCCACGTTCACGGTGTCACACACACATCCATAGGCAGCGAACACACACTTGTTATACATAAACATATTAATCCCAGTCGTACTTAGAGGGCGGAGACTGAGATAAATGGTGTAAATCTCGCCTTCATGCCGCCGGGCGCACTTACCTCTATCTGGTGTGTTGTGCTTTATCAAGACTCAACATGAAGACAAAGTGGCTGTGGCTGCCGGATGGAGTAATAAAGGTGAGGGCCTGTAGGCTGCTTCCACAGGGCTGAGGACGGGGAGAGACAATCATATAAGAGGCGTCAATGCATCAGTTCCACAGGAGAAAAAAAGACTTTCGGCTCTCCCATCGTCGACCAACCGGGAAGAGGCCGACGTGCCACGCGGTAAATGAGTACACGCTGCATTAAATCCGCACCCCTACTCCTAGTCTCTACGACCTCGGGACAAAACGGGCGCAGGGCGGGCCGTGTCAAAGCGCGGCAATTACATTCATGGAAAAATTGCGAAACACGTTGAGTTTAACGCACACCATTCGACCATTCCCCTGAATTGAAATCAGCCTATATTGTTGCGACTGATTCAAATCCACCACACACACACATTGGAAACCAAAACAACCCACAACCCCTCGCTCTTCCAGCAGCTGCTCTTTAACGGTCTGGCCTTTTTTTTTTTTTTTGCAATTGGTGCTAAGATACACTGCGGCTACGGAGGTAGTGGTAATGTGCAGGTTCCATGCTCACGTTGAAACTGAAATACCTCCCAAAGTCTTGTTCTACGGAAAAACCCGGACTTTGAGAAATGTATGCATGGGATACATGAAGTCTAGTTGAATCCCAGCTGTATCCGCCCTGTAGCGCTGAAT
This sequence comes from Zeus faber, assembly GCF_960531495.2. Taxonomy (NCBI): domain Eukaryota; kingdom Metazoa; phylum Chordata; class Actinopteri; order Zeiformes; family Zeidae; genus Zeus; species Zeus faber. The sequence continues at coordinate 14,300,871 of NC_137197.1, forward strand.
GGACGTCGTCCAAGGATTTGCGTGTTTTTTTCGTTTTGTTGCCGGCATCCACAGGACGCGTTTCACAACCAATTGCGCTCACGGTTTTCTGTCTGAGCCGTGTTGTTGTTCCGTACAACAAGCGCCGTTCTGCTCCGTCTCCAAAGCGTCAGATAGAGATTAGAAGACAGGAGATCCTCCCCTCTGCGCTAAACACCGCTTCGCATCAGATATCATTCCGGATGACGTTCTCCCTGTGCCGACGCCGATAACAGGGAGTCGCCGGGCGTGGAACCGGGTAAACAAGTTCATTTTTGCAGAAACGAAATGAAATGCGGCCGCTGTTCCCACGTATAGGGGAGGACCGTCTTTTAACTACCCAGCGCAGTGATCCCGCGCGGATCAAAGCGCCGTCTAATTAGAGCTGACAGTCCGATCCCAGCTTTCCCTTTCCCTTTGTTTGTTTGTTGGTTTGTTTGTTTGTTGGTACGGGAATCTGCGGGGAGCGCGTGCATGCGGGCGAACACACACACACGCGCGCGCGCGCGCAGGCAGCTTTCCAGCGAGCTGAACTAACAGGCTGCAGGTTATTAGTAAATGACCGGCTGCCATCAGAAGGAGACCCGGCGGCGCGTCATCGCTGAGACTCCAAGCAGGGACGTGACACAACAGCCAGGCATCATCGGCGTAGTCTCTGACGCGCCCCTTCCTCCTGCGCACGCTCCGATGTGCTCCGGTTACAGCCGGCGCCGGCGACAGCGAGATCTGCCTCTTGTTCCGTTGACACGTTTTCGCCGAAGAAATCCCTTCGCCGGAGTCAGACGGGGCCCAGGCCCCGGTGTTACCGCCGCTCGTTTTGAGACGCAACATAACATAACACAAGGTGGTGACTCACACAAGTGGTTGCTAAACAGCCTGCAAATGACATTGGGGGGGTAGATTATGCACTATTTCTTTTTCTCTCACACACACACACACACACACACACACACATACACACACACACACACACACACACACGCACATGCACACGCACTTACATACACACACACACACACACACACACACACACACATACACACACACACACACACACTCACACAAATACAGGTAGGAAGGTAGGACTATAAGTGGTTTATAAGGTTGTCTAGAAAAAATAAACTTTTAAAACCTTGTTAAAAGGCATGAGTAAATAAAAAAACAAATGTGTGTTTTTGTTTCCCTTTTAAACCAAGTGCATTATTTTCTCCAGCCACACTACAAAAACATGATGCATAATACATCTAAATAAAACACACACTCACTGAGTATCAAACGTAACTTGGGAAAAGCTGGAAAAGCGGGTCAGGAGGCTCCATTCCCTTCTTTTCACTGTTGTAACTCCTTGTTGTTTGGAGATATTAATAATTCAATTCCATTAAACTGCGCGAATGTCCTGTCACAGCCCTCGCACATTAACTTTCCAAAATGAATGGTTTTCAAGTTTTTTAAAGCGACTGACGCAGATAACTGCCCGCCCAACAATCCAGACGCCGTATGATCCTGAAAGTTGTTTCTTTTGGGCTCCGTTTGACTGTTTTGATTGCAGTGGAAAGGGCTGTCAGAGAGCTGCGTGGGTGCGCGCGCGCGCGCGCGCGTGTGCCTGGCTTCTCCCCGGCTTTAAAGAGCAGGAAACAAGAGAGAAAAATAAAAAGTGAAGAAGAAAAAACACTTTTGAGTTCATGCTAATTACTAATCCTAATCAGAACACACACACACACACACACACACACACACACACACACACACACACACACACACACACACACACACACGCACACACGGGGCTCTACAGAGCATCATTGTTTTTATTAAAACTATAATTTATTCTCCAATATTGAAAACCTTATGTGTTTGTTTATGTATTGTAAATTTACATTTTGTTATCCTACGTCTATTGCATATTTATTGGCAATTCTTTTCTTGTTTCTTGTCTATTTTAAGGTACGTTTTTATTGTGTATTGTTCACTAGGTTTACTGTTTATGGTCATGGTCTTTCCATCTATCTACAGCATCTATCTATCTATCTATCTATCTATCTATCTATCTATCTATCTATCTATCTATCTATCTATCTATCTATCTATCTATCTAAATAGAGGGACAGATTCCTGTCAAATCCAAAAGGTATTTAACAAATCAAACAAAGTTGTCTTCGTCCTCAGATCATCAGGAAAGAAAAATCAAAACAACGTCCAACGTCTAAAAAAAAAACCAGATCTCTATCTTTCTAGTACCTCCTCTCCGACATGTCCCCCCTTCCTCTTCCCCTTCCTCTTCCACTTCCTCTTCCACTTTACATATCTACGGCCCGATCCCTCCTCGTGTTGGCGCGTAACTCGCTTCGCTCCTCTTACTCCCAATCTCCACCACTCATCCTTGTTTCCCCCTCTCATCTCAACCACTCTCTCTCTCTCTCTCTCTCTCTCTCTCTCTCTCTCTCTCTCTGATGCTCTCCATCCCACCCGGAAGGTTTGAGCAAACTTCTTTTTAAGCCTTTTTTAAGTCCCTTTGAGTGTTTTTAATCCCGCACCCAACGTCTGCTCCGGCAGGTGAGAGGCAAAAAAGAAAAAAGAAAAAAAAGAAAAGAAAAGAAGCCAGACTGTGTATATTTAGATTCCACCGCGTGTTATGGAGGGTATTTAAAGGCCCGGGATTTTGGATGGAGCACCCAAAACTGTCAACACAGACACTTTCTCTCCTCACCTCGCCTCCCCTCTCCTCAGGATGTCATCTTTTGTTTTTTTGGGTTTCCCCCCCCCCCCTTCCCACCCACCTTGGGTTTACAGTCTAATTATTTGCTTGTCCTTATCTGAATTCATTATCTGTTTCCTCCTCATTACGCAGTGTTCTGCTCCGCTTTGCAATTTAAACCGACAGGAGACCCGCCGGAAAACACACGCACGCACGCACGCACGCGCACATACTGTACACATTAGACATTAATACATGTCTAAACAACGCGTAATCCCTCTCTCTATGTGTCCGCTTATCTACTTCACTGAACACGTTGGCGGTTGGCAGTTTAGGTATTTGGTTTTTTTTTTCTCATAGAAAAGCCCAAAGTAGAAGAAAAGGGCATTTGATTAACTTTCTTTTTGGACAGGCTAAGCTCCGCAGGAAGTCATGATTGGTCAGGTGATTAAAACAAACAAAAAAAAAAGGCGGCATTTCTGGAATCAATAGGTGTCGCGTGTGTGTGTCTGTGTGTGTCTGTGTGTAGGTGTGCTTATTTGTCGTTTTTCACAAAAGGCAATGAGCCACGGACCCAAAAATGTCGATGCTTCCGAAAAGGCGAATCGCTCGGATTCATTTTTCTTTATTTGGCGGCAGACGGCTGATTGATTCGCGTTTCACTTCGCCATTTGCAAATAATAAAGTATCTACAGAAAGCAGGTAGCTGATCTAAGCATTATGACCAGGGTTTAAATTACAAAAAGAATGCTCAGCTTCCCTGAGAGCAATAACGCCATACCAATTTGCAAAGTCTCTATAAAATCTCCCCAAGTTACTAACCACTTGATGTCTTTTATTTTTTTTTTCCCCGGATGTAATTTGCGTTCCCTCGAGATTGAAACAAGATAATGCGTTGTCGGAAGTCTCCGGTAATTTCCTCTAAGACGTGGCGTAACGCTGGCTCGGCACTTTCTCACCAGGACACTTCATCCCCGTTCTCCCTCGGTGCATGAGGGTTTACTCTATTTTAACACCTTCTCTGTTTAATTATATCATTGTTGACGTGGACGGCCCTCCTCTCTGCCCTGGTGGCGGGACGCGGTTGTTGCAGCCTCAGCTGGTGCAGACATTTGGGAACATTGGTCGTAGCCGAGACACTCCACGCGCAGCCCGACCTCAATATATCCCCCACTTTATTTCAGGGCGTAGGCTTCCGATAAAAAAAAGTGCCAGCTGCGCTTCGGGCACAAGCACAGTGGGACACCAAATCAGGACTCGGAAAAACCTTTTGTTTCTTCTGGTATTAAGAGATCCTTTAGTAAAAAAAATAAAAATAAATCGAAAACAGGAACAAAAGGAAAAGAAGAACTCGCCACGCCAGAAAGGGAAAGAACAATTTCTCTATGCAGGGGGAATATGCACCTATTCTATTTGATCTTTTTGCATTAGATGCAGCTTGTGCGTGCGCGATTTACTGCTAAGGCGATGTTTCATTAGCTCTTTATATCTGAAGGCATAGGCCTTATCTGTTTTCTTAAACTCAGGCCTTTTAAAAACCAATCACTGTTCACAGCACAACCTCGCTCAACACTTTACTCTTGAGCTCCTTGCTGTGCTTCAATGCAGTCCAAAGAGGGTAAATAAGCCATAAACGTTATATATATATATATATATATATATATATATATATATATATATATTTATTTATTTATTTATATATAGCTGATAGCTTGCAGTCTTTATAAAAAAAAAATCATATTATAAAAAAATATTCAGCTTTTTTTTCCATCTGTGCTAGAAACAGGAAGCTGTGTCGCTTCCTACTATAAACCTGGCGTAGGAAAAATAACGCTTGATTGTCCGGTGGCAGTTGCAAAGAGCTGTTTTTAAATAAAATGTAACATTACTGTTAATTAAAAGATGTTGAAAAATACACCCCAAGACACTCATGGCTATAATTTGAGTTTCCCGTTTTTGAAAAAGAGATTTATGATATTCAATACTATATACGGCTTGCACTTTTGCTCCATTGGACTGTATTTAACCACAGTGGGAACCTGCAGCAGAGTGGTAAGTTTCTCAGTGGTAGAGTGTTCAACGAGGTTGCGCTATGAACCGTTATAGAGGATGGGAACCAACATTCTAAGACATTTTTAATCAAACCTGATAAAATGCATTGTTTGGCGCCAATTATTTATTAATACGGCTGTCTGAGCATACTGTGAGTGTCCTGATATTTACAGTGAATTCTTTTGAGGCTTTACCCCATTGGACTGCAGCTGCAGAGGAGTGGTAAGTTCCTCACTGGTAAAGTGCTTGAGCATTTGCTATGGATTATGAACATTTTATGAAGGTTCCTGAGCTGAAAAATATCCAATCTATCCTTGAACAATGTGTTGGGCACCACGCAGCTCAGCAGCCCGGTGGGTGTAATAACACTTGTAAGAACCCACTGAGTGAACGTGCTGCGTTGGACACCCTCACACGCCACTCGTTCACTATTGTTAATTAGTCCCGTTGAGTTTGACAGTAAGATACACCAATTAAATGACACACAGCCAATCTATTGTGTGCTGGATGGGGGGGATAAAAAAATCATAGTGCTGAAGGGAGCTGACTAATCACCCAGTGCATTTAATTGAGTAATTGTTAAAAAATGAAATGCCATTATTCAGAATTTCCTCATTCCATTCAGTATTGATCACGGTTAGTTGGTATGAATGAGGAACGGAAAAGAATGCCCCGACGACATTTGAATTTCAGCAAAGCACAGAAATATGTTAAGTCCTCGTCACCGCGCTCGATAGGAAAACGCAGAAATGATTGGCATCAGCCATAAGTCAAAAGTAAATTGTACGTTTGTCTGCTAGAAATTTGCAAGGACATCAACATTTTTCACCTCATGAATTAAGGATAATACGGTGACAAATTCAAATTTCCAAACCCTGCACAGGGTGAAATGAAAATAAAAATGCAAATAAAGTGAAAGAGTGTGGGGAAATTATTTCAGTGCAAACAAGCAGGTGTGAAAGGAAAGCAGAGTCGGGTGCTGAATCATAATATACATCAGAAAGTATTCTACAAACGCGCGCGCGTGTGTGTGTGTGTGTGTGTGAGTGTGCGTGTGTGTGTGCGTGCGTGCGTATGTGTGTGTGTGTGTATGAGTGTGCGTGTGTGTGTGCGTGCGTGCGTATGTGTGTGTGTGTGTGTGTGTGTGTGTGTGTGTGTGTGTGTGTGTCTCAGGCACATGTTCTCTACTTCTACACACACCCACACACACACACACACAAACACACACACACACACACACACACACACACACACACACACACACACACACACACACACACACACACACACACACACACACACACACACACACACATTCTCCCTCTCTATGACACATGAAGTCCACAAGAAGCCGTTCTCTCCCAAGACGCAACCTTGTACACACCATGTCTCCACGGACACAACAAACATAGAGACAAACACATACAACGAGGTGCAAACACGCACACACAAATAAAAACAATCAATAATAAGCGGACTCACAAACATACACACCCACAAAGACACACACAGATACACACACACACACACAAACAGAAATAAACATAGACAGACACATACCCAAACAAACGCACACATGCAAACAGACAAGACACACACACACATTTGCATCCACGGACACAAACACACACACTCACGCACACAAAAACAAGCACATAAAATACAGTCAAATTAGCACACGCATGCACACACAGGAGGATTAGAGATTAGGAAGCAGGAATCAATCTAAACAGCATCTGCATGGACACAGCAGATCATAATACGAACACTTCAGATGCATCTGAAAAACAACATTTCTGCACACACACGGGTCCAGATCCAGATCAAGATCCGGACCCGGCCCAGCTCTAACTTCAACTCGGGATCCAAATCCGCATCTAGATCCAGCTCCCACTCAAGATCCAGATCCAGATTTAACGTCAAAAACAGCAAAAAGTATTTTCTATAGCTAAAGCGGATGTGTGGTTGTGTTGTTGTGTTGTTGTGTTGGTGTGTTGTTTTGTGATTGTGTTGTTGTGTGGTTGTCTTGTTCTGTTGGTGTGTTGTCATGTTGTCATGTTGTTGTGTTGTTCTGTGATTGTGTTGTTGTGTGGTTGTGTTGTTGTGTTGGTGTGTTGGTGTGTGGTTGTTTTGTTGTGTGGGTGTGTTGTTATGCTGGTGTGTTGTTGTGTGGTTGTGGGGTTGTGTTGGTCTGTTGGTGGGTTGTTGTATGGTTGTGTATTTTTGTGGTTGTGTTGTTGTGTTGGTGTGTGGTTGTGTCGGGGTGTCATTGTGTGGTTGTGTGGGTCTGTTGTTGTGTGGTTGTGTGGTTTTGTTTGGTGTTGGTGTGTCGTCGTTTGGTTGTGTGGGTGTGTTGTTCTGTGGTTGTTTTGTTGTGTGGGTGTGTTGTTATGCTGGTGTGTTGTTGTGTGATTGTGTGGTTGTGTTGGTCTGTTGGTGATTTGTTGTATGGGTGTGTTGTTCTGTGGTTGTGTAGTTGTGTGTTTGTGTGGGTGTGTCGTTGTGTGGGTGTGATGCTGTGTGGTTGTGTTGTTGTGTTGGTGTGTTGTCGTGTGGGTGTGTTGTTCTGTGGTTGGGTTGTTGTGTGGGTGTGTTGCCGTGTGGTTGTGTGGGTGTGTTGTTCTGTGGTAATGTTGTTATGTGGGTGTGTTGTTGTGTTGTCGTGTTGTTGTGTTGGTCAGTTGCCGTGTGGTTGTGTGGTTGTGTTGTTCTGTGGGTTTTATGTTGGTTTAATTGGTGGTTGTGTATCATGAGTGTTGTTGTTGTTTTGGTGTGTTGCTGTGTGGTTGTATGCGTGTGTTGTTGAGTTGTCGTGTTGTTGTGTTGTTGTGTTGTTGAATTACTGTGGATGTTGAGTGGTATTGATCTGAGATGAATGAATCTCAGATCATCAGATCATATGTTCCATGTGCACGTGGAGCTGCACGGCACTGGTATAGTATATATATATATATATATATATATATATATATATATATATATATATATATATATATAATATACATCATATACGATAATATACACCGTTGACACCGTTGCCAATTAAAACTAATTGTGGCCTCTATGAGGTGTTTGACTCTTAGATTTCCTCTCGTATCCGCCGCCATCCAACCCAGACATGCATCTGAAAGTCGAGCTGCTTTCATTGTTTTTGCATGAGCCAGTGCCCTCAGCTCTGGATCTGTGGAGCTCTCAATGGGAAAAAACCACAAGGAAACCTGCTTTCACCGGAGCTGCTTCGGTTATTCCAGCGGCGTTTGAGCCTTTCTTTCTGCTCTTTGGGTGCATTCCATCCCTGTGGCACCATCCATCCAGCCCGTCTCAGGCTCCACCTCAGTTGTACTGAAACCGCCAGATGAGTAATATCAGCCTTAATAATTGATGAAGGGGAATAACTAATTCATGTCATGAAATTAGTCCCGCTAGGATTTGGAGGTTCTGCGATCAGAGAAGACTTGAGGATTTTAACTTCCAGCCTTCAGAGCTGAAAGATGGAGTTAAGACTTGATTTGGCTTCTTTCTACTTTGGGTTAGGATGGATGGGTGGATAGATGGGTGGATGGGTGGACGGATGGGTGGATGGAGGAATGGATAGGTAGCTGATTAATTAATTAATGGATAGGTGGATAAATGGATGGATGGATGGATGAACGGATGGATGCAAAAAATCAATACATGGAAATTGAAATTAATATTATGTGGAATTAATGTGTGTATGTAATTCATTTATATATGCAAAATTATGTGTATGTATGGATGGAATGTATGGATGTGTGTGTGTGTGTGGTTTGCACGTGTGTGTGTGTGTGTGTGTGTGTGTGTGTATGTGTGTGTGTGTGTGCGCGCGTGTGTGTGCGTGCGCGCGTTTGTGTGTGTGTGTGTGTCTGTGTGTGTGCGTGTGTGTGTGTGTGTGTATGCAGCATCCGTCCCATCTGCAGATCGTGACTCCGCCAATGGAGAGCGGCCTCGCTGAATCACAGCTGCCAGCAACGGTGGGATAAACAACCTATCCCTCCCTTCCTCCCTCCCTTCCTCCCTCCCTCCCTTCCTCCCTTCCTTCCTTCCTTCCTTCCACCTTTACCTTCACTCCTCTCCTCTTCCCACTCTTCCCCTCCACACCTCATCCCGTCTCAACTCAAAGCCCATTTAAAAGAACCGCAGAGCCAATCCAGTTTACATGGCTGACTTGGAGAGACTTGTGGGCTTTTTTACCACATAACTTTGCACGCCCCCCCCTCCCACCAAACACACACCCACAAACACACACACATACACACACACGTACAGTAGCAGCTCCTCTCGTCTGAAATGATCTCTGTACTCACTCTCTCCACCTCACCGCCACTTACACTGCCATTTCCCTCCATTTAGTCTGTCTACCATTCAGAGAGAGAGAGAGAGAAAGAGAGAGAGGGAGGGAGGGGGAGAGAGAGAGGGAGCACGTTTGTATATCGGTCTCGGGGTACAATCCAGACCACGGCAGTTAACACTGAACCTCTCTCTCTTTCTCGCTCTCCCTTTCTCCCCCCTCCCTCCCTCCCTCCCTCCCTCTCTCTCTCTCTCTCTCTCTCTCTCTCAATGTCACTCTCTCCTCTGCTCCTCTCCTCCTCCCCGCTTGCCTACGATATTGTATTTCTTCGCCTCCCCTTTCCCTATCTCCATTCATCATGCCCTTTCTCCTGTAAAACCTCATCATCCCGCCCCCCCCCTCCCTTCCTTCCTAACCCCTTGTTGTTGTTTTTTCCCCTCCACCTCTCCGTGCATCCATCCGTCCCTCCCTTCATTTGTCTATTGTTCGTTGTCCTCTCCAACAATCAGATTTTTTTTTCTCCCTCATCCCCTCCCTCCTTCCTTCCTCCTGGCTTTGCAGCGGTCCCACTCATTCATTTATCTGTTTATTCACTTGCCAGTGCGTGTGTGTGTGTGTGTGTGTGTGTGTGTGTGTGTGTGTGCGCGCGCGTGTGTGTGTGTTAGAGCAGCAGTAATGAGAAGGATGGCTGATCCAATGTTGCAATATGATCCAATCAACGCTTGGATAGAAGCAAACTGTTATTTACAGCATTTTTTTCAGTTCCACGAACCCGAGCCCAAAGCTGGTATTTTAACCCTTTCACACCTGCCTGCTGTTCTCCAATCATGCCCTTTTGCGTACAAACACAATAAAAAATTACAATAATAACTACATGGAAATAACTAAATAAGAAGAAAAACAAGAATCATAAGAATAATAATAAATAAAGGAGAGCTCCCCCTCTCTCTTTTCTTTATTCTTTCCAAAAGCCTGTACTTTTTGGTTGCCAGGTTTGGGGTTTTCCCCGTCTTAACTTAAATCACTTCATTGTCAGTTGTCTTTAGCTTTTAGTCACAGGGCTCATGGACTCGAGGCCAAACGGGGGCGGCCGCATCTCAAAACGGGACGTCTTGGCTAGAAATGTTGTTCGGCAACATTTTGACAAATTGATCGTTCAGTTGATTTTCAAGTCAATATCAGATGATTTACCTTGGGAATTGATGAGGGAACAGATCGACACCACAGATTAACATCAGATCCCAGATGTTGGATTTGACCTGAAAAGGGTGTCTACTCCACCCACCTACGGCAGCTCTACTCCACCACGATTTTCTTCAATATTTTGAGATATATACAGTGTTTCCAATATATATATAAATTCATAACATATGACATAAAAAAAAATATTATATATATATATATATATATATATATATATATATATATATATATATACTTGGAGCTAATTTAATTGTTGAAATTGTCAATACAAACAATATGTCATAGATTATTTGATATTATGTGTTGATATGTGGCAAATACATGATGATTATGTTAAAATTGAGTATTTGCTTGTCAATGTTTAATATAATTTTCATTAGCTGTGATGATTTTTTTAGGTTGATTAACGTGTGTAATTGACAGGACTGAATGAACAATTCATCTCAGATGGTGGACAGGACGCTAAGAGAGTCGTGTAGGCTTGACAAGCAACTCTCTAACTGCTTTTGAATTGCACCTAAAATATTGTTGTTTTGCTCCATTGTATTCTCTGTGGTCCTAACTGCAGTAAACCGTATATAACAAACAGAAAATCAGGTTTATACGAGACTCGGTTTGAATCTTTCTCGGTTTTGATTTGACTATACATTCCTTGACATGGTTTTTGATTTATTCTTGCTATTTTTATTTTCTCATGTAAAATCCAGGGGTGGTCCCGTGTCAGACTCTGTGGGTGTAGTTTAATGGTCTCACTTGTGAACCTCTCAGTACCAGGATCCACACTAGTACTAGTAACAGGATCCATAATGCATTTATACATTTACACACTGTTCCTCCTGGACCGTCTGCCCACAACAGCACACTAAGCTATTCAGGGCTCCACTCCATCTCTCTCTCCCGCTCTCTCTCTCTCTCTCTCCCTCTCTCTCTCTCTCTCTGTCTGGCTCTTATTATTCTCTGATCATTTTTTTCATCATCGCATATCATTTCTGTCTCGTTCAGTCCGTCTTCGGATTTTCTTTTCCACTCTTCGTTTGGGAATCTCCAAATGAGGCCTAGTCTCCCAACCCCTCTCTCTCTCTCTCTCTGTCTCTCTCTCTCTCTCTCTCTCCCTGTTTCATCCTGTTTTCTGAGCCTCCCTGCCACTCCGTGTGCCTCTGTAGAAAAAAAAAAAAAAAAAACAGGAGGAGCTGGATAGGCAAAATAAAATAGAAAAAAAGAAAAATTGCGAAAATGCTCAACTTCTCTTTGTGTGACTGTAACACCTGCAAGTGGTTTTTATGTGTGTTTGTGTGTGTGAGTGTGTGCGTGCGTGCGTGCGTGTGTGTATGTGTTCGAGCTGATCACAAAATCTACTACTAGCCACTTTCAGAATCTAAAATAAATCCACTCAGAAACATGGAGTGATAAGTCAGAGGCTCTGCACGCCTCAATCAAACAGTCATTTCAACTCTGAGTGGCAATTGAACGATTCCTCTGGCAGCGACACCTCGGCCTCGTTACCTAGCAACAGTGGCTTTTTTATTTAGCTTTTTTTATTTTACAACATAACCCTTGCCCGTGTGTTTGGAAAATGTTGTGATTTCGAAGGATTATAAGTTATAAATTGGAGTGGGCAGACGCTGGAGTCGACCACTCGAAAACACCGCCCGCCAAGTGGCTGAAGAGCAGGGTGGAGTGGCTGCACGGATGTGGTCTGGTGTTCTACTGTGGAGTAGAGTCTGGAGCCACAGTCACTGTGGGGATAATACAACTGGACAGCAGGGGAGTTGCTCGGATGCAAAGGCATCAGCCCAACCAGGCGCGAGCCATTTTGCCGCTCTGGGCAAACTGTCGACCCCGGGGGGTGGGGTGGAGGTGGGGTTGGCTTGTTTGGTTCCATAAGGAAACCGAATAAAATAAAAGTAACCTACATTTTAAATATAAAAGCAATGTGTTTATATTTAACACGCCAATCACAGGAACCCCATCACAACTTGACGGCGCCACACGGTTCCACACCCTTGTTTGGCCGGCCTATTTAAGCAGCCAATCCCTCCTGCCCTGCCTGCTTGCTGCCTGCTATCCTGCCTGCTTCGCTGCCTGCTTGCTGCCTGCTAACTTGCCTGCTTTGCTGCATGCTTGCTGTCTGCCAACTTGCCTGCTTTGCTGCCTGCTTGCTGCCTGCTAACTTGCCTGCTTTGCTGCATGCTTGCTTCCTGCATTGCTGTGCTCCCTCCACCTCCCCTGCATCCACCCGTTGGGATGTACTGTCCATTGGGGGGGGTTCGAGCCCATCACTCCTATATTTGCCCAGACGCCCAAACCCAAAGGAAACAAAGAGAATAAAGATCATCTCAAAGTAATTCTAAGAGTTGTCCATCAGAAGTGTTTTGTCCTTCATGAGACACTTCTTCCTTCATGAGATCTTCCTCAGAGTAAGATGTTCCCCTTTTTCCTGAAAAAAGCAAAGGTGGAGAGAGGAGTCGAAAGAAAAACGAATGACCCTCAAACGATCACTTTTCTCCATGAATGTTTTTTTTTTTTTTTTTTAAGTTTGGTTCCTGAGCTGCATGACTATTATACTCCCATATTTGCGACGGTAAATTTGTATTTCGCAAAACCTTTAAAGCAAACGGTGCGATTTCATAGACAAACTCGAAATCTGAAAGCCGAAATTGCTTTGATTATTGAGTGAGTTTCCGTGGCTCTCCGGACGTCTGGACGTACGGAGAGCCGTTCGGAACTCGCACTTTCATCCTAAATAATTGAACGGCGGGGAAGCGGAAACGGGAAACAGCTGAAAACACCGTCAAGAGTGAGCGAGCGACCTCCGCCGCCGCCGCCGCCGCCGACCCGTAGGTCGATATTCGAATTGTATCGGCCGCTCCCAAATCTAGGGGTCATCGCTTTTATCAGCACCCCCACGCCCCACCTGACAAACCCCAGGATCAATACTTCTCATCAACAGCGGTGAAATCGATAGTCGATGGCGATGACGACCCCCCCCCCCCCGGCCACCGGATCTGTGTTCATTACGCTCTCGATACTTAGATATCTCTCTTTCCGTTGACAACAATGATCAGCATACTTTGTAAGAATAACAAGCCATGGTACCATATTACACAACTATTTTGCTTTCATTTCAGCGACATTGATATTTTGGTCGATTTTATTTTTCGCCCTCGAAAAGGTCACCCCCCGAACGGCGCTCCCAACCTTCTCCCTCGGTGAACGCCGACGTCGCTTTGACCCGCGGCCTTCCGTACCCGGCGCGGGGAAGAAAAACCTTGTGCGCAAAAAGAAACTGCCCCACGACAA
>NC_137197.1:14321947-14331947 GCF_960531495.2 Zeus faber
CTCCGCAGGGTTCTCTCTCGCGCGCTCAGCGGTAACTTTCTTCACAGCGTGATTGGTTCTCTTCTTGACTTTTGAGCTGCGATCAAATACAAACATGTTTTTCGCAGCAATAATAATCCTCGGATGTTGGAGGGTGAAGAATCGACACATTATTCATCGGCCTCATTTTCCGGTGTTCCCACGACCCGACCTTGTACACGATTTTGGGCTTCACACAATAAGACCATGGGTTAGACACTCTGGGTGGTGATGAAAGGTTCGACTCCACTTTTTGAAGTTCTTGAATAGTCACTTGTAAGAAAAATGAGTCCTTCAGTGTTCCGACTCTTTGTTGTTGTTGTTGTTGTTACGCACGGGGAGGACTCCCCGTGAACGACAAATGAGAGTCAGAAGAGTCGGCTCAGATTTGTTGACGGAATTCTCTCTGGAATCGTTTAATGCTGTAAAAAAAAGGAAAATCATTACGTAAGCGAAAATAAAACAAAGCAAAAACAAAACTGTGGAGCCCAGAAAAATCGCTTAGCCTCATTTTGTTTACACCATTTGTTTTGGCAGAGAAATGCAAAGTTTGAATCAAAAACACGATTTAGTTCGGTAAAATTATTGGGGTTTTTTTGGTGAAATTGTGAAAGTTGAATCAGTCACATTCAATAAGAGTCATGACAAATGTCCTGTCCCTTCCTTGCAGTTTTCAGTTTGTGATCCGATGATTCACTCGCTGGCTTGTCCACTCCTTTGCTGGAGGGACTCACGACAGTGCCATGCCATTGCTCCGACGGCCCGTTATTCCAAAACCCTAACAGTCCGAAAAATGGCCCATTGGATATGGCTCATTGGACATGGAACGACACCCTAACCCCAACCATGTCTAAGCTTATACCGAAACGTAACCATCTTTAACTCGACAGTTGTTTAAAAGATTTGTTCGCTATGAGGGAATCGTTCGCTGTGAGCAAATCGTTTGCGAGTCAAGCATCACCACACATGGGACAATCCCGCGCGTTTTAAGACACTAACACAGGCCGACTCTTCCACCGCAGCTTTGTGGATGATTTAATAATCGGAATCCGCATCGAAAACTTTACCACATCCTAAATATAATGTTTTCTTGTTTTTGTTTTTTTTTTCGTTTTTTCCAACCCCAACTCGCAGGGCTGCTCTGCTCCTACGCTGCAAATTAGATGTGCACGACTGCACGGAGCAGAGCAATCCGCTTCGCACAAGTGGCAGTTTCTCCTGCACAGACTGTGAGCGTTCCCTGAAGGGAGCTGAGAGAAAACCGCCTTTTTTTCAGGAACTAGAAACAGCCCTTCTGAGGCAAACAGACTGAGACGCCACAGAGCGGATCTGCCAAAGGCACACCAGCAGAAAGTTCACAGTGAAAGAAAAAAGGGAATCTGCGATGATATTTGCAGAGATGGTTCCACTTCTGTGTCGGAAAATGGGGAGTTTACTGGGAAGTGAAATATTGGCATATTTTGCAACACGTTACAAGTGTCGTAAAAATTAAATTGCTCACTCGCTTTTATGGAATTGTCATCATTTATTTACAGTATTTTCCAATAAAAACACTGGCGAGAAGGGTAGAGCAATTGAAATCAGCATATATGTATAAAACTCCCAGAACACCAACAAATACACACTGGGATGAACAAACACAGCTGAACAAAACCAAACCATGTCCCAATAAACGTCATTGTGGCAGCTCTGCCTCCCACACACCACCCAAGTGCCGTTTCCAAGCTTCTCCGGCACAGGGACACCGACATCGATGGGTTGTAGACATCAGTTTATTGCAGAGAGTGGGCCAGGTGGAATTAGCCAGGAGCAGATGGAACATGTCATGACAGGGCTCCTATCCTGAGTGTGCGTGGGGATGGGGGTTTTAAGCTGTTGCTCGTTAGCCCAACCAATGAGCAACAGGTATGCAGCCACCCTGACCCAATCACCTAGATCCAGGTCACGTGTGGCTGCTCAACCGTCCCGTCCCCACACCACAGTCCTCTCAGCGATTGTTCTGTCTTGTGTTCAGTAGAGTTTCTGGGCGAGGCTGGATGGACAGGACCTGCTACGGGGCAGCAGCGCTTCCCACTGTGCCACCTCGTTGCCCCCTGTTTCACGATGACAGGGATGGATTTAGGGCTGGAGGACGAGGGAGCAGAGTGCACCAGTGGGCTGCAGATGAGAGGGAGTGGGTGGGAGGAGAGGAGGGGAGATGTGGATGACGTGAAGGAGGGGGAGTGTTGGAGAGGATGACAGCGCTGAAGGGTAAGAGTGAAGGGAGGAGAGTGGTAGAGGGAGAACAGAAGGAGTGAAAGAAGGAGAGAGGGTACACAGATCCCTACTGAGCCTGATCAGTGTTTGTGTGTGTTTGTGTGTGTGTGTGTGTGTGTGTGTGTGTGTGTGTGTGTGTGTGTGTGTGTGTGTGTGTGTGTGTGTGTGTGTGTGTGTGTGTGTTTGTGTGTGTGTGTGTGTGTGTGTGTGTCTGTGTGTGTGTGCGTGGGTACACCTGTCACCTGTCAGGTACAAGCTGAAGGCTGAACGTGTGTGTGTGTGTGTGTGTGTGTCACGGAGGGGTTGAGAGAGAGAGAGAAAGAGAGAGAGAGAGTTGGAGAGAGAGGCAGTGGAAAGTTAATGAATCTGTTGTGAGAGTGTATTTATTTGTCACTGTCAAAATACTGAAGTAATAAGTAATTGAGAAGAATTGCCTCGACTAAATTGGCATTTAAGGCTCTGCGTAGATGCACATATTGGTTGAGGTTGATCAAAGGGCCGTGCCGGGTTAAATCAAGAGACAGCGACGGTGAGATAAAGAGGGAGAGACGGCGGACAGATCAGGCGGGGGACAAAGGTGAAAATGGCGTGAACCCAACGAATCCAGTCGGGTGCTGGGTCACCGCTGAGATCTGGGGACAGTGACAGGACAGAACAGGGGACGGCTCACACACCGACATATCCAAGGGTTTCCGGGCATTACTTTATTTTAGTCTGCGTCATGTCCCGTCCGTCCGCCACCGCCGGAAAAACACGGAAGGAAGTATCCGGACGAAGCGAGCAGAGCACCCGGCCACGCTCATGCTCATCTCTGGGTCTGGGGGGGATTTAGACAAGACAAGATGACCTCGTGGTTTACAATACCGCCATCCCTAATCTATACGCTGGCACTGGCAAAGTCCCTGGCTTATTCCCTAATAAAACTGGGTATTAGTGGTGTGTGTGTGTGTGTGAGTGTGTTTGTGTGCGAGCGTGCGTGCGTGCGTGCGTGCGTTAAACACAGATCTCTGTAACAAGTCATTATTGGATTGACACCCCTGAGTAGCAGGTGTGAGGATTGGGGGTAGAGTTGAGGAAATGTGGGGGCGGCGGTGGTTGAGGTGGTGGCGGTTGGGGTGGGAGGGAGGGATGGAGGGATGGAGGGACGGGGTATTTTTTTTCCACCTGCCCCACCCGCTCATTTCACTGTCTAGACCGTCGCGGGCGACGCGAGACTCGCAAACAATTCATTAGTGGCGAACAAATTTTCGAAGTGACTCGGGAGTCTGGAGTCAGCGACACAGCGGCAGACTGATTTACACTTTGCGTCCCACCTGCACAACTCATTTACACTCATACTCATTCGCCACACAGAGCCGAACCCCGAACCATTCCTCGGGCTCCCGTTACGCCGCCTGAATCGCACGTGCTCAAAAAAAAAAGAGCCGAACCCCCAATTAAACGAGCCAAACTTTTCATCACGAAGCGTCTGCCGCTTCCACCCTCTGGCGAGCCTTTCCGCCGCGCTCGAAACCCGTCTCAATGTCGAAACGATAAGAGGATTAGCGTGACAAAAAGGTTGCGCGGATGGAGATCCAAGATCCGTCACTCCAGGGACGGGGGTGGGGTGGTGTGGGGAGGGGGTGAGGTGGCGGCTCTGAACTGCTCTGAGACCCCGTGTTAGGACCATGGTCTCGAGGCTGTAATCCCCCCAAAACAAAAGGAGGGTTGGAGGCATGGATCCACACGGGCACCTGGCACGTACGAATGCCCGCCGGACCCTCTCGAGCATCAACACATTGTCCCACTGGGGGATTTGTGTGAGTTTAGTTCATACCTTGACTTGCTGCATACGCATGAGAAGAAAGGCGCTTTCCATCAGGATTATCCGGAGCGACTGCATCACTACGCGGGGAGGAGGAGGCGCTCCTCTCCGAAGCCCGGTCTCTGTATCTCGGTGTTTTATTGACGTGTTTATCATCGTTATTTAACTCTGTTTAATCATCGTGAGAACAAACAAAAACCGGGGGAGATATTGTGATAATCTTCTCCGCGAGCGAGGGGATCCTTTTATTGCTCTTCAAAGCTCATCAAACACAACACAAAGGATGGCGGCGCAGACAAACAATATGCGGGAGTTGAGGAGGAGGGAGGTAGGGATGAGATACATTTATAACTCAATCCGCTTGGATATGGAGAAAGATTGCAATTTGGGTTTCAGATAAGTGTCAACATAACCTGGGGGACGACACTGGAGGAGCACACACACACGCACGCACACACGCAGGCACACACGCACACACACGCATGCACACACAAACACACACACACACACACACACACACACACACACACACACACACACACACACACACAGGCATAGCTCAATCGCAATGTCCCTCCATCCATTAATTCTATGCATCCAATTCAAATTCCTCAGGTTGCTCTTTGGTGTTTCTCCACCTTATCAAAATTAAACACATGATCAGGCCAGTTCCTATCAAAACCCATTTCACACACACGCTCACACACACACACACACACACACACACACACACACACACACACACACACACACACACACGCTCACATTAAAAACACTTTGGCCGGGGTCTAAACCAGAAGTCTCTGATTGGTCATTTGCTGCTGCTGGTTATCTCCAGCTCCGTACAGGCTGGAGGAGCCGGAGTTGTGTCCTTGTCGCATTCTGCCTTTTTTTTTATCGCATCTTCCATCTGTGGTGTATACAGGGCCCTGCAACGGTGGCCAGAATGGAATAATTGCGTCCAAAATGGTGAACTTGTGCGTCCATATATGCGCCATCGTCCAGAGTATGTCAAATGTCAAATAAACAATGGCTTCATGCAGCCACAACACTCCCTTACAGCACTTTGCCGCAGATGCTATTTCCGCCGCTTTGGACTGACCCTTCCTCCATCCAATAGTCAAGTCACGTCAAGTCCAGTTTATTTATACAGCCCTTTATCACAGTACGGTCTCAAAGGGCTTCACAGGCCCACATTTCACATAGAAATCAACCCCATCCCCTGGTCTTAACCCCACCCAGCCAGAGAAAAGAATTCCCAGAAAACCCCCTTGGGGAAAAAAGCAAGAGACGTGGAGAAGGGTCACTGAAGGAGGACTTCATCCCTTCCAGGATGACCAGGCTGCAGTGGATGCAGAGCGGGCAACATTAAGGACATAATATCACAATTTATAGATGATGTAGTTATATACTATGCAATGTTTAAGCTAGAGCGCAGGAGAGTCTTTTTCACTGGTGCACAGTTTGCAAACTATAGATATTTCCATGGATCTAGCGTTGTCTTGGCCATATTCAAAAACACCCACATACTAACCTGGCTCAGGGCCCGACACTAAGGTTTAGAAGTGGTTGCCAAGTTGGCAATCCCGTGCACCAGCTGTTGGTTGCCAGGACTGACAAAGCGGTTGCCGAATTATAATCACTTCATAACTGAGGGATGATGAGCCTACGTATATAATTAAAACGACATACAAGACATCGAAAAAGAAGCATATGCTCTGTCCTCACTGGTAACGACTGTAAACAAGACGCTGGTACTCGGTGGTCACAAAAAAAATATATAATTTACATTTAAAAAGCGGTTGTCTTCGGGGAAACCACACCGCACAAGAGCGTTGACAATGGCCCAAATGTGGTTGCCTGGGGACAACTGGGCAACAGTTATTGTTGAGCCCTGTGGCGTAGTCAATACAATACTGGAATGTGATTTCAGACGGAGCAACGGGCAGGCATATTTATTAATGATTTGGTTCATCTTGCGCAATGATTCTTTCTCTTCTCTTCTCTTTCATATATAATGTCTCCAACCCTCAGACAATGAAATCAATTCTTTGATCGGGAGCAAATTAAGAAGTGAAAAAAAGAAACGCTTTACTCCAAAAAAAAAAAAAAATCATTCACTTCCTAATTGGTTTTCCACTGAAAAGGAAAAATGAAGAAATCCCCACAAATTAAAAACTTCAGTCAGACTTGGAACTCAAAGTTGCCAGGGACGGAAACATAACGTCAATTTCATTTCAAGGTGCTCAAGGAAGAAGCGGTGAAAATAGCAACTCGACCTTAATTGCCAAATAGAAACCCATCCGTGTGCTTTTGCCTAATTACACAGACCCATTAACATATTTCTCACATAAAAGAACCCCAACCCTTCCCCCACCCCCACAATAAACACATCTCCTGCGAGAAGACAAAAGGCATCAGCAATTAAAAGCTGTTTCTCCACTTTGGTCCTAATGGCCACCCTTGGCATTGCAGCAGCCTTTGCTTTTGCTTTTCTCATCAAATTAAATATTGTTTAGCAACAGATGCATTTCTAGGTCACTGCAATGGAGGCAGAGATCAAACAACCATCCCCCTACTTCTCTCAAGCCCACACACACACACGCACACACACACGCACGCACGCACGCACACACACACACACACACACACACACACACACACACACACACACACTGCTGTTTATTTTGTTTTAGCGGCTAAATCTATGCGGCGGGTGGGCTCTAATGCAGCAGTCTGCATTGGTATTCAGTGCATATCGAGGCTTTGGAGAGAGCCCGCCTGTCTACGCGGTGGCCTGTGGAACTCTCACCGGTTAGAGCCATTTAAATTACTGAGAGAGTTTTGACTCTCTTTTGCATTTCACGATGTCATGGCTTTAACTGGCCTCAAAAAAGAAAAAACAAAAAAAAATGGCGAAGATGGAAAGCACTCCGTGCTTATCTGCGGCTGCGGCCGCGGCTGTGGCTGCGGCGGCGGCCGCAGTTGTTCTGCCGCAGGGCTCCACTCCTTGAATTGTCAGCATTGAGCACGGACCGTCTCAAGAGAACGGCAGGGGCCTCAGGTTTCCTTGGTGGATGGGTTTAAAACGGGCTCCGCAACGAGGTTTAATGAAAGGATAATGAAAGACGAATGACTGTGTATCATCCCTGAACACGAGTTTAACATCGTGCATAGTGCAAAAACAACATTTTTCTCTTTGTGTTGCCAGTGGCTGCTGGTATGGCTGTGAGTGTGGAATATAAGTATAAATGGATATACAGTACATGATGAATACATATACAATCACACAGGGAAACATAATACAGGGATAACAACTAACGACTTTGTGTAAGTATGTTATTACTAATTTATTAGTGTCCAGAGGAGATGCCCTTTTAGAGATGAACAGGGCCACCAAAGGTATTATAGACGGCGGCACAGTGAGGAAAGTCCACGCAGGTCAAACAAAGCTCAAAATATCTCAGTGGGGAGTGTGCTATGACCAGCACTCCGAGAGAGAGAAGGGGTCAGCTGGATCCGCGGTTCCCAAACTGTGGTCTGCAGGTGGTCCGGTGGGGGGGGGGGGGGAATCTAAACGAGAGCGAGTCTGAGGCGGACAGCGCGCAAAACAAGAAAGAGGAATACAGTGAGGAATACTCAGGTCTGAGATCAGATCCGCCGCCACTGGAGACGAGCCAGGGGCCAGCACCCTGTGCGTGGTCATCTACCAGCACGGCCTGTGAGGTCATCTACCAGCACGCCGTGCGTGGTCATCCACCAGCACGGCCTGTGAGGTCATCTACCAGCACGGCGTGCGTGGTCATCCACCAGCACGCCCTGTGAGGTCATCTACCAGCACGGCGTGCGTGGTCATCCACCAGCACGGCCTGAGTGGTCATCCACCAGCACGGCGTGCGTGGTCATCTACCAGCACACCGTGCGTGGTCATCCACCAGCACGGCGTGCGTGGTCATCTACCAGCACACCGTGCGTGGTCATCCACCAGCACGGCCTGTGTGGCCATCTACCAGCACGCCGTGTGTGGTCATCCACTAGCACGCCGTGTGTGGTCATCTACCAGCACGGCCTGTGAGGTCATCCACTAGCACGCCGTGTGTGGTCATCTACACGTGAACGGGACGGTTTTTGGAGACTGTGGAGGCCCTATGGGCCTCTCTGGTGATTGCGTTGAAAGGCACAGTTTGGCTTCTCGGCAAGTGGGAAATCAAACACAAGATTTTTGAATCTCATGTCACAAATGACAAAGCACCACCCCCCCAAAATCCCCCCCTACCGTGATGCTGCCACCGCGATTGATGGTTTCCTGTTTCCGTTCGATAGCTCCAAACTCCTTCTCCCGCTAATGTGGAGAATCGGTGCAGATCTAAGGAATCATTTTTGGATAATGTCTCTGGTAATTGTTTTCTTGATTTTCAGCCAAGAGCTTTGACCACTGCTTGTATTGGAGTTCACGTTAGCGTTCATGTGACCAGTGGCCACAGTAGTAGAACTACACTATCATTTAAAGATCTACATTAATACAAAATATGGTATTTTGCAGTCATCAAACAGCCGTATCCAAGGGTGCCTGGTGTTTAAGGGCCAAACCAAATTCACTGTAAATTTTGCTCAATTTCCCGGACCTAGATTCTCAAAAATACCAGATTTCACAGATTTTAATTCGAAAAACACAACCTTTCACGGCAATGATTAAATCAAACTTTTTTAAGTACACACGGCCAGGCCGCAGCCTTCTTCCATCCAGTACCCGGTGTTTCATTCATTTCTACCTGCATCTTTCCGGTGTAAGACCAGGTCAGGTTTTATTGCCTTATTGTGTGAATCCAACAAATAGTCGTCCATTTCGGGTGAAGAAGACTATTCAGTATTATTAAATTCAGTACTATAATACTATTTAATTCAAACATCCAGTAGTGCAGTAGGCTAAATAAAACTCCAACTCATACAGTTATGTGTGCATTACTGTTTAGCATCCCAAAGCCTGGAGTGATAGAACTCTGGAGCAGAGTTCGTCTTTCAGCAGATATCGGGATTTAAACAAGCTCTCCGGCCTCATGAAGGGATCACAGCTCTGCCAAACCGACGCAAAGACATTCGCAGCTTTCACACCTTTCCTTCACACTCCTATAAATGTAGATTTCCTTCAGCGAAAACTCAAAACCTCACCCGGTAGGGAAATCTCTATCATATATCTTATTTTTCGGACTATTTGGCTTCATCCTTACTTGGCTATAACCCCCGGGGGGATAAATAAGAGCCATGCAAATGCACACACACACACTTACACACTTACACACACACACACACACACACACACACACACACACACACACACACACACACACACACGTGCATGTACACACACACACACACGCACAAATGCACATACACACACGCATATGCACATACACACACACATACACACACACACCCACACACACACACACGCACACACACACACACACACACTCCAAAGCCCGTCTATCTGAGAGCTGGAGATATGAGGCTTTGCCCACATCACTCGGCGGCAGCCAAGTCCGAGTCTGCCCAGACGCCGGCCGAGCCAGACCCCCAAACTCTCCAGGGACGTGCAGATGAAAAAGGCCCCTGGAATATGGAACAGATTTCATAACCAGAAATAAATCACATTGGACGTCTGATCTCCCACTACCCTACTGTCATCCAACTTTGGCCCTTCTCTCTCCCGCTCCGTCCCTGTCTCTCTCTTTTCTCTTTTTTTCCACTTCTCACCATCGCTCTGTATTCAGACACCTCTCTGGACGCCTCTGTGATACAGGTCACACTGCACCTCCCTCTTCCAGGCTCTCTCTCCCTCTCTCGCTCCCTCTCTCTCTCTCTCACTCCTGCAAAGTCAGTCACACGCGCGCACACACACACACACACACACACACACGGATG
>NC_137197.1:14341947-14361947 GCF_960531495.2 Zeus faber
GTGTGTGTGTGTGTGTGTGTGTGTGTGTGTGTGTATTTTTGTTAATCCCGCGCTCATCACATTTTCTGACACACTGACCTTGGTCCTATCACAGCTGACTTTAAATCTGCTGCTAAATCCACAGCCAGCGTCGCTTTTAAGAGAGTGACGGCTCACGGACTAAGTGTCTCCCTGGTTACGCACGAGGAAAATAAATACATTAAATACATCTACGATAAAAGAGTATTATGGTCACGCAAAAAAAGTACCCCGGTTTTGAGGATAAACTTGGAATTCCGCCCCCGACTAAGGGACCAGCGAGCAGAGCGAGGTGCACCGCGGCCGCCCCCACTGCAGCGCCCCCACCCGCACCGCCACCGTTAAGCAGCATATACAGTGGGGGGTTAAATAATACATAGATAAATAGATAATAGATAAATACATCTCCAATAAAAACACACTGTTCATTCACTTTCTTTCGATTCGAGATCGCTCTGATCGGGCTTTGCAAAAAGAAAAAAGCAAAGGTGAAGCAGGGCACCCCGTCCGCCTTCTTAAGGCCTGGTGGCAAAAATGTAGTACTTTTTGGTAAGTTTCAGATTTATGTTTATTGTTTATCATTAAGTCATTGTATATTGTCAAAATGTAATTGGTCTTTGATTATTTTTAGGTTAATTGTTTATTGTTAGGTTTATTTTCACTATTTATTTAAAAGGTTCTGGATTTATTGCATATTTCCAATTTCTCTATCAAGTATGTTTTTAGGGGTTTATTGTAAATTGCGGATTATTCTGCATATTCTCAAGTGTTAGTATTGTGTGTGCGCGCTGAACCTGTGTCCCCGTCTGGGTTTAGGAATAACCTGTTTGTGATTACACTGATGTTTGAAATGCATTATGACGGTGAACAGATTATGCGAACGCTGGTCCAGAACTGGGTGGGTAATATAAGGGTGCAACTCAAGGGGTGGGAAGGGCGGTGATTTGCCATTTTATATGAAGAAATATTCCTTTCAAAAGTTCTTCACAGCACCTTTACAATGAGTTATACAAAAGTGCTTTACAATCAATATTACTGTACCTTGCAACCTTTATGGTATTGCTGTACATGCAAAAAAATGTACTTGATCCAGCATCCTCCTCATTCCCACAACAAATGTGGCCTCCACTTAGCTAAAAAGCCTTGGATTTAGTGCAAATCAGCATTGAGTGACCGCTCACATCTTCCTGCCTTCGCAAAAACAAGTTGCAAACATTAGCGATATTTAGCGGCTTTTTTTGACCAAGCTTTCATCCAAACATATACTCAGTTTGTTCAATCCATTTGCATCAATGTGCTGATCCTACTTCTGAGGGCACAGCGTCATGACCACCAACCGTCAATAAAGAAGCTCCGTGTCTATTTGTAACATTTGTGATGTGCTGTGTGAGTTAAGCAGCTGCTTCATCTTGCATGTCTCAACATGCGCACGTCAAAACTATTTCACCTAAATAAATGAACTTTCTACGCGAGCCTCTTCAATTGAGGCTTTGAGAGTGTATAGACTCATTCGATTAGATTAGATTCATCAAATTGTCATTGCACAGGGTACAAGTACTGAGGTAACCTAATGCATTTCTCTGCATTGTACCCATCCTAGTATCGATGTATCTCGGAGCAGTGGGCTGCCATATGGCGCTGCCCGGGGACTCATGGACTATTGATTTAAGCGACCAGTCCGTCAAGACAAGACAATATCACCACGTCCAATTTAATTGTAATCTTTGGGAGAAGAAGGACTAGAATGGAGTGAAACTATACAAAAGCGTGGAGCTGAGATCTGGCCGGCGGCCTTATGGAAGCTGAGCTTGGTCGCGTCCCAATTTGAGTTCTGCTTATGGCCACATAGTGAATCCGGGCATTTTCCTCCCCCCACGTTCCTCCTTCAGGAACATGGGGAGAGGAACACGTCTGGAATCTGTGAATTGCATTTATTCAACCATGCTCCAAGCATCCTCTCTCCCCATGTCTCTGCAGTGGCCTCATTCATAAAATGGTGCACAGGTACATAACTAAAAGATCCGATGCCTGCTTGTGAGTGTCTTCCAACAGAGAAAAACCAGTAGGCAGCCGCGTTACACATGGCACCCACATCTTCCAACCAGTCTAACTGCTTAGCATTTTGAATTTGAGGCAAATTACACCAAGACCCATTTCCCCAATGGGATATGAGGAAGGAGGAAGCTGTGATAAGTGAATTGCACACATGTAATATGTGGCACTTTGCCCGAGGCAGGAATGAAACATATATAGAAAATATATATGAATGTTAAACGACATCTGCTTCGGCAGTACATAGTTAATGTCAGACTTGAGTCACATTGGTTAAAGGAGAGTGCGACAAGCTTGCTCAGCACTTCGCTATCGAGAAACTTACTGAGCAGCTTCTCACTATGATTAAATGCCGTCTAAT
This sequence comes from Zeus faber, assembly GCF_960531495.2. Classification (NCBI taxonomy): domain Eukaryota; kingdom Metazoa; phylum Chordata; class Actinopteri; order Zeiformes; family Zeidae; genus Zeus; species Zeus faber. The sequence goes on from NC_137197.1 coordinate 14,344,379, forward strand.
GGGGCACACGTTTAAACCTTAAAAATGTAGTTCAGTCACTACAGTCAGACAGTCTGTATTTGTTATAACTTCAAAAAGATGGTCGTGAAATGCACTTGATCAAGACCGAGTGCAGCAAAACCATATCATTTTAAAGCTCTGTTTCTTTGACTTTCTATTGGAGTCAGTGTTGCCCTTAATGTCTGCACAAATGGGCCAAACACTCCATGGAGCGCCAGCTTAAGGGTGTGGTGTACACCACATTTTGTTAATAAATGATTCCACTGCTTCGTGTTGGTATATCTTTGTCCGGGATGACGGAGGGTTTATTTGAACCTTATTATTTTCCCAATGTATTTTCCCCTTGGTGATTGACTGCCACGTACACAAGCTTGTTGTTCGCTCTAAATTGCCATGTGTGCTTTTGGGACGGGTGACAGGTTAATGGGCTGGATGATTATGAAGCGAAGCAAACGCCGCACGTGACCGACAAAATGACAAAGCAACCGAAAGGGGGGAGCAGCGGTTTAAAACCCAATTCAATGTCGTTTATGATGTCGGTTTTCTTTGAAATACACACCTGCTTCTTCAATCTGATTGAGGCATCACTGCCTTCATTGGGGCGTGTTTTGACTCACGATGTCTCCCAAGTGATAGAAGCTTAACCTCAAATGGACTATTGGAATGTGGGGATTAGTGGAGAGAAGTATGGAATTGGGGGATTGGAATTTGAGACAGCATATGATAATTTCATTAATTCCCGTTGCCTGCTTTTTCCTTGTCTGCTCCACTTTTTTTTTTCCACAATAGGGAGAGAAAATGTAGTTTATTTAACATCAGCCATCGAAAGTGATATTTAGAAATTCATGGTTTCAGACGTGCGTAATGATAAGCGCTGGCACAGCAGATTTTCCAGAGCGAATGGGCAGGTCCACAGCTGGAACCGCTTGCCACCATGATGCCACCGCCGAAAATGGCCTCCTCTTCTCTCTCTGCACCCATAGCTGGTGACACATGCGCTAACAGAGGTGAGGTGAGCTCCAGATGGTGACAAGGCAGCTATTTATACTGAGGTTATGAAAGTGCGAGAAACCCAGCGAAGAGAGAAAGAAAGAGAGAGGGGGGGGGGGGGGGGGGAGAGGTGAGATTAGGTGGGAATGCTGTCTTCTCACAGCTAATAATACTGAGCTTTGTGTGTCTCTGCATGGATCCGTGAAGCTGCTCCACTGGTTTAAATGGGAAGAGGATGGACTGTGTCCTGCTGTGTTCTCACTACGATCCAAATGGTGGAATTGTTAAAGACGTAAAAATGTGCAGCAGGACAAAAACAAGTGTCTTTGGGTATTTTTCATTAGAAAAATACCTTATTTCCTTTACCATCATCCATCCATCTACCTATCAATCTAACCTTTCTACTAATGTATTTATTTACCTACGTATCTATATACTGTACATATGTGTACACCGATCAGCTGTAACATTAAAACCACCACTAATAACTACTAATGTTGTGTACTTCCCCCTCGTGCCGCCAAAACAGCTCTGACCCGTGGAGGCATGGACTCCACAAGACCTCTGAAGGTGTCCTGTGGTGTCTGGCACCAAGACGTTGGCAGCAGATCCTTTAAGTCCTGTGGTTTGAGAGGTGGGGCCTCCATGGATCAGGCTTGTTGTTCCAGCACATCCCACAGATGCTCGATGGGATCGGACCCTAACCCCGCCCCTCCACATGATGTAGAAGAAAACATGATTCATCAGACCGGGACACCTTCTTCCATTGCTCCATGGTCCAGTTCTGATGCACACGTGCCCATTTTAGGCACTTTCGGTGGTGGACAGGGGTCAGCATGGACACTCCGACCGGTCTGCAGCTACACAGCCCCATACACAGCAAGCTGTGATGCACTGTGTGTTCTGACACCTTTCTATCATAGTAGCATCAACTTTTTCAGCAAATTGTGCTACAGTGCTCCCGGCACGCATCATTGAGCCCATGGGCGCCCATGACCTTGTTGCTGGTTCACTCTTTGACTTCCTTGGATCACTTTTAGTAGGTAATAACCACTGCTAACCAAGAACACCCCACAAGACCTGTCGTTTTAGAGATGCTCTGACTCAGTCGTCTAGCCATCACAATGTGGCCCTTCCAATATCAAGGCTAAAATAAGTTATCAGTATCGGAAAAGCCACCCGGTACATGAATCTGATATGTGAGCTGGTACAGAGATGAAACAAGAGGTTAATTCATTTCCAATGTTGGATGTCTCTAATAGAGATAAATGGATTTGAGTGTGAGTCTTTACGTTCCAAAGTCTAACGATCTGAGCATATACCGATTTACTGTTCGGTGAGGGTAATGGATTGGATCGGTCTTCTGTTACTTGAGGCTCCAGACTCTCTTTAAATCCCGATTGAAAAGGAGGAATTGATCCGTCCCTAGCACAGCATGGCGCTGGACGACAAAAACAGGACCACGGCCGTTTTTTTGTTTTTTTGGGGGGGGGGACCCATTCCACTGCGCCAAAAGATTTTTGTAGCTGTGCAATGACTTGAATATAACCCCTTAAAAATAAAGCGCCCCGACCTCTATCCTTTCACTGTGGTCCTTATCAGTTTAACTTTAATATTAATGAGTGAACTAACTTAATTCAAGTGCTGGTATTTAATTTAGGCACTCAAAAACCTTTATGTCCAGTAGGTAGCGGGCCACTGTAAAGAATATCTACTTTTCCCCAAGCCCACTTCTAAAATTATAGTTTGTTCGAAACTCTTGAAAATGGTTCCACTTCATGTTTAACTTTTCTCAAGGTGAAAATAATGGATAGTGGTAGTTAGTGATAATAGCACTCCATAGCAGGACTGTGCGGTTTGAAATGCGGAGCTCATTTACGATTCTAACGTTGAAACCGTTTTTTCCCCCTGCAGGAGCATTTCAGTCTTTTTTTTTTTTTCTTTTATGTCTGATCTTTCCTCTCGCTCTATGTTGTTTTCCCCTAATGGTCTAACTTTATGTTATAATGAGTATATTTGTAGATTTTTTTCAAGCAGGGCTCCAAGTGTGATAAGATGCTTTTCTACGGACATGGGTGTGGTTAGGTATGTGCCACTATTAAAATCCCTGAAACCGCCGATAAGTGCAGAATATTCCCCCTCCCAAAAAGAAGGTTATCTCACCAACCAATTCAAAGAAAAACCCCGAATCATTTAGCTTAAAGGAGACAAAAAATAAAAAATAAAACAACAGATAACAACAGCTTAGCGGGACAATTCAGCTCAATGGCCGCACGATGGTATCGCTTCATTACAACAAGGGAACAAAAGAAGGACAAAGCAGAGGTTGACAAAGAGGAAGAGAAGAGAAAGAGAAGATGAGAGAAAAGAGAAGAGAAGACGGGTAGAGGAGGGAGCGCCATGAAGATGAGTTGTTGGCGAGTGGCCCTAAAGAGAGGTCAGTGGTGGCCGGTGGAGACTAATCTGTCATTACTCTCATCAGGCTGCTGGCATTGCCACTTGGCAATTTGAGTCCTTTTGCGTGTGTGTGTGGGTGTGTGTGTGTGTACATTTGTCCCTATTTGTGTAGTGTGTGTGTGTGTGTGTGTGTGTGTGTGTGTGTGTGTGTGTGTGTGTGAGTGTGTGGTTGTGTGAATGTGTGTATTTGTGTAATATTGAGGCCAGCGAGTCTGATTTGAGATTGGGTTCTCTGGGCCGGGGACTCTCTGAGTCACCATGGTGACCTCGGAGGAACAAGAACAAGAACATGGAGGGGTAGAGGAGAGAGAGAGAGACAGAGAGAGAGAGAGAGAGGGAGAGAGAGAGAGAGAGAGACGGGGGGGGGGGGGTAAGTGGAGAGGTGAGGCGAAGAAAGGAGGGAGAATGGAGTATGTAGGAGCAATTAAAGTGTAGCTGCCAAAGTGTTTGCAGCATTGTGCTGTGACAAAAAGGTTGAGTGGCGAGATAAGACGGAGGGGGATCGCCGGTAATGAGTGCAGGTCTTTTCTTCTCCTCCTTCACTTCTCTCTATCTTTCTGCATCACTCCCTTTTCTCCTCTCCTCTCCTGCCCAGAAGGTCAGCGAGCCTCATTAATGTGTTGAATGCTCTTTATGATGACAGCGCACGCTGCACAGCGTACAGATCTGCAGGAATTACCCTTTCTGCGTTGCATGCTCAGCCTCCAAAACAGGGTTATTTGTTTTTAAAAAAGAATAACATGGGTAGGGTTATTGACAATATTTTTTAATAACTATTATTATCATTTTTTTATATTTTAAATTATGAATAAAATAAATAAAATATATATTTAAGTTGTGTATTATTAATAACATTGTATTTTATAATATTAATAATGTTATAATATGAATACAATTAAAATGTACAAGAATAATAATAACAACAATATAATATTATAAAATTATATGCAAAGCAAATGTGTAATTTTTAATATTATTATTATTATTACAGCATTAATAAGAGCTGTGAGTTCTGCGAGCTAACCAAGACCGAGATGACACACACACACACACACACACCCCAACAACCCGAACAAAATCACTCACACTGTTGCAAACATTGACATGCTAGTCAGTGGCACGATTGATTTTCTTTTAAGGTGTAAAATGGTTTCAAACTCCCGGATCGACATTATGCTCTCACATGAGGAAAGCAAAAGTGTGTGAAGGGAGAGAGGGATTGGGAGAGAGGGGAAGAGAGAGAGAGGGGTAGAGATAGAGAGGGAGGGAGAGAGAGAGAGACAGTTTGAGAAATAGATGGAGTGAAAATAAATGGTGTCTGTGAATGTGGGAGGGTGAACACAGCAAAAGAGAGAGAGAGAGAGAGAGAGAGAGAGAGAGAGAGAGAGAGTGAAGTGGACAGTGAATGCTGTTCCCGTAGCATAATTGGATTTGATAGGGATCAATTGGTAAATTACATGCTGCACTGATTACCGATCTATAGCCAGTATGTGTGTGTGTGTGTGTGTGTGTGTGTGTGTGTGTGTGTGTGTGTGTGTGTGTGTATCTGTGTGTGTGTCCACCTATGCTAACACATCTATGAATAGTCAGTGTTGGACACACACACACACACACACACACACACACACACACACACACACACACACACACACTTGGTGTAATGCAGTGTAAACTAGCCGATTATGTCAAACTCTACCCTTTTGGGAGAACTGAATTGAAAAACCATTTTCCTGCTGTGAGATTTTTTGTATTGCCATTGACAACTTTTTCTTTGCTTTCTGTAGGTTTGCAAGTTATGAACTAATTACACATTCAAGTTTAACCAATTTAGGACTTTGTTTGACCGTCATTTCACACTTCAAGTAAATATATTTTAGTACATCTATATATATATATATATATATAATGTTTTTGGGTTTTTTTTACTTTATTTAACCAGGAAGATAACCCATTGAGGGTCTCTGTTTTTTTTTTTTTATTATCATTATAATATATAATTATATTCCCTATTTCAAGGGGCGACATATTTTAGGCGTTTAGATTGGTTCCTTATACGCCTCCTGATCACGATGCAATACAGACTGCCACCAGGAGCGAACTCCTGCTAAAATGAAGGATCGATTGACGACAGCGCGCCACAGGAAGTGCGTCACCCATTGAGCGACCAGTAGCAGAGAATGATGGACCATCGCTGTCAACCCTCCCGTTTTTCCCGGGATTCTCCCGTATTTCGCCCTCCCTCTCCTGCTGTCTTTCCGGTTGTTCATTTTATACCCGGTATTTTAAACCTTTCCAAAAAAGGTCGCCAGCTCATATTGCCACACATCTCCGCTGACCGCTGCGCGATCCGACGTGCGTCCCCTCTGTATGTTTCTCAAAAAAAAAAAAAAAAAAAACACCGGCAACGGTGTGATTCCAGTGCAGGCGTATTTATAACTGAATGAAACCAAAGAAAACACTGTGCGTACCCACGCCTAATGGGGGACACATTTTTTCAGCCCGTGATGTCTTCATTTTCATCCATTACGAGATGCATTGTGCTGTTTGTGATGGAGTCAGTCTGACCGGTACAGGACGGTTTGGAAGGCAGGAGCGTATTTGTGTCGGAGTTCTTATATCTCCCTCATCAGGCGCCGATCCTGTGACGCCTCCAGAAGGCAATTGCCACGTTGGCAAATGTGTTATTCCTTACCTATCTGTTGCTTGAATATTTCTTTTCCAAAAATACTTTAGTGCACATTCACACAAGCGGGCTTCGCCTTCGGCGTTGTCGACGAACTGAGGGTTGCGTTAAAGAGTCCTGCGTCTTTCATGAATAATGACAATAATAACAGTCGTGGTGATTAAATAATGCAAACAATGATCTCAGCCACTAATACACCTTTTTTCCCGCTTCGACAGGTGCAGTCATCAGTTGTGATCGTACCGGGACAAGGTTGTCTACTGAATATTATTTGGGATGATGGGAACTCTGTGGGTGAATATGAACGTTCTGCCCCGCACACACACACACACACACACACACACACACCCGCACACAAACAACCCAGAAACACACAAACACGTCAACACTCACACAGGGTGTTGTAATCATACACAACGCACAGAGTGAAGCTCCTCCCAGATCTGGAAACAAAACAAAGCAGCAGAGCATCGTACGGGCCGGAGGGACGCTGCCGACTTCACACTGAGTTTTGAGGTAGGAATACGGGCGCGAGTCGGGGAATCAGGTTGAAATGCCGGGAAAACAGTCACCCCGAGGAACCTCTCTGGCATTACGGCAAAGCACTGTGGTCGCGGCTGCTTCTACCACGCCATCACTGAAGGTGGGTTCAATACTCCTCAGTAAGGATTTTAAAAAAAATGTGACGTAAAAAGCGAAAAGACATAATAATAGCAATGTTGAAGAGATCCAATTTATTTTTTTTTAATTGGACCGCTGCTTGACTGAGACTGACAAATGACTCTGTATCTCTATAAATCATAAGATGCTTTGACATTTCAAATGTCCACACCCCAAATACCACGTCGACGACACCAGTCCTTCATACCACGGAAATAGGAGCATTTATTTCAAATAAGCCCTAGCTTTTAGGGGGGAAACCCGATGTAAAGATGCGAGTGACTAACCCTGGTATTTTTGAAGCAAATCGCGGAACATAAAGCATTAAGTCCCTGGCACAGAGGATCTGTTGTCGCTGTTTACCTCGAGCGGTTGTGTGTCCTCAATTAAACTAAAGCATCTTTACTCTGAGGGATCCCAGAATGACACGGGAAACGGGCGAGGACGGAAAATATTCCAATAAATAAACACTGTGTACATAGTTATTCCCTGTAGGACACTGTACATTCATATACATACTGTATACTGCAATACATACACATATTTTGCTGATATATTTTAGCTTTCTTGTTGTATGTAATTTTAGTAAATGTATTTATTTGTATTATTATTCTTTTTTTCTTCGTTTCTTTAGTTTATTATTCTTATTCTTATTATTATAATAATAATAATAATAATAATTATTATTATTATTATTTATTACTATTATTATTCTTTTTTTAAATATAATTATTCTATACTTTTCCTACATTGTGGAATTTGAGCGTTTATCGTTCAACTGCACCGTACAGTATATGTGGGACCGCACACATACAAACACAGAATCTGGAATATCCAATGTGTTGACGCCGTCACTTATGAAAGAGGATCAGACAGAGGGAAAACACAACACACGCTTCTTTCTTATTTAACTCATGACAAATTCCTTTGATTGAGCGGAAGGCCGGGTCGGGTGTTATTAAATAAATGACAAACGGGGAAATGACAATTTAATGCTGCCTTTGTTGCAATCTTGAACTGTTGAGTCCAGGCAAGTGAACATGAGTAAAACGGCAAAAAAAAAAAAAGATCCTTTGAAGGATGTCGCTGTCAAACAAACACCTTCCGTGTCAACGGCTGATGAACACAGAGGACCCATCTTAACGAAACAGCTAACTTTCAATGTTCGAAAATGTGCCGACTCAGCAGCAAAGCCATAAACGTCACTAATGGATCCATGTAAAATTGTGCGATCAAACCCGCCGTGAGCGCTTTTGTGCATTATTCTGGGGTGGTATGGCGGACTCCATGCGACTTCATCGCAGCAGCTGCTTGGGGGCAGGACTTTGGCAGCGGAAACACAACATCTGGAGCGAGATGCGCCACATCTGGCCTATACAGACGCACACGCAGTAAAAGTGAAGTGTGCTATAAGTGCGGACGCTGTAAATGCCCAACATCGCTACTCAAACCATGTAAATAGCACTTCTGAGTATTCAGAGAGAAGGCCATGTTTCACATCTAAACCCACCGGAAATTCCGTGAAAAGTCACGTACAGTTTGCGTCAATAACTACGTTGTCCTCACGGGTGGTGAAAGGTTTGACTCTTTCTGCAGATTTGGTTCCTGACGAGTCACGAACTAAAAACAAAAATTATTTGTTCCGTTTATATTGTTCCGTCTCTTCGTTAGTTTGATTCCGAGGGGGGGGGGGGGGGGGGTGAACGAGTGTCAGAAGAGTCGGTTCACCTCGGCATTCGTTTTCGAAAATTGTTGAGTTCTGTCAAAATGATTTATTTTGATGGAATGTGAGGCCTGATTTTACCCATACTGCACGTCTTGGCCCCCTTACTTTTGCTTCGGACTTTAAATGTAGTCATCAGCAATTCTGTTCACTTTGACTCTGGACTCCTGAGTTATTTTAAAGAGTTGTTCGAGGAGAGCGAGTCGTGCGAGCATCGCTAAGTGGCTGCCAGCACGAAACTTTCCGGAGGAGGGGAAGCGAGTGGTTCCTGGAGCGCTCCTAGTCTAGTCTAGTGCACAACAGCTGTGAACATCCACAGTGCCTCCCAGCTCCAATATTTCCAATAAGTATCTTACCGCTGAAGAGAGAGAGAGAGAGAGAGACAGACCTCCCTTCCATTCCAGCGTGCAAAAAAAATAAAATAAGTCAAATTTGTGTAGCTGCAGATGTAATGGACATAATGCAGCACTTTTATTCCGCCCGAGTGGGTATCACAAGCCGCCCAGACGCTGAATGGAATCGGTCTCAAAACTCAAATCCACGCTGGTTTTCTCTTCATTTGTGGACCACTTCTGTGCTTCTCTGGTTTGAGCCGTTGAGTCGCAGGACCTACGTCTCTCGCAAACCCCGTATTAATATTTGGGTCGCCCTTGCTACGGCGACAGGTGCACTTTCGCTTCCTGCAGATAAGGGCGCCGTCCGTCGCCTCAGAGACGCATCGGAAAAAGGGGGAGATTTTTGGATTTTTTTTTTCCTCCGAATTCAATTCTCTTCGATTCTGATGACCATTTTTTTTTCATTTTTTTTTTTTACTTGCGCAGTTGACAAAAAGAATAATACTATCCATTGTTCTTCACAACCCATACAGCTTCCAAGTGGATAAAAAAGAGGGCGTGGCCACGTCAGCGATCAAAGACCCTCAACTCGCCTGAATGGACAGAGCGGAGCGTCGATCTAATGGATTTACTGTGACACGGGGGCTTTTCCTTAAGTGGTTTTGTTCTATTGATCAAACAGCCGTGGGCTTTTATGATAACAAATGGGAGGGTGGGGGCGGGGGGAGGGCATGCATTATTCATCCTAAAATTGTAATAGTGATAAAAAAATAAATACTGATGAATTATAAATTAGAGGGAAACAGCTTTACAAACCTGCGCCACAGACAACAACAGCTACCGTTACGTGTTTTTAAATGTCATGTCATAATGTCGTGAAACACAACTCTTTTGCTTCATAATTTATAATTTAAATTAATCAGAAATAACCAATGAGTAGATACAGCTTAAGCATATTCAGCTTTACCTTATGTAACTGTGTCCTGTGGGTTTTTTTTTTTTTCTGAGCGAGGGCTTGAAAACAGCTAGAAACCAGCACAAGAAAAAACAAAATACCTCTATATCATATTCACATATTCCCACATTCTGCCACTACAATATTACAATTATTAAAATAAGGCACACAAGGTCGGTCCCCAGCACATCATTAGTCTTTGGCAATAAATGTGTATTGTGGCTGATAAAAAAAAAAGAAAAAAAGAGAAAACAGTTTTTGTGTGTTTGTCTGGTCCTCTCTGGCTCCACAGAGACACACAATCACACACACACACACACACACACACACACACACACACACACACACACACAGCGCTTTCTTTGTCATCCTGGAATCAAATATGAATGAGAGCATTTCAATGTGGAGCTCCTAACGTGGAGGGAAATTATTCTGTGTGTGTGTGTGGGGGGGGGGGGGGGGGGATGTCATACCTACAGCAGGTGATGGTGGTGGTGGTGGTATGGAGGAATCCACGTCTCTGTGGATTTGATATATAAAACCCATTCCTCTCCAGCAGTTTGTGCGTCTACACCAAGACTCCTGCCTCCGTCCTACCAGGCTGACGTCCATATTCATAGAGAATATAACCTAAGCTCCACTACACACACACACACACACACACACACACACACACAAGGACACACACACACGTGCACACGCCCATGTGTGCACACATACACACACACACACACACACACACACACACACACACACACACACACACACACACACACACAAGGACAGACACACACGTGCACACGCCCATGTGTGCACACATACACACACACACACACACACACACACACACACACACACACACACACACACACACACACACCCTGCCCTATCTATCAATCAGTCTCTTGTTCACTGGTGGGTTCTTGGGGGTGCAGCCATGAAATCACACAAGGCAAAAAAAAAAGACTTCAAAATGATCTGGGTGATTTTCTTTCCCCAACCCACTGACTGTAATTCCAGACTGGATTTGACACAACTATTATTCATTTATGAATTCATCTATCTATTCATTTTTTTATGTATCTATTTATTTATATAATCATTTTATTTATGTATTTTTTAATTTAATATGTGATATGAATCATTTTCATATTTTTGTCCCAGTTGGACTTAAATAGGTCATGCCATGGTGAGATAGAGATAACATCTGAACTGAAAAAGATAATTAGAGTTTGGGGATTGGCGTCATGTTGGGTGGCGTATTCTCTCTCAGCTGTTTACACGTTGCCAGTGTAGCGCGCTAATCCTGGAGAGGGCAGTTAATTAACTCACTAAGTAAAAACCTTTTTTGCCTTCTGTCAGATCTTAAAACATGTAGTGGGAGTGGAGGTTCCACCACACGCTGCGAAAAAACCCAACTTGAGATGGTAATGTTGTGGTCGGGGAGGCGCAATGATTTGGGTTGCCATGTTCGCCGCATTTAAGTATTTGATTTTGTCTTTTGTTATTAAGAAAGGTATATTTCCCCATTGTATTGTGTGGTGGAAAAAAATTGTCATTGGATCTGAATCGGGACTCGGAAAAATATTTTATTTTAATTTCTGAAAACCTATATTTCCTGGAGATTAAAGTCTAAATTTCAAGTTGCTGAACTGTTAAAAACTTTTACATATGCAGTTTTTGAAACTTGCTGATCAGGGTGTTCCGAGGCACAGAGTTCGACATCCCATCATGAGGTGATGAAGGCCAGGTCATTGGGGTAAGGGACATTATGGGAATGGCAGTATTTAGGGTCAAGCCGCTCGAAGGTGAACTGAACGAGTGGAGCCGAGATGACACACGCGGTTAGAATTGAATGCCAGCCGCGTGTGTGTTGTGTGTTCCCTAACAATGTGGTTTCATGCCTCCCTGGAGAACCCCCACCCCTGGTTGGACTGCGGTTTGGGGTTTGGGTGATCACATCCTGGATGCATTTCGGAATGCGCTGGCTCACGATGGGTTTGCCCGTGGCTCAGTGTGTGTTACAAAATGACCAAACACCTATTACAACATAGATTACGTCAGCTCTAGGGTTTGATCCCGGGAAGCACAGAAAAATGGTGTGTGTGTGTGTGTGTATATATATATATATATATATATATATATATATATATATATATATATATATATATATATATATATATTTATTTATTTGTTTGTTTGTTTGTTTGTTTATTTTTTTATTTATGTTTATATATTCGTGTTTTTACATTTACAACATAGTGGAATAGGCCTATATTTAGAAAATATCTCGGCATAAAGTTTACTTTCTTAAAACATATGCATTGCAAGTTTTTTTTTATATTTAAAGACATGTTTTTAAGTTTATACACTGCATGTATCTCTCTATCTCATTATCTCTCCATCTATCGATTGATCATTCATCCATGTACAAGAGGTGAACAGACAAAATTAACAATTCAGATTCCATGCATAACATTAACTATCATTTTGCCATCTGAGTGAATAATGTGAATCAGCTCCATTTTCCAGCGGCTCCCATTTTTGGCATCTTCAATTCTCCGCTCAACATCTCCAACGCACAACCTTTGCGTGAACGATCAATAATCAGCCGTCGTTCGAATGTTGCCTCGAATCTCGAGTCAGTGTTTGACATTCAAGCTCTCATTAGTCTGACAAACTCCCCCGAGGGAGGCATTAAGCTCCGGCAGCTTTTGGGGAGCGCTACGAGGTACCACGGAAGCAACCGAGCCGTGGGAGCTCGGAGCCATGATGGAGCCACGGCGCGAAGGAGACCCGAGAGCCACGGTGGTGAGGTGAAGGTTGTGTCCCCCCGCTCCTCCACGGATGCCAGATGGACCCGTCATGCACCAGAGCACACGCTGGCTGGTGTGCACGCTCAACCAGCCACAGCCACCGCATGCAGGTGGCTGCAGGGACTTACACATGGCAGCGCGCACGCTCATGTTTATGTATGTGTGTATACGGTGTATAAACGCTATTATGCACACACTTGTTATACTGTCTCCTCTCAGGTAAGACACTGTGCTGCTTTTGTAGTGTACTGACCGATAGATAGATACATATATAGATAGATAGATAGATAGATAGATAGATAGATAGATACATAGATAGATAGATAGATAAATAGATAGATGGATAGATAGATAGATAGATAGATAGATAGATAGATAGATAGATAGATAGATAGATAGATAGATAGATAGATAGATAGATGGATAGATAGATAGATTAGATAGATAGATAGATAGATACATAGATAGATAGATAGATGGATAGATAGACAGACAGACAGACAGACAGACAGACAGACAGACAAACAGACAGACAGACTGGTGATCACAATAAAGTAATACAAATAGAAAATAGCAAACAAACGCTCTGCCACAAACCCAATCCGCTCAGACAGAATTGAATCCAGAAAGCAGACATTGTGCTCAGCCCTCATTAGCACATTAGGCGACACAAACACAAACCTCCACAACACAAAATACAGCAAAACAACGAAAAAAAACCCAAAACGGATTTACTCTGTGAGAGAAGAGATACTACCAAATCATTAACTTTGAAAATGAAAGAATAAAATGTAAGTGTCGGCCCAGCACACCCACACGCACGCACGCACACACTCCCCCCCCGCCACACACACACACACACAAACACACATACACAGACAAACACACACATCCCAGACAAGCAGACAAGTGGACACAGACAAACAGAAACGAACGATCAGTGTCCGGCACCTGTTAAACAAACTAATTGGAAGAGAGAGAAGGAGAGAAGGAGGAGGAGGAGGAGGAGGAGGAGGAGGGGGAAAAGGGAGGAGGGGGAGGAGCAAAGGAAGGAAAGGAGGCCTGAGCATGAAGATGGATTACAAAAAATGAAGGGAGCGAGAGAGAGAGAGAGAGAGAGAGAGAGAGACAGCTAGAGAGAGAGAGAGAGAGAGAGAGAGACAGACAGAGAGTGAAGTGAACAAGCCGACGGGGAGGTTGAGCAGATACAAAATGGGGCAAAAATGAGTGATGAGAAAAGGAAATGATAGAGTGAGAAGTGGGCCGCGATGGAGTGGCGGCGTCAATCCATCACGGAGCGCGGCGTCTGTCAGACACGTGTTCTAGATGAGGAGAGATGGGGGGCGAGGGCGAGAGGGAGGGGTCGGGCGGGAGAGAGAGAGAGAGAGAGTTGGAGGGAGGGAGGGGAGGGCGCAGACATTCCTCTTCAATCTGTCTCCGTTCGCTATCTGGGTTCGCCTGTCAGGTCTGCTCTGTCACCTCAGAGCAAGACAATTACCAGAGCGAGAGAGAGAGAGAGAGAGAGAAAGTCAGGGGGAGGGGGAGAGAGCGTGGGGGGAGAAAGGGGGGGAGTGGGGGGCGGCAGGGAGATAGAGGGGGGGTGAGAGCAAGAGAAAGAGAGAGAGAGAGAGAGAGAGAGAGAGATGGAGGGGCGAGGGGGAGTGGGGGAGAGAGTAGGGGGCAGAGAAAGCGGGAGAGAGAGAGGGAGAGAAAGAGAGAGACAGACAGGGTGGAGGGGGGGGGGAGACAGGTGGGAGTGGGGGAGACGGACACAAACATATAGTGTAGTTTGGTTAAGGGCAGTTGTTTAACTCGGAGGAAAACGAAACTGCTGAAATGAAATGGAAAGGAGCGACGGAAAGCGAGGGAGTGAGGGAGGGCGGTGATAGAATGCCAGAAAACAAAATTCCCATCATGCATCTGGAGTCAATCCAACGTTCAGTGCTGGAAAGCTGCTTGAAAAGTACTTGAGATCTGTATCTCAAAAGGACTGGATGCGTCAATGAATCATGAGGTCCATTTACTATAAAATATTAGGGATCCACCCCCGCTCTATTATTGTAAATATGAATCAGTATATACATGAACACTGACTTATTGTATTACTGATGTTTTATCAGTTCTATTATGTCGGGACATGACAGGTGCTTTTTTTTTTTACATGTGATACTTTAAGTACACGAAGTGCAGGTACTTATATACTAACTCGCCACCTAACCTTCACCGTAGAAATGTCAGTAAAAATACAGGGACTTGAGGTATGGGAAATAAATAAATAAACGAATAAATAAATAAATAGATGTTTGCAAACACTCTACTTAAAAACAAAATCAATCGATCAAAACCTGTTATGGGCTTAAAAATAAATAAAAATAAAATAGCCTTTCAGAACGCTGGTGCTTCGGCTGAGGATGCTGGAGGCCGGTCTGCCGCCGTGGAGCTGCTCGCACAACTCCATTCTAGCGCGGCACACCCTCCCTCTCCCACCACCCCCCTCTCTCGCTCTCTCTCTCGCTCGCTCTCTCTCTCTCTCTCTCTCTCTCTCTTTTCCTGGCACAATCTCTCCAGCTCCCTCTGGCTTGGCAGAGGGGTGTTTCACTCTTCCATTCGTTTTCTCCCCCTCTCCTTCTCTCTGTCTCTCTCTCTCTCTCTCTCTCTCTCTCTCTCTCTCTCTCTCTCTCTCTCTCTCTCTCTCTCTCTCTCTGTCTCTCCTTCTGGCAACCTGTCTCTTATACAGCCATCTCTCTCTCTCTCTCTCTCTCTCTCTCTCTCTCTCTCTCTCTCTCTCTCTCTCTCTCTCTCTCTCTCTCTCTCTCTCTGTCTCTCCCTTCTGGCAACCTGTCTCTTATACAGCCATCTCTCTCTCTCTCTCTCACTTTCTGCCTCTCCTCCCTGGCGAGGTGGGTTTATGTCACTGAACCAAGCATCTGTCCTGACACACACACAAGCGCACACGCGCACACACACTTTCTCACACACACACACACACACACACACACACACACACACACACACACACACACACACACACACTGACAGGGGGTAGCCATGTTGCTGTTGGAGGACATTGCCATGACATGTTTTGGGCATTAGAAGCACAGAGCTGCAGGTTGCAATATCACAGCATAAACACTGACTCCGTCAGGGTGCAACGGTGTAAAGCTCCGCCTCCCCCGTCTCTATGTGTTTACCCCAAAGAGAGAATTTGTTCCTAATTGACCTGCCCTGTCACACAAAGGTCAAAGGTCTCCCCTCCCAAACTCCCCCGTTTATCCAACAGGCCCCGAGTGGCTAATCGGGAGGAGGAGGAAGAATCCCGGTGGGCAGCTGGTTGCCTGCCAATCCAGCTGTAAAGGAAGGAATCTCTGTCT
Organism: Zeus faber; assembly: GCF_960531495.2. Classification (NCBI taxonomy): domain Eukaryota; kingdom Metazoa; phylum Chordata; class Actinopteri; order Zeiformes; family Zeidae; genus Zeus; species Zeus faber. Next base: position 14,360,369 of record NC_137197.1, read on the forward strand.
GTCCGTCTGTCCGTCCGTCTGTCCGTCTGTCCGTCTGTCCGTCCGTCTGTCCGTCTGTCCGTCTGTCCGTCCGTCTGTCTGTCTGTCGGTCTGCCGGTCTGCCGGTCTGTCTGTCTTTATGTCTGTCTTTATGTCGTTTCCTTATCTTCACAACGGTTCGTCGGATCTTCTTCACACCTGGCAGGGGTGTTGCTCGGGACCCGAGGACGTGCAGTGTTGAATTTGGTGCAGTTCGGACACGCGACACGTGTGATATTAAAACAATTTAAACGAACATGCGAACAGCGAGCCACTCAGCTCGCAGGGGCGGGGCTTGGCGAACAGTGTTCTGTGTGCAGTGGCGGGGCGGAGCTTGAGGAGCTAACCCTGCGACCGGACCCGCGACGCAACCCATTCCCCACAGGCGTGTTTTGATGGGGCACCGCGCTAGACATTTCAATTTTTCTCATCGCATTTACGATCATTTTCTCATCGCTATACGTTCTGAGGTGCCGCCGCTGCTGTGACTTCTCACCTGGCTCTCAGTGCCTCACATTCTCACACACACACAGACACGCACACACACGCACTGCTACTGACACCCCCCCACCCGCGCGCGCACGGTCCCATTGGATGAGAACCAGCGCGGCCCGCCCACACCAAACATCGGATGCTGATAGGGCATGAGAGCCCTCCGGTCCCTGAAAGACTGAAAACTACAGAAGAGCATTCTATTAATTCAGGGAACATTTCGTTCAGCCGGTTTTCATGAGAAAAACATCACTTTATAACGGACATTCGTCCGGAACTCCCAAGGGGGAGCGGCTGATCATTTCCCCGGAATGCGGTGCTGCTTGACGGACAGCGGCAGCGCTGAGAGTCGGTCGCCTAATGGTGTATTATGGACCGTCTACAAATGACATGACCCAATTTTTAACGTTCAATAGCTTTTTTTGTCATATATTAATATGACAAAATGACAAAAGGATTCATATGACGAGGACACTCAAACTAAGTCTACATATACAGTATGCTTCTGAGTTGTAATCTACAAGTTGCGCAGCCTTTTAATTTCAACATCTTTAAAATGACAAAGTTCAACAGCTTTTTTGTCATGTCACTCAAACTAGGTCTATATAATTATAGGATCTAGTCTTAGGGCTTCAGCATTTTGATTTTTAAAAGAAATGTCTTTGAACTTTTATTTTCAAATCAAGAGGCTGTGCAACATGTGAGCATTGAACTTTTAAATTTTAAATTCTTTGCACTTCTATTTTTCACAGATTTCTTCATGATTATTGTTATTGTTGATTATTGCCACGCACATGGAAAAATATGTCGAGGTTCTACCATAGGTGTTCAAAGCTAAAGAGCTAAAACTGGCAATTTTGTACATTATGGACCAGGGTTGGTCTTGGTCAATGTGCGTTTGGACTGAAAATCAAGATTGAGTCTTTGTCCTCTAGCCAAGGTTGCTGTCCTGCTTTTGGAGTGTGAGTCAAACAATCTGACCCCCCTCTCCCCCCAAACTAATTTAATACGCATCAGACATTTGATATTTAATGGTTGCACAATCCACTTACCGTCTGTCTGGGCGATA
>NC_137197.1:14369447-14426947 GCF_960531495.2 Zeus faber
AAGCCGCTATGTCACAAGGATCTTCCGGTTGAAATTTCATTCAAATCAATCCACATAGAGAGGAGATATAAGTGAAAAACCGAATAACTTTGACCGGGAAATATTCAGTGGGTCTTGGTTAACTGACACATCACACGTCTCGTTCCAAAATGAACGAGGTTAGATTTACAGTGAGACGCTTTATGATTTATTATATATTATAATTTACTTTAAATGTACAGATTCCGTGGTTCACATTACTTTTGTTGGATAAATGAAAAAAAGAATAAAAAATAATCCTCAAAATGGCATCAGCGCATCCCTCAAAAACACTGAAACGTGAAACTCAGTGATGCGTTCAAGATCCGGCGAGGCGTCTGAAAAAAGAATGGCCGTGCAATGGTAATTACGCACAGAAATACCACACCGGTTTTCATATTTCATGGAAACGTAACTTACTGAAAATGTAATCCAAGGAAAAAAACTCAACAAATGGGTAATGTTCCCGACACGGCACAAGACAGACACTTAACAATAAGAAGTTCTGATTGGCAGGCAAACATGGGCCGTGGTTTTAAAGACAGTAGGGGTGCGCTGTGTAAACCGCAGAGTGGTTTCTCTACGAGATGAGCAACCAGGAGATGCCGTGTATTGCTGCCTGCAGCAATATTTACTTTTTATTTTATTTTATTACTACCTTTTCTTTTTATTATTGCTTAATACTATTGTTTTTATTGTTTTGATTATTACTACTATTACTATTACTATTACTATTACTTTTACTATTATTATTAATATTAATATTAATATTAATATTAATATTAATATTAATATTAATATTAATATTAATATTAGGGATTGGAATTGGAGGGGACGGTAGCTCAGGAGGTAGAGCTGGTCGTCTAGTAATCTAATGGTTGCTGGTTCGATCCCAGGCTCCTCCTGCTAGCATGCTGTAGTGTCCTTGAGCAAGACACTTAACCCCTCATTGCTCCTGATGGCTGCGTCCGTCGGTGTTTGAATAATTGTAAGTCGCTTTGGATAAAAGCGTCTGCTAAATGACGAAATGTAATGTAATGTAATATTAATATTATTATTATTATTATTGTTATTTTTATTATTACATTATTATTACTATATACAGACCCAATTTGATAACAATTAGTCTTCGGTCACCAGTCTGAAGATTTCAATTCCTCGTTATGATTCAGTCTCTCTACTATATTTAGGTTGATAACAGTGAAACTTTGATCCAAGCAGACATTATAGTACATTCTCTAATGGAGCTAACATGGAATACCAATGAAGTCGAGCTAATCATCCTTTTGCTCAGGGACCCACTGGAACCTCTTGAAGGAACCTGTGAGGGGTCCCCAGGCCCCATGTTGAGAACCTCCTAAATCCTTTCTCCACTGCGTCCTGGTCCTCATGAGTGAATGGGTATTGCATAATCGGATTACTCTCAATATTTGTCAGGCCTCCTCGGGGGGGGTTGTACTCCTCAAACAGTGGTCACCAGCCAGTGCAGTGTTTCACATGACCTTACACACACACACACACACACACACACACACACACACACACACACACACACATACACACACACACACACACACACACAGACACACACACACACACACACACACACACACACACACACACACACACACACACACACACACACACACACACGCTCCCAGCCTCCAAAACAGCACATTATGTTTGCAATCCTCTGGCCACCAGAGCTTCTCCAAACATAACTTTGCATATTGATCCATGACCTTCTGAGCATAATTTCCATGGCAGCAACAACCTGTTGGGTCGGTGTTCTGTCTCTCATCTCCACACGCTTAGAAAAAGCACCGCACACACACATACACACACACACACACACACAGACACAGACACACACACACACACACACACACACACACACACACACACACACACACACACACACACACACACACACACACACGCGCGCGCACTCCATTTCACACCCCCTCTGATGGTGAGCTGGTGGGACGTGCTGGATCTGACCTTCTCGATGCTTTTACAGCGATCACCACTACAAAGAGAGTATTTGTATGGATGGGAGTCCACCTCGGTTCCAGTTCAAATCCCCTGCACGGACCCACCTGCCAGGATTTTCGACTTAAACACATATCCACTCCTTCCAGCACTTGTCAGCTCGACATCGACCCACTCGTCCGTCAGCCGATCAATTGGCCAATCAATTAGCCGATTGTCCCAATCATTGCTGGAGGCTGATGGATGACCATTGACCAAGCATTGGAGTAATAGATAGACATTGATTGGCTCGTGTCAGCCCCCTGCCCCAAAGAGCGGTGACTGAGGAATACCAACACACACTGTGTTAAGAAATGTTATTTGGAGTGATGAATGGATAACTTTATCTTGTTCGGATGAAATGTGGACAAAATGGTAAAACTTGCAGGTTTCATGGTCCTCGTATCAAATGGCTCCACTCTTCAGGCTAACACACCTGAAGTCAGTAAAGTGCTTTCGCTCCCTCATAGACTATTGGAAATGGGAGATGGATGGATGGAATTCAAACGTTTGAAAAAACTCATCCGGTCCCCGACCTCAGGAAAATATTTAATTTCTACCGTGATTCAGCGTCTCTTTATCGTTCCGTCTCTCCGTGACAGGCTGGATTTAGATTTGCGCTTCGATTTTTAGGAAATTCAAAAAACCTCTATTGAATCTCAAACACGCCGTTCAGACGCCGCCAGATGAGACCAAACTGCCTCGTATACTGAGACTGAGCTGCAGGATAGATAGATAGATAGATAGATAGATAGATAGATAGATAGATAGATAGATAGATAGATAGATAGATAGATAGATAGATAGATAGATAGATAGATAGATAGATAGATAGATAGATAGATAGATAGATAGATAGATAGATAGATAGATAGATAGATTCAAAGTGATAAAGATAAGATACAGTAGATACAGTATATATGTAAATATATGTATATATATATATTTGGCAACATGAGTATGATATTTTCATACCAATAAAATACCTTTTTCCGTTTGACTTTGCACAGTGATAGAGAGAACTGGAGAGATGAGGGTAAGAAATGAGAAACAGATGCATTATAAGTCTGTCCTTCACAGCAGAAAGGTCACGCTTTAATAGAGCCGCCAAAGCTCTCGCTCGCGCGCTCTCTCTCTCTCTCTCTCTCTTTCTCTCTCTCTCTCTCTCTCTCTCACCCTCAACACAACTACAGCGCCATGGCCATAAGTACTGAGAGAGAGAGAGAGAGAGAGATGGATCCTCCCCAAAGCCATTTATTACTGCTGGAATGTAGAGATGGGCGGGCGCTGGGGAGTGACCGACCCTGACACCTCAACAAGCCGATCATTTATTGCTCCCGAAATCCAAGGAGAGTAAGGAAAGACACGAGTGAACAAACAGAACAACAAAGGGGAGAAAGACAACAAATCAACAAACAAACGAACAGACAAACAAACTAAAGAAAGAAAGAGAGAAAGAAAGAGAGAAAGAAAGAGAACGGACGAGGGTTAAAGCGATAAGACAGAGCGAGAACACTTCAATGTGACAGATAGAGGGAGGAGATAGCAGAGAGAGAGAGAGAGAGAGAGAGAGAGAGAGAGAGAGAGAAACAGACATGTCGTGACGGAGACATCGGTTCATCAATGATACATGTTGTCCTGCTCAGTATCTATAACAGCACATCATCAAATCAAAGTCATCTCTTAATATATATTCACTGGATGTCACCAATGATACCGTTGTGCATAAAAATTTTATTTGACGAGTAAGTGGAAGATGAATGAGGAGGACGGAAGGCGCTCCTCCCAAATTGCAGGGGACCCTCACTCCGTCAGTGTCAGTTCTCCAAACCCGGATGACAAAATCTACAGTGGGAAGCCAATCAAATTCAAACAAATTCAAATTCCGTTCCACGGAGATTTGTGAAATTAACATCCGGGATAATGGACTTTTTTTTTTTCTCCGTACGGCAACTGAAACTTTGCATAAACCCTGTGCTCGCATTAGATCGCCAAAAAGTGGAACGCGCAATAAAGATGAGACGCCCCGAAAGAATGGGGCCCGAGCCGAAGCCGGCGCTCTTAGACACACTTTGTCGCACATTTATTCACGCGCACGTCCACCTCGCTGGGCTCCCAAACCCTCCTCAAAACCTAAGAAGCGGACCGTGTTGGCGCGTAAGGCTCGAGGAGACAAATGTGAACACCTCTCCAGAGATCACGGCGTCCTCCACCGCTTAGGGGCCCGAATCAAAAGTCCGGTTTTTCAACCTTCAAGCCTAGTGGGCGGTCGAATCTTTAAAAGGGATCCAGCATTGAGGGAATTGCTTCAGCCGACTGCCGCTCGACGGGGCAACCGTGTCCGACGTTCTTCGGTGACGTGACCTTACCTTTTACGATCCCGGGAGAGGGGATACCTGACATTCTGGCAGGGAGACGGCTGGATGGTTCAAATTCCGGGTGACCCTTTGCCAAGGGGATCTGAGGCCGCCGCTGTTGGAGCGAGGTCTACATTGTCTAATATGTCCGTGTTTTGGAGAGGAGCCTTTCCCTGCTCAGAATGCAAAATGAAGGTCAGAGCGTTTTGGCCAAATCAACGTGGCATGTTAGATGAAAAGCCTCTGCATCGTCATTACAGATCAACGGGAACTCCTTCACTAAATCACAAGGCAATTCAGTGTTGATATATTTAAAGGTAGTCACCATTACAGCATGTTGGCATTTATGTAGAAATGAACCATTGACAGATACAGTGGGTTTAAAATGGGGGTATATGTGTTTAGACTGCAATACATGATTCAAGTCAACTGGTGTTACTTTACAGTGCATTATTTTTTAATTTACAGAATTCATTCATGTAATGGGTATATCATTTTTAGGCTAGTTATTCACTTAAAATAGTTATTTTGATGAGACACTGTAGCCTACTATGAGCTACAGCAAGCAGGTTAAGCACTTAGCCCTTGGAAACTTCGCACCGAATGTAATTGGCTACACAGCATTTCCAGCTCATACAAAAATAATGACGTGTATTTAAGGAGTGGAAAAAGAACGCTTTTTACTACACTTTATAACACTACTTAATAATGTAAGGTTAACCTGGACCGGGACTCTGTGGAACCTGCTTGAAATCTACATCAAGCAGGACGCCGCTAGATGCATGCACTTTCACACTGGTCTTCCTGTTTCTTTGTTGGACTACACTTGGGTATTTGGGGGAGCTGCTGCTACATACTGTACACTGTACATGACCTAGTATAAAAAACACACTTTTTCAGAGCTTGTGCACAAACATTTGGGTCTGCCATGGGCCGACTAACACGCGAACTGTGAAACAAGACAACCCAGCTAGTTTTCTTGTGAGCTGTCTATTTCAGAAAACATGTCGTTCACATTTGCAGCCCCTTCCTATGTCACATGAAGGCTCAGAAGAATTAAAACCGCCCCCCACCTGAGTAACTCCGCCCACGGCTGGGGAATAGCAAGCGTCGCTGCAAATTCATCTGTTGGTTTCAAAGACCAGCACAAATCTTTTATAAGAAAGGAGAATTAATATCAACTGTTCATGAAGAAACTGCAGACGATGGAAATGTAAGTATTTAAAAATGTATTTTTAGTACAAAAAGTGAAGAGTCAGCAACTAGAATGTTTATTCTTCACCATAAATTTGTTCAGAAACGGACTTTGGCGGACTGTAAAGGTGATATAAGGCAAGGTTTACAGACTAAATACACTAAACACATCCCACAGTCATGCTCAAACCCCATTGGCCCACACAACCCGAAACTTGTGCTCAAACTCCATTGGCTCACACGACTAGGGGCCTCAGGAGGGAGGCGCCACACACTGAAACAGAGCATCTGAAACAGGCTGGTTTAGAAGCATATTAGAATGTCCAGAATTCATAATCGAAGTGTTCTTTTCAGCAAAACACTTTAAAAACATGTTTTGGGGACCTCAGAGACTGATATTAACCACATATTATTGTGGGAAAGGAGCATAAGAGGTTCTCTTCGTCTTGACGTTCTTCTGCTTCCGGTGATATTGGAACAGTTTTTCACAAATTTCTGTTCCAAATGTACATCGACATTGATCAAACTCGAACGACAAGAAGTCTGAAATGTCCCGTTTTTAACGACCTCAACCATGTCTGTGCGTACTGCGGTTGACGTGTTCCAGATACTTTTAGCCCAAAAAACATCAAGATTAAAAAATTTTAAAAGTCAGCGCAATAACAATATTGCTTGGAACCCTGCGTGCTGGACCCCTAATTATTTTATTCCACTTTAATCTGTTTACAACCCAAGGCAAAGTAGCCAGGGAAAACAAGATTGGGAATGCTATGCTAATTATCAGCAGGCTACATTAGAAAGTGATCATTTGAATATAAGTGAGCCAGTTCTGCACTACGTCCCTGAGACCCATTAAAACGAACTAAATGCCAATATTAAGAAAAAAAATGTGCAAAAATCCCCTCTCTGTATTGAATGTCTATAAAGGGTAGAAATAAAGTACTTGAGTGCACATTTTTGGGCTGAGCATGGAATTCTAAATGCCATGAATTCCTCCCCTGTATGTTTCTATGGTTAAAAAAAAGAAAAGATTTTTGCCTTCGGCAGAAATTGGCTCTTCCATCAGTGGAGGTCACAATGGAAAATGCATAAAGTAGATGTGTCTTATGTATATGTAATTTGCTAAATAAATGAATACATACATTATAATAATACTTATACTACTACTACCACTAATACTACTACTACCACTACTACTACTGCTACTACTACTACGACTAATAATAATAATAACAATAATAATAATAATAATAATAATAATAATAATAACAACAACAACAACAACAATAATAATAATAATAATAATAATAATAATAATAATAATAATAAAAATAATAAATTTTGCTGCAGGCAACAATACACAGAGTCCATTATTGACACAGATCACAAATTTTGGAGTTCCCATGGAAAGCAGCATCATTGTGCTGTCGCTCGTCTTTACATCAGCATTACATCTCAAACAAATTAAAACTTTCCAACTTTGGATTGAAGGCAGCATCGGCTGACGAAACAGACACGATTCGAACCCGTTGCTCTGGAGCAGCAAGCAAACTCCATGTGTGCGGACACAAACACGGAATATGTTTTGGACTGTTTTCCAATCCTACAGTTTGTGGGTTAGGACTGGCTCGAATGCCACAAAATAAGGAGGGACGCCGCACCGGGTTAGATAGAACAGAATGTGCGTATATTTACAAAAAGGGCAAAAGCGATAAAATATCAATCTAAAAGCCCAAGGACGACAAGCAAGTAAGGCGATACACACACACGCACGCACACACATACGCGCATTTGTGACCACTACAGAGCAATGGAGTCTACACTATGTAGCTCGCACAGTGTGAATGATCGTTCGTAGCCACAACCTGCACATACAGTATACAGCTTATTGGATGATGATGTCACAAAGCGTCTTACGCAACAAACTCTTCTCGCTCCACCATCCCCACAAGAAGTTTTAGAACCTTGCCGTGTGCATGATGCATGAACGTTCGGCTACTTCCGGTCAAATGTCATCGGTTTTTCACATTTTTTTGCTCCAAATATGAATCGATATAAATTCAACTTGAACCACAAGATGTCCGCGACGTCCCGGTTGGAACGTGCTTTAACAATGTCCATAGCTGCAGTGGTTGTCCTGTTCCAGACACCTTTAGCCCGAACAATAGCAGGGAGAATAATAATAATAATAAATATCTGAACAATAACAATTAGGTTCCATCCTTGTGGGACGGACTACTTATGATAATGAGTGGTTGCAGTGTTTTTGATGCATTTGATAAAAATAGATACAATCTCCGACGCTCCTCTCAAAAACTCTTATGTACCTCTAAGAATTATGAAATTTCACAAAAACTCACAACTTTGGCAGCTTAATAAGAGCTGTTGCCAAATTGACTTATCTTTCAATCGCGTAATTATATATTATTTTCACCATCTCATTCGGAAGGACTTGTCCTGTCAGACTCTACATTTAATTAATATTGTATCAGCTGTTTTGAACAGAAATTATTTTCACTTTTAATTTTTTTTGCCATGCAGGATAACCTTCCAATCCCAGACTCCCATCTCAGTACTTCTTTCCACCGTGTCTCCAAGTTTCACCGAGCCTCAGTGGCTGTCAAACACCTTCCAGGACCTTTAAATAGTGCTGGCAGGGCTCCCATCTCCCCATGAAGGAGTCTCTTGCGGTCACAATCAATGGGGTGTGGGGGGCAGGAGTGGAGCAGCAAGGGACCTGCGTCAGCGCTGCAGGAAGCTGCGTGGCAGAGAAGAAGCGTTTCGACTTCCCAGGCTCCCAGGATTCCCGGGAATTTAAACACAGCATTGACCTCGCAATTGTTTCACGTTTTGCTGTTTTGATGTCTATCCGTGCTTGAATATTTATTACTTCTGATTGCACATTATTGCTACACTGCTGCTGCTAACTGTACATAATTACTTCAGCGTAACTGCCATTTGACCACATTGGGCTCACGACTACTAGCAGTATCAGTAGTAGTAAAGGTTCAAGTTCAAGTTCAAGAGATTATTTGTCACATACATATACCTACGGTTATACATATGCAGTGAAATGTCATGACACCTGGTGATTACGCACAATAAGCTCTGTAAGCTCTTAAAATACAAAAAATACTAATTTGTATTAGAAAAAGTGCATGCCTATCACTCGTAAGGACCAGATAGTGAAACAGTAACAACGAAGGAGAGTCCTGTAGCTGACACACTGCACCTGGAGTTGATCACGTGACATGCGTGTTGAGAGACACATGTCATGCCTTCAGCCTCACGCTCCAGCGGAGCCCCGGGCTCCGACAGCGCCCTGGGCTCTGCCGTCCCGTGTTGCCTCCGTGCCAAGGTGTTCTGCTTCATGCCAAGCAGCCTAACAACACTGATATGCTTCACTGGTGCAGAATGTGAACTGCCTCTGCGGCAGTACACTGCACTGTGTGTGTGTGTGTGTGCGTGCGTGCGTGTGTGTGTGTGTGTGTGTGTGTGTGTGCCTGTGTGTGCGCGTGTGTTTTTCCGTGTTTATGCCAGTATGTAAGAGGGGATCAGAGAATTCCAAGGGATGAGGGAAGGGATGGAGAGGAGGCACGAATAGGGCGAGAGAGTGGAAAAAAAACGAAACAATAAACCGACGGTACATTGGAAGCTACACTGAGCAATTTGGCCACTGACTATTTGGCCTCTGTGGAACTCCAGTAGCTGGCTCGTGTTACTTTGAAAACTCACATATTGAAGTGTTAATTGTGAGACCTCTTTTATAGCTTAAATGCACTGCTAATTGGCCTTATATGACTCACCACGGATACAGCACATGCAAAAGAAGTTCTAATTATCCCTCTATGTCGGCACTAGTGTCTTCAATTTGAAGCGAGGGGGGCACCGTAGCAGAATAACGGTTGGTTGAACTCAAGATGAGCGGCAGTGTTCTGGCTACGCTGTAGAGGTTTGATGGCAGAGGCAGGTAGGCGGACCAAAATACTAGTTATTCCAGATAACAGACAAGATAACAGAGAAGATAACAGACATTGCCTGGACCGGCAATTGCACTCCATCTCTTATGAGGAATGGGCCGCAGCAATGTTTACAGAGCAGTGCTTGTCCAGGATCAGTCCGAGGTGTGTGGAGCTCGGATACGTCCTTGCAGCGGGGTTCTCCATAGCAATAGCGAGGTCTTTATGCCGGCAGTCTTTCCCAGGGACAAGGAGCCGCTCGGTATTGTCGAGATAGAGCGTGAGACGGCGCACAGACACTGACGCCTTGAGACACGCAGAGATGAACCTTTCAATTTGTGTGTCTGAAGGAGGGCACAGGAGGAAGGTGAGTGTCATCCACGGAGCAATGATTGGCAGAGCAATCAGCCATGGGAGGAGACCGCTGAGCTGAGTGCACTGAGAACAGTAGGGGCCTGAGAACGAACCCTGAGGGACTCCAGTGATAGCATGCAAGTAGTATGAAAGCCTGGAAAATGCATCTCCTGAAATATCAAGTTCAGAGAGGACATACAGTATGAGGTAGATGAATCTCTCAGTAAGGAGGGCAGTCTTGGTGGAGTGAGAGTCCTTGAAAACCAGCTTGAGGAGGGTGCCCAGGAGGTTGTTCTATGAGAGATAGAGTTCAAGGGTTTTGGATGAAAAAGAAGATAAAAGATAAAGCTCTGTAATTATAGATAGCGGGGTGGCCAAGGGAAGGTTTTTCAAGTAGAAGCTTAACTCTGGCCGCCTTGAAATCAGGAGATACTAAAACCTGAGGACAGGGAGGAGTTGCCAAAATTATTTTGTAACTGGGACAAGGTTGACACCGACGACCTCGCCCATGCCATCGCAGTGGATGAGGCAGAGGTGGGAGCCTCTCTTCATCGCACAGAATGTGTACAGTGAATAGTCTCCCATCTCAGACCACCTCAGCTAAACCAATGGAAACCGGCATCATGCACTACAAAGGTTAATCCCCATTGTCAATACAGCTCTCACGCCCCCACGTCGAGAAGTATTGTTATCTAGTGTACACACTTTGGATGTGAATGGCAAATACATGATAATCAATATGACTGCTGTAGGCAGTCTAATTAAAGGCTAATTCAAAACAAATAAATAAAAGTAATTGCATTATCTACACAGGGTTTGTCAAACTCATTGTAATGATGTCTGCAGTATTCCCCATTGTCATAAAAAAAAGGAATATAATCAGGCTCGCGGAGCAAGCGACACCTGAGTTTGCGGATGCCGGACGCCAAGTCCAATGGGCCCCACAACGTAACGCGTCTTTTCCTCCCACGAGGCCAATCAGATCGCTCTCCAGTCTGACAAAGTAACAGCCAAGAATAGTTCCCCGTCTTACGAGATTTTGCGTCCGTATGTAACGGCGGGTTGATTACAGTCCATGTCTCCAGTGAAGAGAAATACACCCAACAAAAGGAAATCATCACTTCATTAAGCCAATGGCCGCCATAGGAATGACAGCTTCTTCGTAGCCGCCGTATTGCTGCCGATGCCGTATTGAACCATTACAGTGACGAGCCTACAGTACATACACCGTGACATGGCAAATGTCAATGTCAAGGACAGAACACGCCCAAGACACGTTGTACAACCACATTCAGTACACAACCATAGGCTGCCATGTTGTCTGGGGAGGGTAGTCATCTTTCCCACTGCAGTAAGTGATATTGCTTCCCCTCCCCAGCTCCACGCTATCGCCCAAATTTGGATGTTCCATTTCCAACCAATGACACGGTAGTATAGCCTAAGCCCAAACTCGATGCTTAAAAAAGGCCACTTGGGAAACCTGCAAGTGATGTCACAAACATCGAGTCCATTATTTTCCACGGCCTGGGATCCAACCAAAGAGGCGGCCCGTGTCGGTCTCTGTAGAAGGGGTTCTGTTTTTTTTCATTTTGTACCCCATCTGCAGTATTTATCATTAGTTGTTCTTTGTAGTTTTTTCGGTTGAAGTATCTGATCAAAAAAACAACATATCAAGTCAATAAGCCCTTCAAATGTTTCAGTTAGATGATTTATAACACCACAGACACAGACACACACACAGACACACACACACACACACACACACACACACACACACACACACACACACACACACACACACACACACACACACACTATCATGCCATAGCTCTATATTCATCCCTCCACATCCCTTGTTTTTCTTTTAAATCATCCCTCTTTCCATCTGTCCATCCTATTTCAGTGCAGACCACTTGACTCAGCATATACAAAACACTCGTCATCAGATACGAAAGACGTTCGCTCGCTCTGTCGCTCTGTCCGCCCCCCCTCCACACACACACACACACACACACACACACACACACACACACACACACACACACACACACACACACACACACACACGTCATCCTGCGCCATCTGCCAGTGGGGAAATGTTGCTCTTTTCTTGGTTGATGACACTACGACACACATGAACAGAACCACACACGGACACCCACAACTTTATTTATATGAAATGCAGGATATAAAAAGGCGCTGAATAACCAGATCCACTGTCCTTATATGGCAATTCATTTTAGATAGGCTCAAAACTGAAGGGCTGTCACACTCAACGCAACCCCTAGCTCACTGTGTATATCATACTTCTTATTGTCTTTCCACGTCAGATACACACACACACACACATACACACACACACACACACACACACACACACACACACACACACACACACACATTTAGGAGGGAGATTTAAATGTATATTTAACACAACACAGACAATTCATTTTATTATATATTATAGAACCCAGAATCGCGATTGTGGCTCCACCCCTTGCGGCCGCCTGCACGAGAACCTTGTGTCGATTACGCACATTTTAGTATTTTTTGGATTTCTAGAGCTTACAGAGCTTATTGTGCATAATCACATGGTGTCATGACATTTCACTGCATATATGTATGACGGTATGTATACGTATGTGACAAATAACCTCTTGAACTTGAGCTTGAACACACACACACACACACACACTATCTAATTCACACACCCCCTATATTCTGTGCATACACTTATTATATGACAGAGGTGACTAATTCTACAGATTTCATTAAAGTTTTTAATTTCCCATGAGGCGATGTGCACAAAAGTGCACTCTAAAGTTACTTCTATGTGATTTGAACAATGCCTAAACTAGAAACGACGTGAAAACACACAAAACCTTGAAGTACATCAATCACAATTAGAATGTCTTATTATGTGATAAATCTATAATTGTATTGCTTTATTCAATTATAAAGATGATTCCATGAAAAACTCTTATCCTATGTCGGCGCCTCATTACCCAAGTGGCAAAATGTTTAATAAATATACACAATGGGACACACACACACACACACACACACACACACACACACACACACACACACACACACACACACACACACACATACACACACACACACTCACACAAATACACGCATACATGTATATATACCTGATTTACCTACACCATTGATCTGTGAAAAAAATTGCAAAATTGCATATTCTTATTCTTTGTATATTTTTCAATTATATATTTTATATTATTTATATATTTGGCTATTTGTATTGTGAATTATGGCCATTCCTGTATATAATTTGTATGTACATATTTGGCTATTTTTTTGTGCATTTTTTAAATGAATGAGCTTTTTTATGCAAATTATTTGTACAGCAACGCACTAATCCTCATCATGACAAATTCCTTGTATATAAAAATGTACTTGGAAAAATAAACAGATTGTGATACGGATTCTGATTCATATTTTATCATACAATTTTTATGTTATGTGCAACATGTGCATAAACCTGAATAACCTGATCTCCATGAATATGTATAATGTATAATGTATAATGTATAATGATCTCACCCCTAGAGCAAAGTGTAAAAATACAATTCTAATGTCTATCACGTTTGAGGAGGGCGGCAGGAACGTCTCTGCCTGGACAAAATGTTTAATCACTCATCACATTCATCTATTGGCTATTTGTTTCCTATTTTTTTCCTATATTTTTATACTTCGTCCGCATCATGACACGGGCCCGGACACGGTTCTCGGTGCGCCCCGCTGGCGGAGAGCAACACGGAGCGCCGAGCCCCGTTCCTCCAAAATTAAACAACTAAAAACAGTGTAGAATAGTCGAATATTCGCATTGTACAGCCGAATCTGATTCGATTTGTGAGCCAGCTACAGCCCTAAACTCCAGACTCAAAAATACAAGAAATTACGCACATCTTTCAAAGTAGAAAGTAGTATTTTGATTCAGTTAAAGTCCTAAATGTCACGGCACATTAGAAATGAAAAATACCAGCTGGGAACCACACACATGCACACAGACACACACAGACACACACACACACACACACACACACATACACACACACACACACACACGTCCCTATCCAAATGCGTACGTTCATTTAAACATTTAAACTGAGCATTATCCCTTCACCTTACTTTGCTTGCTATGAATCTCATTTCCATAAATATCACCACTTATCCATCCATAATTGATACACTGGACCTCCTCCCACTCAGAACCACTCTCCACTAAAAAGGGGGAAGTGGTGGAGCTTGATACACACACACACACACACACACACACACACACACACACACACACACACACACACACACACACACACACACAAACACACACACACACACACAACACAAACAACTTATGGATTTTGTTATTTTGTTATCATAAAATATACAGCCCTTTTCATTTTGTGTGATAATACAAGGTCCTGTAAAATATGGATTGTAATGGGCGATGTAACCGTTTACATCTGGAGGCGGTTGATTTGCTATTTCCTCGCTGAGTATTTACATTTGGGCACGAAAGGCTGCAGGAAAGGAGACAACGGTCAGCACATATAAACAGCTATGCACAATATAAATGTATATATATATATATATATGTATATATATATATAGATAGATATTTACACTGATTAGCCATAACATGAGTGGTTTGATAGGTGAAGTGAAAAACATTGAGCATCTCATTACAATGGCACCTGTCAAGATTCAAGATTCAAGATTCAAGATTGAAGAGGTTTATTTGTCACTTACATATACATACTTTCATACATATATGCAGTGAAATGTAATGCAACGCACCCGGTGATAACACACAATATGTCCTAGGAAAAAAATATTTCTAATAGACCAACTAACTGACTCCTAAAATGTAATAAAGTAAGTCGAATACATATAGAATAAAAATAAAAATATATGGAATAAAATAAAATACAATAAAATAAAATGAAATAAAATGGAATAGATAGAGGGAATATGCTTATGTATATGGAATAGGCAATTATGTATATACAGATATGTGAATTAAAGTGGCATGTGAATAAAGTGAGGTAGTGTTTGGGATGATACAGCACAGTATACAACAGTACGGCGCAGCAATACGGCATCACCGAACAACCCTGAACAGTGACACAGTATGCGGTACAGTATGCTACATACAGTACAGTAGGTAGTGGAGCCTAGTGCATGGCTCAGTTAGGACCCCTGGTGAGGTCAGCGTTGACAGTTCTAATGGCTTGCGGGAAAAAACTCCGTCTCTGTCTCTCTGTTCTCGCTGTGTGACTGCGGAGACCGCAGCAGCTGGAACAGTCCGTTTTTGGGGTGATGAGGATCTTTCATGATCCTGCGGGCTCTGCTACTACACCTCCTGGTGTATAACTCCTGCAAGGGGGGGAGGGTAGTTCCAGTGGTACGTTCAGCTGAACGCACCACCCTCTGCAGGTGAGAAAGACGCTGCCTCGCCTTTCTCACCAGAGTGTCTGTATGTACTGTCCATGTTAAGTCCTCTGTGATGTGGACTCCCAGGTATTTGAAGCTGCTCACCCTGTCGACAGAAGTCCCATTAATCATCAATCTCGATTGTGATCCTCGCCTAAAGTCCACAATCAGCTCCTTAGTTTTGCTGACGTTCAGGTGGAGGCTGTTGTCCTGGCACCAGAGTGACAGGTCAGCCACCCCCTCGCGGTAGGCCTTCTCATCGCAGTCGGTGATCAGGCCCACGACCACGGTGTCGTCAGCAAACTTTATGATGGTGTTGGAGCTGGACCTGGCCACACAGTCATGTGTGTACAGGGAGTACAGTAGGGGGCTGAGGACGCAGCCCTGGGGGGATCCTGTATTCAGGGTGAGGGAGCTGGACATGTGCTTCCCCACCCTGACCACCTGGGGGCGGGCTGTGAGGAAGTCCAGGATCCAGGTGCACAGCGGAGCATTTCAGTCCGAGCTCCTTCAGCTTGAGAGCCAGTCTGGTGGGAACTATGGTGTTGAAGGCTGAACTGTAATCAATGAACAGCATTCTCACATAGGCCCCTTTCTGGCCATTCAGATGCGTGAGCGAGGTGTGCAGTACCTGGGAGACCGCGTCATCCGTGGATCTGTTCTTCCGGTACACAAACTGCAACGGGTCCAAGGTGCGGGGGAGGGAGGCGCAGATATAATCCTTAATCAGCCTCTCGAAACACTTCATGACCAACGATGTGAGGGCCACCGGATGGTAGTCATTCAGGCTGGCAGGAGAGGTGATCTTCGGGACAGGAACGATGGTGGACCTCTTGAAGCAGGACGGGAACACTGATTCAGCCAGGGAGATGTTGAATATTGTTGTGAACACCGGAGCGAGCTGGTTAGCACAGGTCGTCAGTACTCGCCCAGATATGCCATCTGGGCCCGCAGCTTTCCTGGTGTTCACCCGCTTCAGAGCCCTCCTGACCTCGTGCACGGACACTGAGACTGCCCGCTCATCCCCAGCAGTGTAACTCCAATTAGCCGGCGAGCTAGCGGTGCTGTTGCCAGACTCGAACCGCGCATAAAAGGAGTTCAGTTGGTTGGCTAGGGAGGCGTCCACACTCGTGGCTGGGGAGGAGCTGCTGTTGTAATTCGTAATAGTCTGCAGCCCCTGCCACAAGTGTCTTGTGTCCCCTCGCTCCATCTGTAGCTCCATGGTCTCCCTGTATGTCCGTTTAGCGTCCCTCACCGACTTACTACAACCGCCGTAAACTTGCTGATGTCACTTGAACTTGATTGGAACATGTCCCAGTCTACGTCAGTCAGAGCGTCCTGAAGCGCAGCCTCCGATTGGTCCGTCCACCGCTTCACATCCCTCGTCACCACCAGTTCTCGCGATCAGGGGCCTGTAAACAGGAACCAGCGAGATCGTGGCGTGGTCTGAAGGGGTATGATATATTAGTCAGCAAGTGCAACAGTCAGCTCTCAAAATCTGAAGGACCTTGACAAGGGCCATTGTGATGGCTAGACGACTGGGTCAGAGCATCTCCAAAACAGTAGGTCTTGTGGGTTCGATCCCACACAAGAGCTACTAAAGCACAAATTGACAAAAAAGTTGATGCTGCTATGATAGAAAGGTGTCAGAACACACAGTGCATCACAGCTTGTTGTGTATGGGGCTGTGTAGCTGCAGACCAGTCAGAGTGTCCATGCTGACCCCTGTCCACTGCCAAAAGCGTCTACAAACCTTGGGTCCTGGCATTCATGTGGATGTTACTTTGACCCTTACCACCTACCTGAACATTGTTACAGATCAAGTACACCCCTTCATGGCAACAGCATTCCCAAACGTAAAGGATCTGCTGCTAACGTCTTGGTGCCAGATACCACAGGACACCTTCAGAGGTCTTGTGGATATCTCCACGGGTCAGAGCTGTTTTAACAGCACGAGGGGGAGGTACACAATATTAGTGGTTATTAGTGGTGGTTTTAATGTTGTGGCTGATCGGTCAATTTATATATACAGTATACACAGTATATATATATATATATATATATATATATATATATATATATATATATATATATATATATATATATATATATATGTGTGTGTGTATTTTATTTTTTATAAGAATTTAATGTTCTGGCCAGGGCATTAAAAGAGCAGCTTCAAAAGAACGGCTTCAAGGACGAAGAAGATGGTCTCGTGTGTGGACTCACACAAGGCACATGCACATACACACATGGACGTGTCCTTGTGCATGCTCACACACATCGACACATACACACTGATACACACCTAATCAATGGCGTCCACATCCAGATCATCAGTCAAGCACAAGCTCTTAAAATCCAGATGAGCAGCAGGTTAATCATGTTAATAATGTCGTATTTAAGGCCGTAATAATTATTCCTCATCAGGGCTGTGTGTGTGTGTGTGTGTGTGTGTGTGTGTGTGTGTGTGTGTGTTCTCGCCGGGAACAATATGATCAAAGAGAAGTTGGAGTTTCTACAGTGAGGTGTGTGTATTAGCTGGTATGTGTGTGTGTGTGTGTGTGTGTGTGTGTGTGTGTGCGTGTGTGTGTGTGTGTGCGTGTGTGTGTGTGTGTGTGTGAGTGTGTTAATTGAGTGCGTGTTGCCCGCCTACAGTCGCACCTGTGGGGGCCTTATTACCGCTTTGTGTCCATGTGTATTCTCTCAAAGTGGACTGTTCTAATTGTTAAAACAAGTATCTAAAAAGGTTAAACCATAAACTGAAAGCAGACAATGTTTTAATTAATACACAGCTGCTGCGGCTTAGTAGAAAACAGTTGTTTAGCAAAACAAATTATGGGTTTGCAGCCCCAAAAAAATTATCCTCCACAAAACACTTTGTATGTACTGGGTGTCTAAGAAAAAAAATGTTGATGATGATTATTATTTTAATATCACAATAATTTTAATAATATTAATATTATTATTGTAATATATTATTATTAATAAATATAGCTGCAGGCAGCAATACACAGGGTCGAGTTTAGTCTTGTTAGGTATGTATTACACGTTTCCGAGGTTCCGTAAAACACATCGTATTGCAATTTACGTCAGAAGATGTTTAGCTTGTGTTTAGTTTAAATGTTCCTCAGGAACGGTGTTTTAACAATTACGATCGTTCCTGGATCATGCAGTGCGGACACCTAAGAAAGGGACGGTTCCTCCAAAGGTTCTAAGGACGTCCTGCGGCGCGAAGCTGTCTTCTGTGTCGACTGCATGTCCCGTTCACCATAACAAACAACCGGAGCAAGTGGCAAGAAGCGCTGCGCTGTGAGTGGGCGAGAGGAGGCGTGGCTACGTGGGCGCGCAGCGTTGAGGGATGGACCCCTAATAATAATAACTATACATATAGCTGCAGTTAGCAATATAGTCCAGCTTATTCTTTTTAGGTATGTGTTAAAAAATTTTATGTTTTTTTGTGAAATGCATCAAAATATTCTGAGCTTACAAACATCATGTAGTCATGTTCATGTTATTGCTCAAATCAAACTGCAATGACATTACGTATGAGGCCTTCCCATTTCAACCAGACTTCAACCCTCAGGTCAGTTCTAAATAACAGTTCTAAATAGCTGAGCCAACACTCGTAATTTAGTTTGTAAGTTGTAAAGTATAGTAATTTGGAAATTGGGACAAGAAATTACGAAACAAGTCGGATAATTGTTTAATTAAACGGCTGTCCAAAACAGCTGGACAGAATAATCAAACAAATGTCACAGTATTCATGACGATCACACGACAAATAATGACTGTTATTATTAAAATGGCAAACTTAAGTAAAAAAAAATGGACAACTTTGATGAAATCGTCAGAGTAAGCGGCGTTTAGAAACAATGTGTTATATGATGTGTGTAGCGCCATTGCTACTCCAGGTTCTCCCCAAGGACGCGCGTCACGGGGTTTAGCGGGGTTAAAGCGCCTGCACGGCAGAGGTTTATTCCACACAGTTTATAAAACACGCTCCAGTGAGGATCGTACGATGAATATAGGACTTTTATGGACGGGCCTCAACCGGGACTCCCTCATACGGCTCCCGCACCGTCCCTGCCATCTCTACTCTGCAAGACAAGACGGACATATAAGAAATCTTCCCAGCTGCTGTGATTGGCCAGTCATTCAACTGGCCACAGCTGGCACCGAGGCGGGGAGCGTCAGTCTACCACGCTGACTTCCCCTCGCCTTCCAGGGCCCGCTCGACCACGCCCTCGAGTCTGCAACACACCCCGACGGCCCGGCTTAGGAGCCCTCCGACCGACAGAAAATCACCCACCCTTCAACTCCGAGATGTCCGGGGATGAATCTCCGGGAGCAACTGGCCAGCCCCAAGAAGCTCTTTACCTCCTTTTTCGACTTGGGTCTCGTGCTGGCCGCAATTGCCACTTTCTCATCTACTTGGGGCTTCACCAGCCACCCACCCAAGTTGTATCCCAGAGACCGTACCTCCTTCCGCCCAACCGCGCACTTCTTAGGGTTGGCGGTAAGCCCCGCCCGCCTCAGGGACTCAAGTACTGCCCCCACCTGCTGCATGTGCCGCCCCCAGCTATCGCTATGAATGAACCCGGTCCATGAGTCCATGAAAGGTGGCTAGGGCCCCGAAAAGCCCAAATGGAAGCGTAACCAATTGGTACAACCCCTGCGGAGTGGAAAAAGACGATTTTTCCCTAGACTCTGGAGGCAAGGGAATCTGCCAGTAGCCCTAGGTTAGATCCAGTGTCATAAAAAATTGAGGCGTGCCTAACCGGTCAAGTAGCTCGTCGACCCGGGACATTGGGTACACGTCAAATTTTGACACCTCGTTCACCTTCTGGTAGTGTACACAAAACCGGACTGTCCCATCGGGCTTGTTAACTAGCACAATAGGGCTACACCAGTCACTTGTAGACTCTTCTATTACCCCCATTACCAGCATGGCCTTCAATTCTGCCTGGAGAATTTTGCATTTGTGCTCGGGCAGCCCGTACGGCCGGGTGTGTATTCACCCCCGGTAGTGTCTCTACGTGGTGGTGTATGAGAGACGTGCGGCCTGGCAGGGGAGAGAATACATCAGCAACCCGTGGCTGTAAGGCTGCCACGTCTGTCGCCTGGCCCAGCGGGAGATGGTCATGTGAAAGGGCCAGGGTCTCATTGGTAGTTTATAGAGTTCAAAGGGAGAGAATCCCATAAAGGCCTGGGGAACCTCCCGTACAGCAAACAACAGAGGGTCCAACCACTTATCCCAATTACGGCTATCCTCGTGTACAAACTTAAGAACCATGTTCTTCAGCGTCTTATTAAACCGCTCCAACGGGTCTGGGGGTCCGGATTTAGTTGCCTCCCAATAGCCCATAAAGTTCCCGAAGTGTGCGTGACATAAAGGAGGTGCCTTGGTCGGTCAGGATTTCTTTCGGAATCTCGACCCGGGAGATGACCTGGAACAGCGCTTGTGCAACACTTTCTGCAGAAATATTGCGCAACGGCACTGTTTCCGGGTATCGGGGTTGCGTAGTCCTCCGGGACTAACATAAAAAGCGATAGCCGCGTGCACTGCAGTCTAACGGTCCGATGAGATCCATGCCCAGTCTTTCAAACGGGACCTCCACCAAGGGAAGGGGACTCAACGGTACTTTTGACATGGCCGGCGGGTTAACCAGCTGACACTCTGGACAGGCGGCACACGACTTGCGCTCGTCGAATTTCTACAGTGTAACAGGCCCATTGATAGCAGCGCTCTAACAACTGGAAGTGAAACTGATCCGAACTAAATCATAAATCATTATTATTGCACCAATAGTCCCATTTTTTCTGCTCTGAGATTCTCATGCACAGGTCCATGTCCACCCCTAACCCCAAAGTGGGCTGGTGAGCAACATAAAACTTCCAGGCTGAAAATGAGTTCCACTCCGTCACTGCATATGCATATGTGTGATAAGAGGTGCATATTATTTTGCAAAGTTCATTAGTAGATCTATTTGCCGTGTTAATTTTCGTCTTTTTTCGGTGTATAATTTGGCTGTGGTCGTTTCCCAGATAACTCCCTTTATGTTCTCATCAAACAACTCAAGTTGAAAATTGCCCCAAAGCCTCAATGCTTTTCAACTCGAGTGGTAGAGATGGGATCACTTTAATATTACTTCCACATCACCTTTTTTGGCCTTGTATGGCACAAGCACTTGTACGGCTGAAATGTTAATAAATCATACTTTTTTCTTTTTTTTTTTGCCTCACGCGTATTTTTGCAGGATGCCAATGCTGTGATTTGGTGTCATTAACAAGCATTATGATTTTATTCCATGTGTATCTTTCCGTGAACCTCTCAGCGTTACACACTGCAGGATCATCGCTGACACAAATTTCGAGTGCATACGTGGTGTTTCCAACACTAACTTTTAGCTGTGTGCAGAATGATTTCGTTTTCGTTTATTGGGTAATGTGTCCCTGTTGAGCCTGGCCCATCCGTGGTCCACAACGGGACACATCACGTTGTTTTCCCAAAATCAGCATAGTGAAAGTAATGAAAGGTCCCTTGGTGGCCAGAGCCTCTGTCTCTCATATAACCCTAAACCTAGAGTGCGTGGAGCCTGAGCACACCTGCGATTTGAATCACTGAGATTAGGGTACATGCAAAATCAGGCTGAGCCAACTCCCATTAAAGGATACTTTAATATTGGGGTTCATTGACAAAAATGTCCATAATTGTTGGCAATGGTCAATGTGATCAGGGCAGATAGACATGTCAACATGTTTTGAAATCGTTTGGGGCTTTCTGGGAGTTTTTCCTTGCCTGGATGAGGGTTTAGTCCACGTGATGCCATTGATTTCTATGTGAAATATGAGTTTGTGGAGCCCCTTGAGACTATATTGTTATTAAGGGCTATTTAAATAAATTGACTAAATAGACTTGACTTGATCGGCCAAGCGGCTCATTTTGGGGCTGAATTCAATTTATCTGTACAGCAAAATATATTTAATCCACTGAGTTTCACAAAAACAACTCCCTTGCCATATAATGGGGCCACCGGCCTGTATAACATGAACGCATTTAACATTTCTCTGCTCATTTGAGCGGCCAAACAGCCAAATTAAACGTATCCGTACGGCAAAACACATAAAGTTAATGAGATTTACAAAACCAGATACCTTGCTGTATAAAGGCGCCGTCTGTATAACACCTAACGTGATCCTATTTGTGAGGATTCCCACCCACGACCAACGTGTGTATTGCTGAGTCAAACAGTATCCAGCGATGAAATACTGCGAGGGCCGGTAAAATTTTGAACCCCCCAGAATTTGGTCCTCCCCAGCAATTACTTTTTAGTAACAGCCCCGCTCTGTCGAAATCTACCAACAAAGCCAGATTAGGTCCCTTGCCAAGTCCCTCAGCTGGTTAGGTTTCATGGTTTATTTTACGACTGCTCTGCTGTTCTGACGGATCACTGTGCCTTGTTAAACTGGAGGCACAATTAATTATCCCGTTTGAAAAATAAAATACAGCCTATTGCAGCAGCCTATGATAGGCTAATTCATACGATGAGGTGCGATCGAGTTACGACAGATTCATGAACCAGTCACTCAAAAATAATAACTCTTTGAAATGCGCAAGTTGATTTGTTTGCAATCATGTCAGTAAATTTACTCGCAGATTATTGATTTCTCTTTGTTGCTTGTTAATTGTCAAACAGCCAACGTGCTTTACCTTGGGGTCTAAATTGCTCAGTGCACAAAAGGTTGGGAGTTGTATTCTTTCTCGCACAGCGAGCGTTTTGTTCTTCTTCACCGTACCATTTGGTGATTCACTGAACGAGGCTGATTGAGAGACCCCTCTGCACGGTGACGGCTCGGTGAATAAGTGAACTGATGGTCTAATTCCGTCTCTCATTCAGTTCCAAAGCCACCACTCAATGGTCTGAATGGGTGTCCGTCCTGGCCACACTGGAGATAATAGATCAATCACAGAGCGAAATGAACCGATTCTGTACATTCGAAACAATCCTAGCAAGTTGAGGGAATCAAAATTTCCACCATAAGTAAGATCGATTATTATGACTATTATTTTTGATTACTCAAATACATACATTAATAATTCATTCACGCGGAAGTTTATGAACGGTTCCCCATTTTGAAGAGAGCTCCAGATTTGTAAAGATATCAGGAAATGTCACAGCACACAACGTGTTCTGTCCATCAACTCAAGCACATAGTAGCCCAGAAACCCAAAACTGACCCAAACCAGTCTGCATGTCTGCACACACATATACCCATTCTCAGAGGAAAAAAAAGAACGAGTGCCTTTGGCTTTGGATGGGCTCGGGTTCAGGCGGTCCCAGTCGGGACCGTTGGGTCATTTCTGGCGTGGGCCAAGTTTGGGCCTCAATTTGGTGCCAGTGGAACCCAATAAACCAATGTGCATAATAAAGGTGATCGGTGCTAAAGCACTGTAATCTGACATGGTGTAAAACACGCAGCAGAGGGCTGTTGTCCTTAAGCTAGTAGTTATTACAGCGGACGGCGATAAGCTACGATCCGCTTTAAATAGACTGAAGCAAAGTAGGTTGTTGCCACCGAGCTCAAGGCTGGAGGAAGTACGTTTAATATGCAACCTGGTGGCGATGAAGCTGCAAAAACTATTATTAATATGCAGCATAAGGCTGGTGGCTCTTAGTGCTAAAGCTGCTAGATGCTCTGCCCAGGGAAATCCCTGCTGCTGACCTTTCACTGACAGGATGAAACCTGACACCCGCACACACACACACACACACACACACACACACACACACACACACACACACACACACACACACACACACACACACACAATCACACACACACACACAGATGATAATGAGGGCTGGGATGAGAGAAAGAGCAAGAGATGGAGACCGAGATATAAATGGGGAGACGGGGGGGTTAAGATCGAGGCAGAATGAAGACGGAGACTGAGTGATTGACGTGGACGTTGAGGCGGTTATATAAAAGAGCAAGAGACAGACGGATCGAGAGAAAAGAGAGACGCAGGTCCAAAAAAAGAAAAGTGAAATGAGAGTGGAGAGGGGGATTTGCAAAAAAAATAAAAAAAAATAAAAAAAAATCGAACCCCTCGGCCACACCAAGAGCGACATCGTCCATGAAAAGCAGCATTCTCGAGGCTTTAAACTTCGAACTGCGAAATTTCTCAACTCTCAATGGATAAGTGAGTCTTCGCTTTTGTTTTTAACTTTTGTCTTTTCACTTTTATTCGCATTTGGAGATTGTGAGCTTAGCGTTTATTGTTTATAGTTCACAAAGCAACTTCTGTCTTGAGTACAACGTGTGTTATCGCTGGAAAGAGTAATTATCCATAATTACATGGCAGCTATTTCCAGGAGGAAGGCGGTGCCCATTGTTCTCAGTGGATCCAAGGGAGGAGCCGGGGACGGCAGTGGTGGGTTCGTCCCATTAAGGAGGATGCAAGGAGGTTTTCACAATGTATATATATATATATATATATATATATATATATTTATATATATATATATATATATATATATATATATATATATATATATATATATGTGTGTGTATTTATTGAGCTGTTTCTGTAATAAAGTGTTTTCTGGTTACTGTTTGTTATGAGTTATTTGTGGTTCCATTTTTAAATCAAGAAAATATTCAATGGATATGTTCTTGTACCAATATTTCATAAAATATATTAATAGCGTAAAAATACCTTACGAATATATCAACAGATTTTTCTACTGCAAAAATCTATTGCTTGACAAGTCACTTCCACTGTCCTCTGTGCCAACAGGTACGGTAAAGCAGATCAATAAAGTTTATAAAACTACTTACCAAGTGTGAAGTGAAATTTAAAGCCTATTCCTGGGTGTGATATTTGTTTTACTGCTGGAATGATCATGTTTTGTTTACATAAATTAGGTTTAATTTGTTGTGGGGGAAAATGTATTAGTTTGTTAATGTAACTCAGTAATCCGCATTAAGATCACACATCACACATTCACACATCAGCGATTTGATATATGTGGTTGATATTTTCACTAAATACATCTCTTGAATGGACCTCTAGGGGAATCTACGCCGCAGTTTTTATCCTTTGCGTAACCAAAGTGTAAATATGTTATGTATAATTAGTGAAGTTCAACAAAATATGTTCTATGGTACTTTTATTTTTGGACCTGGCACTTTTATTTTTATAAGTTTTAAACTTCAGGGGTAACAGGGTGAAAGGGTAAAGCCGCTGAGACAACCGAATCCGGGTCCCGGTATCCATGCGGACCAGAGGGCTGGTGGGTTGCTTTGCAGATCCGCTCCTGTATTTTATAAATGTTTCTTAGTTTGTCTGTGTTGTAATTTAAGTTCAATATTTGTATAGATACATTACTTTTACTTTCTTGCACGATTAATAAGAAAAATGTATAACTGTGTTGTTTTCGATTTTGATTTGGAGTGAAGCGGGAGTCCGTGTGCCATAGTTTTTTTTTTTTTTTATTGCCGGGCATCGGTGCAATAAAAGGCTGGTGCCGGACCCGAATCGCATCTTGCGTTCCATACAAAATCGGAGGGTTGCATCTGCACCCGGGAAAAATGAGCAGAGGCGTAAAAAAACCCCAAAAAACAGCAAGGGGCTCAGGGGCCTCGCAGCGTGGCGCTTTTGTGAAACCTTCGCGACGATGACGCTTCTGCTCGGTGTGACCTTCCATATTGATTAAAATGGCAGCCTGGCTGTTGCCCGCGAAGCTGAGGTGTCGCTTCGGGCGCGGCCCAGGGGTAACGCGGCAAACTCTGTATCACAGGCTCCGTTAAATTGAATCCGCTGGTTAAGGAGCTCAATACGGGGAGCGCAAAGGTAGACGGCGGAGGCCGGGGCTGAAAGAAAGGAATGGTGGGAAAAAAAAAAACGAACAAACACACGGAGGACGGGCGGTTCAGGAGGTTTAAACCAGGATGAATGAGGTGAACGGGGCGCAAAGTGAAGGAGTAACAACCGGTGCTGGGTCAATAACTCACGCGGGGAAACGGGGGCGGGAAGAGAGGGAGAGAAAGGGGAGCGGAGGTAGAGAGGAGGTGTAGGCCGTGGAAGGTGAGAGGAGGAGGAGGAGGAGGAGGAGCGAGCAAGCAGAGCGCCGGCGTTCCCGCACAGTGGCGTCGGCGAGGCAGTAATTTAACGCTCCACCGGCTCGCAATCAGGGGCCTGCATGCGTGCATGTGTGTGTGTGTCTGTTTGTGTTTGTGTGTTGCACTGGTGAGGAAGCCAGAGGACACACACACACACACACACACACACACACACACACACACCAAGCATGGAGGGATGGGGGGGAATTTGGAAGAACAAATAAATGACTAGAAGCATAGATGGCAGATCCCTGGGCTTTGTCTGGATATTGTTTCTCCGCTCGTCAGTTTTTTTTCCTCTGGCAGGAGGGCCCGAGACAGATGAGACCGTTTGGGAAATGGAAGAAAAATGAGCGGAGGATGATGGGAGGAGGAAGGAAAAATGCGACAGAGAGAGAGACAGAAAGAGAGAGAGAGAGAGAGAGAGAGAGAGAGAGCGCATGCGAGTCTTGGAGACGGAGGAGAGATGGCGAGGCTTTGCCAGAGGAGAAGAGAAGAGAAGAGAAGAGAAGAGAAGAGAAGAGAAGAGAAGAGAAGAGAAGAGAAGAGAAGAAGAGAGAAGAGAAGCGAGGGAGAGCATGAGAAACAGCAGGACCTGACAGAGGACAGGAAGTGGGGGATTGGAGCGCAGAAGGAAAGGAAGGACGGTGGCGGTGAGGGGACGAGGGAGGGAGGGGGGGAGGGCATGATCAGAAGAGGAGGAGGAGAAGAGGAGGAGAAGAGGATTCGTCGAGGGGTGGGCGGAAGAGAGGGGGGAAGAGTGAAAGGAGTGAGGCCAGAGGAAATAAGCAGAGATAGAGCGAGAGGATCAAAGGCGAAAAAAGACAGGAAAAAAAGGTGAGCGGGGGCACGGAGGGGAAGGAGAGGAAGAGCAGGGGGGATCAAGAGGGAGGTGGGGATGGGAAATGGGGCAAATAGGCTCGTGGACGGGAGGAGAGGAGAGGAGAGGAGGTGCGGAGATGAAGCGGGAGCAAGTGAGAGGAAGGGAGGATAGCTGAGATTAGAGGAAGAGAGGGAGCGAGGAGGAGGGGAAGAGAGGACGAGCGAGGAGGAGAGGAAGGGAGGACGAGCGAGGAGGAGAGGAAGAGAGGGAGCGAGCCTGGGAATGAGGCATGAAGAAGGGGGGGGGGGGGGGGGGACAAAACCGAGGGTTTCCCTTTTCATCCCAAGCAGAATAATCCCCCCCCCAAAACTCTGGAGATAAAGGCAGTTCAAAGAGCAGAAATATGAAATCAAAAGAGGGGGGGGCGAAGCCACACCGCGCATTCCAGAGCGAAGGAGCGCGAGGACGCGATGGAGGGCAAGGGCTCCGTCCAAAGCCGCACTCGTCCGCCCTGCTCTGTCCGTCTCCCGGCACTGGATGGGAGAGCGATCCGACGCCATTCAATTGGAGGGAAACTGTCCCTCTCACCAGAGCGCTTTAACAGGCTGCAGGGCCATTTCATCTCTCACCAAGAAGAGGGACAGCAGACGGAAAATGAGACGAAACACGGAGGCATGCTGAAAAACAACTAGAACCTTTGGCCCCAAAAGGCGCGTTTGGAACGAGAGAAGAACCCAAATGAGGCGTCGTTTGGGTTCTTTCTGTGTTTTCGCTGCAAGCGCCTGAGGCAAAGGTTGTATTTTGTTTTTCCTCTCTCGCTCTGAGAGCTCCCTTTGTCCGTGATTGGTCCAAATGCCCTCAGGACAGGGAACAGACTTTAACCTCCTTTTCCAGGTTAACCACCTTTTCCAGGTTAACCTCCTTTTCCAGGTTACCCTCCTTTTCCAGGTTTACCACCTTTTCCAGGTTACCCTCCTTTTCCGAGGTTAACCTCCTTTTCCAGGTTAACCTCCTTTTCCAGATTTACCTCCTTTTTCGACAGCTCACTCTGGAAATGGTTACCGCGGAATCACTCCCTAGCGGCATGGCATGATGTATGAAGGAGTCAACGGGGTTCTTATTGAGTGTTCTGACAACGGTGTCCCTCCCAGGACCTAAATGTTATCTGAGAACGACACCAGTACACCCACGTTCAAAGGTTTTGCAACACACACACACACACACACACACACACACACACACACACACACACACACACACACACACACACACACACTCACACAGATGATAATGAGGGCTGTGATGAGAGAAAGAGCAAGAGATGGATGCAGACCGGCACACACACACACACACACACACACACACACACACACACACACACACACACACACACACTTAATGTTCTTTGTGTGAGAACATTCCACTGACATGATTTGATTCTTATTTCCTTTCAAATTCTGAATTGCCTGACCTTTACCTTTTGAATCTATAGTTCGTTCTCAGAATGATGGGAATCCCTCTGGTAGTGATCTAATTACCAACAGGCGTGGGTGTTGCTCCCCGGGCTTCCGGCTTCTCTGGGGGCTCGGGGGGTCTTCTGAGGCCACAGGGCAGGGTGCTCGGGGCTTTCCTGCCCCGAGGTGTATGTACTGCCGCGGGCCTGAGGGGTGGTTTGGGGCCTTTAACGCTGCGCTACAATAATAATACCGACCTTATACACCAGAGCCAATTGTGACAAGTCCTGTACACTCACCGGTGGACACTTCACAAGCACACACATCACACACACACACACACACACACACACACACAGAAACACACACACACACACACACAGACACACACACACACACACACACCCACACACACACACACACACATCACACACAAATACAGGCGGTCTCATCACAGGCACACACACACCACCGCCACCTGCTTTGAACACACTCTCAACATCCTCCTAGTTATATCCCTCTTCTTCTCTCCCTCATCTACTGCCATAACTATGACAGGAAGAGGCCACGTTCTGAAGTGCTGTTCCGGTTTTCCTGGACCAAATGAACTCTGTTTTTTTTTATACATGCTGTCGTCTGATGTTTATGTTTTTCCATGTACATGTTGTTGTTTGGTTCTATGTTTATTTGTTTCACCTGTGGTGATTTCCCCCCTCTCGTGATTGGCTGTTTATAGACCAAAACATGGTCAAATAGTTCTCCAAAGAGAGGGACTGGTGGTTGTTCTGTGTCACAATAAACTGTGCTCTTGTCATCCTGCAGGTCGTCCACAGGACAGAGTTATTGCAGCAGCTCTTGATGATTAAAGAATGAATAAAGAGTTGCATTGCAGGTTGAGAACTTGAAATCCACTTGCAGACTAACTCTGTCCTAGATGCAATGGCACAAATACTCTGTGTTGTATAACCAGCATGATGACAACCCAGCTGAAAAAAAAAAAATCTACCAAGCTGAGGAACTGATGTATGTTTGTCCTCCTTCCGTCTTCTCATCTTCTCATCTTCCCCCACTTGGTCCTTTGAAAGCTGCAGGTCCAAAGGGTTAGACTCTCTCCTCTCCTCGGCCTCCAACTGCTCGGGTGCTCTCAATGTGGTGCTCAGCAGGTCCATCATTTGAATATAGACCATCTTATCTTTAGCTTGGAGCCAGGTTTTAGATTAAATCCATGGTGGTGTTAAACCAGAAGAGGTACTCTGTCCGGCAGAGCTCGAGGCGTGGCTGCTCAGAATGGAATGTCTTAGAGATAACACCCCACCGGTCGACTGGTTGGACCATTTCCCGTAGAAATGCAGTTAAAGGATCCAAATGTTTTTCGATTGTAGGTCTACCAAAATGCCTCATCAATGGCGCTGCCTGACGGGTCCCCATCGGGCTACAAAGAATAAAAAATCTGTCCAATCCAAAATATGTTATTTCGGCATATATTATAAGGGGGGGTCAAGCCTGGCGATGAGTTGATAGTTATAGTTCTCATTGACATCCTACAATTCAGTAGGAGGGCAACCAAGAGGTATGGAAGCGTACACGCCAGGTTACCATGGAAACACTCCCGCCAATATTCCATCATACTAGCCCCGACTGCGTGCAAGATGGCTGCCACTAGCACGCCATCATTTTGGCTTCAAACCTGCAGTGAGTGAGGGAGTGGTGTCGCGCTGTCCATTTAATATCCATATTATTTTACATACCCATCTTGTCTGACCGCCAACTAGCTTGAGTGATACCTCGGAAGCAGAGAGGAGGGACTGTTAACCGTTAGAATCAACCAGTGAACCAAGTTACCACTGAAAAACAGAAAGAGCAACCACTGACACAGTACGTCCAGATCAAGCGTCTCTATAATAACAAATATGAATTTGCATTTATTTTTGGAAAAAAATATAAGGATCATTAGTTGACAATGGAATAATATCAAATTGCTAAAAATAAGTAAGATATCATCGCCTTCCTAATATAACGGCATAAGTCATATTTTGATAAAAGTGATTTTTTTTTTTTGGCCTAAATAAAAAATGACTTATGCCATTATTTTCGGAAGGTGACGATATGCAAGTTATATGCAGTTCAAGGATCACTTCTTGGTTTTGCCTAAATTATGTTCTCAGATTGAGCAATATTGAACTAGAACTAGAAATAGGAATCCTTGATGAAACTTTCATTTTTGACCCTTCTGATCATTTGGGCTAACGACTAATGTTTCTTCAATAAATAATTTTTTTGATTTGAGGCCGGTCTAAATAGTCACACTAAAGGTTCTTTCTTTCGTTATTGTATTACTTTACTTACAGCGGGTAAAAGATAGGTTGTTTTACTTGCTGTAATTTGCATTACAGGTGCATATTATTTAAATATAAACCTGAAGGAAGGAAACCTCCCTGTTGCACATCAACGACTCCCACAGGTTCAAAGTCATGTCCCGGACGCTCAAAGGCGCGGTGGATGTGGAGTCCCCCTCCTCCCCCTATTCCCCCCCGTGTCCTTCCCTTGATCCTTCTTACCTCCTCCCCGTGCATGTTAAGTCCCCAAAAAAATGATCATAAGACTTGTACGTGTGCTATACGCACAGTGGTGCGTGCGTGGGGAGTGGTCCTATTTTGTTGTGGGAGTGGGATACCTGGTGGGCAGCAGCGACATTAAAGTGCTTCGGCTTGTTCATCTTTCATGTTCGGCCGAAATTCCATTTGATGTGAGTGACAGCTGCTTGAGCTTTAGATGTTTGGTTTGATGTAAAAGTGGTGCCTCATACATAATCAAATGCAAATAACTTTTGTGTGGATTGACAGATGCAGATTTACGACTACAGAATATTTTGCGTCGGTGTGTAAAGAGACAGATGGATGAACAGACAGATAGGGAAAGAGTCATACAAGCACAAATCCATTGCATTTTTTTTTTTGTTTGGCTATTGTTGTTTATAGTGGACTTTGTTTTGCTATTTTTGACAAATTTTCTGGCTAATTTTGTTTGTTAACACTTTATATTAAGGTGCTTGTAATAAGCGTTAATAGTTAATAAGGTAAGATGCTTATCAACATTATTATTGTATTAATAAGAATATATAAGTGTTAATAATATCATTTATTAGCAGTTAACAATGCACTTTTTAACAAGTGTGAACAGAGCCTTATTAAGGTTAATAAATCCTTTATTATTCACTTATTATCAGCTAACTATGCTTTTTGCAGCCACCCCCCCCCCCCCCCCCCCCATCTGAAATGAGCATTTCATGTGGTCAAGGTTGATAAAATGTGAATAAAAAATTATATACAAGGTTCTATAAAACATAGCCTCAAACAGGCCTTTGAAAAAAAAAGTACAATTATTAGTACAATTACATTATTATTACATTAGTACAATTATTATTTTCCAACATTGAGGGTAAACTATTGCAAAAGATATTCTGAAAACGTAAAATAACACTAATCTTATCAACGCAAGTTAGAACCAGCAACCAACAACCGGTTCGATACCAGAATCTGATAATAACAGCAATAAGTTTCATGACGGCATCTGCCATCATGTTGTTTTCCACAGAGAACCGTGGGGTGGACGGCACTTCACAGAATATGACAATAAAATATTCACAGAATATTCACAGAATATAAGACAAGATGAACACAATATGCCTTCGGGGCGAAACTGACATGCCATCATCCAAGTTTGAGTCAGATCGGCCCATTATCGTGGAATAATTTAGTGAAAAACTCAAGTTTTTGTCATCAGCGCAACGCGCACGCATGTGCAAATGTCGGCTCGCACAGGTCACACGATAGCATCGCAGTCGAGTGACTGGGTCCCCACCAAGGAAGGTGACACATGCTGATAGGACTGACATCAGAACTTCATGGATGTCATGGATTCGACGAACCCACAGACAATCTGAATAAGGTTTGTATTCGGGGCAGATCCAACATGGGGTCGTTTGAGTTTCATCCTGATCGGTTCAGTATTTTGGAAGAAGTTTGGGATCAACAATCGCCACCTCACCAAGACGGCGCCACGCGTGTCACAATGGAGAAATCGGTGCGAGCATGCGCGAGTTGACGGAGTACACAAAGCACGTGAGTCAATAACTTAAATCTTACCAAAATACTGTCAAGCACAAATTGGACTTTAACTACAGGAAAAAAAGATATAAACCCTTAACCATACGAAGTTACCAAGTGACAGGTATTATTTGAGCAGAAAACAATTGGACTAATGAAAGTGCAGCGTAATAAACATCATAAATATATATACGCTTCTGAGTATAACTGACGCGCACCAGAGTAAGCTCTACAAAATAAAAGCCAAATAACGTCACTGTCCAAATTTGTAGACATTCCAGAGATATCAGTGTAAACAGACTTCCTGAATACACTTCCTTATAATTACTGGGAACCATAAGGTATGTGTTTTGGTGTATTCGGGGGTGGTGGGGGGTTTGCTGGGGGGGGTTGGGTTCAAGATGCCTCAATGAAATCCATATTCTAAGGCAACAAATAAAAAATGTGCTGCTTCAGAGGTCAGTCACTCACCTACTAAAGACAAAAAATAATAATTAAAAAATCTTCTAGACAAAACTCCGAAAAATTCTGGACAAATTTTAATGTAAGAACCGCAACAAACGTAAAAAGAACAACCAGAAAGAACGCCCATAGATGCTGATGCAAAATCTCTGACAACATTGAATACAGATGAAGTTCCTTTAAATATACCTGTTGATTCTCCACACATCTCGTGTTAAAGGTCTAATTTCATCAGCGTGACTCACGGTTGGGTGACGCCAGGAACAAGCAGGTGACAACAGCATGGCAATGAAACTCAGTCCCTGGGAAACCCAGATTCAATTAGTAAAGGGTTGCACTGTGTATCTCACACGGACAAAAAACACAGAAATTCTACCTCTGCCAGACGGGTACTCCTGCAACAGTCATGTGGAGGACAACCGGGCACACTCCACATTACCGCCCAAACACACTGTGTCAAAGGTAGTGT
This sequence comes from Zeus faber, assembly GCF_960531495.2. Classification (NCBI taxonomy): domain Eukaryota; kingdom Metazoa; phylum Chordata; class Actinopteri; order Zeiformes; family Zeidae; genus Zeus; species Zeus faber. Next base: position 14,403,271 of record NC_137197.1, read on the forward strand.
ATCAGGGCAAACAACTCAGTGCTTCTTACCAGACAAGGGGCAGTGGCAGGGGCACTCTAATACTAAACAATGACCAAATCTCTACTGCTACAGTAACAATGCAATGTCTGTACTGCAAAAATACTTGGATAAGTACATGCTCACCGCTGTACTGCGCTTTACTGTGGCTTCTTCCATGTCACCTGCACTGAGACCAATAGGGTCACTAACATTCCCCAAAACGAACGCGGATAACACAGCAGCAACAACCACACCAGAACATGACGCATCATTGTCTGACCAGCGATGGACACTTGTTCCCCAGGCGTGTCGACGCCCACTGCTCCTGGCTGCCCCCCCCCCCCCCCGGAGGAAGAACAAGCCAGGATGGGTCAAATGCAGAGGCCACATTCCACCGGCCACCATCTGAAGCATGTGGTGTGTTGCAAATAAAGATCCTTAATTTGTATGACGCACCAAGTCTTAGATGCCACACCACGTTTGCACACATTGCTATATTTTCGTCTTCTCTGGTTCTGTCCAACTACTGTTCAATAAAACATTTGTATGCACTAGTTGTCCTACTTTCCCCTCCACTTAAAATTCTCTCCCCCCTTTTCACCATGAATGCTTGCTACCAATTTTGTACCCAGTACAGTACAAATTATGATGATGCCATTACTGCCTTCGTATTTTGTAGAACTCACTCTGGTGCGTGTCACTTATCCTCAGCAGTGAAGACATTTATGACGTGTAATACGATGCGATGATTTTAACATACTAATTCTTACCCTCATGCAATTACAAAGTGACAGGAACGATTTCATAACTTTTCAACTTTATTATGTTTAAAAGAAAAAAACCCATACGGTATTACATTAACAATAGCATGAAACAAAGACCGGAACACATGAAGTTCTGCAGCAACAAAACACACCAGAAACACCAGAGCGAACGCGTCCATCAAACCTCAACGACAGCCCAACTACCCTGGACCCCGCGTGTTGCCGCCTGCAGCTATACTTTTCATTTTAATTGTATTTATTGTGATTCTCATGTGAGCTGAACATTGTGACTCAAATGCCGATGTGTGTATTTCAATGACTTTATGTTTATAGCATTTTCAATGATATTCTTTAAAAAATAATTGAAAATGACTATTGCAAAGTCAACACATATTTATTTGCATCATACAGTTATTAATACATACTTTATTATGCGCTCAAGTATTCTCCCTCCCTCTCTCTCTCTCTCTCTCTCCCTCTATCTCTCTTTCGATCTGTCGCTATTCAAAGGGGCTTTGTTGGCATGGGAAACAGCTGTTTACATTGCTAAAGCAAGTGTGAAATAAAACAACGAACATAAAATAAGAATAAATGTACCTTCAGGGACAGATTGTGATTTTGCTGTTAGAAATATATATATCCAGATGAGTAAAAATAAAAAACAAATAAAATTGAAAAATTTTGACTTGCAGTTAATAATAAAGAAATCAAACGGGTGAGTATTATAACTCTCTCTCTCTCTCTCTCTCCATTTATTTCCCGGCCTTCTCTGTCCTTTTTCTGCTGTTCTATCTATCCTCGTTTTTCTTATTCTCTCTCATGTTTCATGCTGATTCTCTCTTTTTCCGCTCTACTCTTCCTTCTCCAACCTCGATCTTCACGATGCTTATAAATAGTGTATTTTGACTGTGTGATAGTCATTTTCGATTACTTTCAAAGAATATCTATCAGTGAAAAGGGTGTATAAATCAAATTGAATGAATTGAATACACACATCTGCATTTGAGTCAGCCGACAGGAAACGTTTGCGTGTTAAGGGTGTTCCTGATTGGTCAGCAGGGTGGCGGAGGCCTTCATGAAACTCTTCTTCTTCTTCTTCTTCTTCTTCTTCTTCTTCTTCTTCTTCTTCTTCTTCTAGTTTGGTATCAAACTGGTTGTTGGTTGCTTGATCCAACTTGTGTTGATTTGATAAGTGTTGTTTTGTGGAACGTTTTCAGAATATCTTTGACAAAATACATCTTTTGGGGATGTTTTGTTATAATCAATTTTTTTGCTTTTGCGTATTTCACTTTTTTGGGCTATTTTAGCTATTTGTTAAGCTTTTTTTTTTTTTTAAATGTAAATTGTCTTTGCAGCAATGCACCAATACTCACCACAACAAATACCTTGTATATGTGAATGTGACTGGCCAAATAAACACATTCTGATTCTGACCATTGTGTCTGTAAAAGGGAAAGAGAAATGTATTTTGTAGTATTTTGGAGATGTAATTTGGGCAGATATTCAAACTGTTCCAGCTCTCCGTACACGTCCCCGTGGGGCCGTGCACTACTTTACACACAAGGGACTCCGCCCCCTCTGCCGCGTTGCTCATAAAACATTGATTAATCTTTGCTTGCAAAGAATTAATTAATCATATAAACAGAGGATGGCGCAAAAAAAGGATTTTACATTGGATCATACAATGTGCACGAGTCACGACACGGCAGTTAATCATCCCTGCACATAGCCAGGATACACAACACACACACACACACACACACACACACACACACACACACACACACACACACACACACACACACACAGACACACACACACACACACACACACACACACACACAACTCCAAAACACAGTGACTAATCACACAGAGAACACAGAGAAACGGAACAATATGATGCTCGACTCCAAATAAACAGCAATATTGCCCGAACTGGGGAAGAATTCAGATTCAAATCCAAAGAAATGCTCTCCAGTTTATTGTCAAAACAACAACAATAAGGTGATTCATTCTCAGGGTCTTTCCTGACCGGCTTTTACTCTCGGTTTTACTGGGCTGTTAGTGTCGTATCAACATAACAGATGTTTAAATGTGTATGGTTTTATGGGAGGGATTATTGTCAACACTCGTTTAATGTGCAGGAGACTGGAAACAGCCTCATTACTTTATTTTTATTACGACAGAATCACAATAGTAGAGGAAGTGGCCTAAAGGAGGAAGGCAAGTCGACTTTATTGACGCGGCGTTTCTGCTATTTACACGGACATCTTTAACACTTCACTAGTTGAATCCCTGGCGCCTGCCTGCTTCAAAGCCTCTACCATCATCTTCATCATCATCATCATCATCATCATCATCATCATCATCGTCGTCATCATCTACCTACCTCGTTCCCAACAAAGCCGAGTATCACAGGCCTTAATGACGACGGACCAGCACCCACTGCAGTTCGCCTACAGAACCAGGGTCAGTAGACGACGCAGTCAACGTGGGACTCCGCTTCATCCTCCAGCCCCTAGACTCCCACCGGCACCTACGTCAGGATCCTGTCTGTGGACTTCAACATCATCGCCCCGACTCTTCTCCGGGACAAACTATACCAGCGGAGCGTGCCGGAGCCCACCTTGGAGGTGGATCACTGACTTCCTGACGGACAGGAGGCAGCCCGGGCGGCCGGGCGAGCTGGTCTCGGAGCCCTGGACCCATCAGCGCTGGAGCCCCCCACAAAGGCTGTGCGCTCTCTCCTCTGCTATCCTCCCTCTACACCGACAGCCGAGCCTCCAGCCCCCCTTCCGTCAAACTCCTGAAGTTTGCGGACGACACAAAACTCATTGGGTTAATCTCCCCATGAGTCTGCCTATAGAAAGGAAGTTGACTACCTGGCTTCCTGATGAAGACAGAACACACACACACGCGCGCGCACACACACACACACACACACGCACACACACACATATTGAAATAGACTGCATTCTGTATTTCTCCATCGTGTACAAGGTCATCTCCGCTATGTCTCCCCAGACTGGTAGAAACCGGTCTATTCTGCTTACCCAGCAGGAACACCCACTCATCTGTCCAACTCCTCCTCCCCTGAAACGTATAACAACCCTATGAGAACGAAGAATGTTTGGAGCTTTGCTTGAAACCACCGCCGGGTCTCAAACTCTGTCTCCCGCCCGGGCTGAGTGATCCGGGGCTCAGGTCCTTCCCAGTTTCAACCCCTCAAGCCTCATGGAAACAGATCATAACAACTGGCTATCAGAAGTGGGATTCCAGACTAAGGTGGAAGGTTTTGTCTTTCTCCGGAATGTTGTTTAGAGTTGTGATTTTTAGGGGTCCACCCGTAGGTTATTGTCACGATTATTGTTATACTCTGTTTGGGGTAAGTGTGTCCGGAACAGGACGATCGCTGAAGCTGCGGACATGACTGTGGTGTGGTTGGAACCGCCACCTGGCAGACATGTCTTTGTTCAAGTTTCGTCCAAATTCGATCAGCACACTGTGCGGAGCAGAAAAGACAGAAAAACGGATTCATTTTAACCAAAATCTCGTGCTTCACGCTTCACCGACAATTAAGACGCTTTGTGATGTCATCATCCAAGTCGCTAAAAATGTGCTAGTTGTGGTTCTAAATGTCCATTCTCGTCGTGTCCATGACTCGACGCGTGTGTGTGTGTGTGTGTGTGCGTGCGTGCGTGCGTGCGTGTGTGTGTGTGTGTGTGTGTGTGTGTGTGCGTGTGTGCGTGCGTTTGTGTGTGTGTGTGTGCGTGTGTGTTATGTACCATCTGACCTGTCTGAGGGTTTGTTTGAAACGTAAGTTAGACATCTGTTGTTCGGTAAAATTTCATAAAACTTGTTTTGTCTGACCGACAGAAAACCCCAAATGTATAATTTATGAAGATTTAACACAACAGAAAAGCAGCAAATTCTTCAGATTTGGGAAAATCTATCAGTATACACTTAATAACTGACTTAAGTCTTATACGATTAAAAGTGTAAATGGTGGTGGAAAGAAAAGGAGAATCAGCCGCTAAATATAAATATTAAATATATATTTTTTATTTTACTTGCCAATTCTCTCTTCCAAATAATCCAGCCACGTAGCTATCCATTCATGAAATGAAATCGCACACTTTAGGATCCTCCTCCTCCCGGGAGTAATGCACTAAATTTAATGGTTTGTAAGAATGGTATTTAACACTGTAAGGGACGCGCAAGAGCATTTTTGTTTTTCAAAGCTGAGAGGGATTTTTTCTCAGAGGTTGCTGCATTCAAGGCCTGTCGGTAATGCTACCGTGCTGCCTTCAAGCGTCGGGAATATCAAATTTAGATCTTGTTTTATTTTTTATAGGCCACCACTGATGAACTGATGCCGAAACCTCATTTTCTATTTTGTAAGTGCATTCGTTATTTATTATTTAATATTGGTTAAACATAAGTCCCTCTGCCGTCTCCCTCCTTAATGATATCTAGCTTTGGTTTTATTTGAGGTTCATAACAGTGGTGTTGTTTGGAACCTAATGTTCAAATACTCATTATTGTGATTTTTGTATGGATACGATGCAAAATGTCTGCAAAATATTCCCTCCCTATCACTTTTAAACGGTGAAATACTGACATCCAGACTAGAACATCAAGAATTGTTACACTCCGCCGCTGTTTGTCTGCCTTTTGCCGAATATCTCAAAAAAGTTATGGACAGATTTGTACAAATTGATTTGATTGAATGAAATCTTTGAATCCGAAAGTGATGACTCTTGGCACAGTCGCGGCCGCCATGATGATCTGATCTGATCATACTAGGTGTGTGTGTGTGTGTGTGTGTGTGTGTGTGTGTGTGTGTGTGTGTGTGTGTGTGTGTGTGTGTGTGTGTGTGTGTGTAACCAGTGGGACGATAACGAATGCTTCTCCTTGAAAAAAAGGAGTTGACAGGGTCGTCATCCAATCATGGCTATGGCCAGTGTGTGCTCGCATACCAGGTAATGTTATACTGACACTTGTAACCTGCCCATGTACCATGTTAAACATTTAAATGTTTTATATTTAATATAAGGGCTGTGCGATATGATGATATAAATCGTAAAATGAAAGAAAAAATCTCTAGTCTATATATATTTTGAGAGCCCGACTGATGACAGATTTTTGGGTCCGATGCCGATCCTGATTTTAGAGAGTCCTAGCCCACCGATTACCGATGTTTTGACCGATATTTTGTCAAAAAGTGCAAAAGTTTCAAATAAATTTGAAAAATTTATTACAGTTTCTATATTTGAGACAATTAACTTGTAACCAAACAAATAAAAGAAATAAACACACAAATAACTTAAATGTTAAAGATGATATTAATTATATTAAATAAAGTTTCAATTCATTATTTTCCAGTCCAATTATTTCCACTCATCAGAGTTTCCCATGAACACAGCATCCCTTTATTATACGGGTGCGGTTGGGTATGGTGGGAGAGTGCCTTGCACTGCTGCCTCACAGCAAGAAGGTCCTGGGTGGGTTCTCTCTCGATTAGGAGCCTTTCTGTATGGAGTTTGCATGTTCTCCCCGTGCTCACATGGGGCTTCCTCCTTCTAACATCATTATGGACCCCCACCAAAAACATCCAGAACATCGTCGTCTGACCAGCGATGGACACTTCTAATTGGTCCACGGGCACTGCTCACTGCTCCTGGCTGCTGCCCCCGGAGGAAGGACAAGCCAGGATGGGTTAAAAGCAGAGAAATCATTTCACCGGCCACCATTAGAAATGTGTGTGTGTGTGTGTGTGTGTGTGTGTGTTGGCCGCCTTCGCCACATGGGTGCGTGTGTTGTGGTGTGTGTGCCATGCGATAATCAGAGAATCTTCTCTCGTCTCTGTTTGGACAGCTGTGTCCAAACGCGAGCGTAAACAAACATGGATGGACTTACAAGGCTTAGTCGGACTTCTGCGCTTATTTTGGTGAGTAATTGAAAAACAAGTGTGAATAAATGTGTAAATAAATAACAAATGTTTTTTTGGTTTATTCTACTTACCTATAAACTACTATAAAAAATCGGGACACATGTGACCACCTGATGTGGTCAGAAAAGTCAAATTATGATTGATATCGGTCGGGCCTTTATACCGTTTCTATCACTATGTCGCAACTCAGCAGCAGAACTGCTTTACGGCAATATGGGATGTCATTTGTGGTCACCGTGCTCTACGTCCCTTGTTTACGACTTACAACTTTCGAAGCACAAACTTGTGTTTGATAAGGTTCATGGATTAAGACAACTTCAAGTCAAGCCAAGAGTCTTTCCAAGTCCAAGGCGAATCTCAAGTCATTCATTTAAGTCAGGTTGCAAGTCATCAACACAGTGAGTCGAGTCGACTCCCGTCCAAGTCTCAATGACTCGAGTCCACATGTCCGATAATAATTATACACTCGTTTTTTCGTTTTCTGTTTTTTATTAACAAAACAACTTTGTACAAACGGAACCTTTTTAACACCGAAAAACAAACTCTACATGCAGTCGGTTTGCAGCTTCACATTTTTTTAAATGTTGGTCGGCGCTGCAAGCCCCACCCCCGTAGTTCCTTCCTTACATTTGAAAAGTACTACCCTCCCAAGCAGGGCCTTTTTGTCCCCGGGACTTTTCCCCCAGAACCGAATTTAGTCCCTGGTGCCTGCGGTGGAAATGCAATGAGTTCCTCTAAAGGTTCCTAGTTCCTGGGAGAAGTTCCTGCGGTGGAAACAGGGCTTGAGAAACCTCCTCATTAACCTCCAAAACTAAAAGAACAATTCTCTGATGATGAAACTGAGGCTGCAAGTGTGACATTACACCTCACGTTAGACGATTTAAAAATGCCAAAATTAAAAGGAGAAGGAATGACGCGGGACCTTTGAAGCGGGAGTGCTCAGCAGCGGCGGAGAGGGGGAGCCCAAGGTGAAGGCCGTGGAGGTGTAGGCCGTGGGGGCCACTGCTGCGGGAGCGGACGATTTGGAAGAGATAGTAAAACTGGCAGAGATGTGTGAAAAATGCACACAACACGCAAGCGGCATCAGCAGCAACATGGGAAGACAGAAGCGCAGTCCTCCGCTCCTCCATCTCAGGAACAAACACACACATATCCAATTCGTTGGACTCCTAGATCCAACGCATAGAGGCGCCTACAGATTGAAAGCCCACAACATACAGAATATTATTTTAAGTTTATGGAATTGACTGGCGCCTACCAGGAATTACCTATGTTAACTCTAAATATTGGTGGAGCAAAATGTGACCTCCTAGTTCCTTCTGGTGCCGTGAGCTTGTCCATGTCAATGAATTTCTATAATGGACCGGTGTCTGCTGCATTTATTAACTCAGTAGGAATAACGGCGATCCCGGTTAAATGTCCCAAAACACACCCGTTGGCAGTAAAAACCCCAATGACTGGAGCATTAATATCACACATAAATTTCTCATTGTTCCTGGCTGCTCAGTGAAACTAATGGGACGGGACCTCCCGTTCAAATTGAACCGCACGATCACATTTGATGAAAAAAAAAAAAGGTTTTACGATAACCACACCTCCCGACTCTAATCTGGTGTTCTACTCCAACCCCCAGATCTGAGAACATAGGGTCCTTAACCTTACAACCATTGCTAAGGATGCAATTCAAAGTGCGGCTGCAAATGGAGACTCGATTAAAACCCACCCCTTAAAAGGCATGCAATGGGTGGGAAAGCCATTTTGAGGTTCTCCCCTCCTCCACACCTCATCAAAATGCAGTGCATATCAGTGGCATTGTCAAGTTCAAAGGCACGATGCGTCCGTCCACACATGAACAATGTCTTTTCATGTTGGAAACCGGTGAGACGGCGACTCAGACGATGCGGGCCCCTGTGATATCACTGAAAAGCCCTCCACATCAGCCAACGTAATCTGCTGAAGCGGAAGCTGTCGCACCTCCGGATCACCTTTCAAGGTTTCCACCCAAATGATGGGCGGCTCACAAAAACGAGACAGGATTAATTGACTGTACTCCTTATCAGGCTGTGTCGAAACCAGGATCGTCTCCGATCTGCATGAAACAATACCCCTTGCCGGCCGATAAGGAGGACGGCATTGCACCAGTAATAAATTATTCACCGGAACAAGGAGTGATTGTGCCGACCACCTCTCCTTCCAACAATCCTATTAATCCGGTTCCAAAACCAGGATGCAGTGAATGGTGATTCACGCAAAATTTTCAACCTGTCAATGAATCAGTGGTTCTTCTGCCGTTTTGTCTAGCTTTGCCATGACCCTGATGTTGTCTCCATTCTCACAGCTATACCAGCAACACATAGCTGCTTCACTGTGATTCACACTGTTGTTTACAAATAAAGGCGTACAGTATAGGTGGACAGGCCTGCCACAGGGCTACATCGATTCCCCTGCAGCCTTCGCTGCTGTTGTATGGACTATGCTCACCGCATCCACACCACCCTCTGGATGTACATGTGGACGATCTTCTGCACTCTGTTGAGAGCCGTGAACTGTTTGAAGAGGCATCGCTCATGTCGCATCAGCATCTTGCTTCCTGCGGACATAAAGCCCCAACGGCCAAATTGCGACGGTGCAATCCAGAGGTCACATATTTAGGCTTTGCTCATTGTACTACCAAAGGCCAGCGCCAGCTATCAGAGGACAGAGTTGTGCTGATCGAGTCGGTCCCACCTCCGACCACCAAGGAGGCTATGAGCTTCTCGGGAGTGATTAACTATTGTCGACAATGGATCCCCGGTTGTTCCCATCAAGACAAGGCGCTTGGCTCCTCATGCTAAAAGGACGCGCCCGTCCTTAGTCCAAGTTACATGGACTAAGGACATCCTTGTCCTCCTTCTCAGCACCAAAGAAGTCATTGTGCAATGCTCCTGCACTTGGACTACCACAACCACTGCATGCCATTCCACCTGCATGATAACAGCACCAAAAGCATACAAATCCCAATGGGATTATAGAGGAATATCTGCAGCCCTAAACGACAATAAGAATGAGAAAAAAGAGCTCTGGTACTAGAATCGGTATTGGTATCGGTATACGTATAGGTATCGGAACCGGAACTGAAAAACCGTGGATCCGTGCATCTCTAGTCAATTCCTCCCTTATGGTTTAACACCATCTTTGCCTTATAACTGGCCCCGCCCTTTATCTCCCGCATTCTCAATGTCACCCTCCTCCGTACTCCGTCTGTTTACTCTCTACTCACCACATTCACTGGGAAACGGAACTATTTCCTATTCTCTCCTTAACCATTGAACGCATCTCTTATGGCCTTAGAGCTCAATTCAATATTTTTAACTCTTAACATGCTTGTGTACAGTAATCACATTGCCACGTGATTTGGGGTTACACTTGGGCAAAAAGTTTGGTTCTATTTGATTAGTCACCTACTCAAATTGCAATTACAGGGCTGCAAAACTCACAGTCCCCAACAAGCAGATCTGTAATTCTGTCAAAGGATAATTAGGAGTAAAAAAAAAAGAAATGGAGCAAAACAAGCTGCTCCGCATCGCTCCTAATGTCTCTGATTGCTTGATTAAAGAGCGAGAGGCTCCAATCAGAGAGCCAAAGGAGCAGACCACGCCGCCAATTAGGGGTGCAGGAAAAAAAAAATCGATTCACTTAAGAGTCTTGATTCCGTCTTTTAAGATTAAAAATCGATTTTCAAATCGCAAAAATCGATTCCTTTAATTCTGACGATGTGGTTTCATGTTGTCATAAGAACAATTGAAGGTTGGCTCGCTTTTGTGACTTGATGTGAGGGCCGTTCCCTGGATATGCAATGGAAGCGAGGGGAGATCGACATTTTCGCTGTTTTATTTCTGATTTGTTGGACAACATTGACCCGCAGCAAATGTCAGATGTGAAATTCAAAATGCGTGCAGCCATGGTAATTTCTCTCTACTGCCACCCGTGGTTTCTGAGAATACTGCAGCGGACAATGCGCCGACTATTAACTCCCTGCTCTCTCTGTGCGCGTGTGCGCGCCGCCCGCCTGAAAGCTAAGCTATTTTATAGACTCCCGTGGAAGAAGGAGCTTGATAAGACGATTGCACCATATGCAAGCTTTGCAAAATTAAGGTGAAATATGAAGGCGCTAAATATTGCAGTTCTCATTTGAAGTTGCTGAGGAAGTTGTAGAGGAAAGATGCTGTAACCCGTTTGATCAACGCAACAGTGTTTTCTATTTGTACCAGGGCTGCATTGCTGTTTTCCAATGATTGCAGAGGACTAAACTGCCGGATACATGTTCATTACACGCTCAGTACCAAGACACACTCAGCTGTTGCATCTGTGGTATGTGTTGAGAGGGTTTATGCACTAAACCAGAACAGGTGACCTACTGTTAAGTATATTTTAATAGACTTGAAACACTAGTTATTTCCATAAATAAAGGCGAAGCATAAGTAAATCCAATTTATTCAAGGTTTAAATGTTTCTTTATGTAAAATTTTCTTATTATTTGGATTATATTATTATGTATCCCACTGGCTGCTATAGTCAAATGGGAAAATTATCGAATCACAACGACAATCCATTTTAAATCGAATCCAAAGATCCATCCAGAGATTCCCACCACTACCGCCGACGGCAGGTTCCAGATTCATGAGGTCGTCTACACTGTAACAGCCAAACGAAAAACTTTCTACGGTAACGGCCGAGACTTAAAGGGACGTAAATATCATCTAAAAATATGATTTCAACTCCAAAAGCACAGCTCGATATGTTGTTGTGCACTCGGTGAGAGTTCCCATGCTGAATTATACACAGTGGATTTGAGGTTGCATGGAGTAAAATCGACAAGTGTGTGTGTGTGTGTGTGTGTGTGTATTTGTGTGTCTGTGCGTATGTGTGTGCGTGCGTGCGTGTATTGGTGCATAGTGTGTGTATGTCCGTGTGAATATGTGGATATGAGTGGAATGGCTTTGGTCATTAATCTTCATCTCTGGAAGCGCGTCCACACTACACCGTGCTCTCTCCCTGCGAGTCTGTTCTTATATGTGTGCGTACGTATAGCGATTAATCTTCACTCCATTAAGTACAAACAATTGGCAGAAGGAGAGAAACAGACCGTCCCCCATTAGGATCCATGTTATACAGAATAATGGCGTGACATAAAGTCATGATAATACATGATAATAGTGGAAATATAATAGTGAGCTCTCTGGAGAGCCGATCGTTGCTTAGACCTCCGTTTCTGTAATTAAATATTGGAAAAACATATTTACTGTGGGGTTTCATTGCTGTTAAAGGTGACTGGTAGTGATGAAAAGTTTTGGTCTTATGAACGATTTGTTCAGTCTTCCGACTTCAGTGACTCCCAACTGCAGAGTCATTTAAAGGGATTCGTTCGCCGTGAATGAATCGTTTGCAAGTCCTGCATCACCGGTCATTGGTTATGTTCTAAAATGGACAGAAACTGCTCCTCGGAAAAATGAAAATGTCTGGAGCAGAGATCTCAGAGATTGATGCCACAAAAAAAAAAAAAAAATTCTCACCATTGGTTTTAATCACAGCAGGCGAGGAGAAGTCGGAAAACAACCCAGACCTTTGTGCCATTTATTTGCTATTGATCGAAATGGAACGACTGCCTTCTGTTGGCAGCCTTGGCAGGATGCCAGCTGTCAGAACCCACTGAGTAGAAAACAAAGCAAAACAGCCTGACAAAAGGAACGACAGCATTGTACGTAACATTAGCATAGATATCAAGAAGTGTTGACTTTAATGTTAATGTCGTATTCAGTAGAATTGGATATGCATTGATTTGCAAATGAAATGTAAATGGAGCAGTCACACATCATAGAAACACGTCTTATTTAAACATGCGCGCGTGTGCGCACACACACACACACCCACACACACACACACACACACACACACACACACACACGATTCAAATGACAGGGGGGGCGGGGGGGATTGGAGGGAGTCTGACCCCACTAATTAACACTTGGACCCATCCAAAAGAGGTAAAATCAACAGATCGGTGGGGTCGAAGCATTTATACTGGGATTCCTTCTTACCTGTTATTGTAAACCTTATATACCTTACATAAATATTACATAATATATATTTCCCATATTCATGCCTGGAAGAATGTTTGAGATTTCAGACACTCCTAAATTGGACCATACCATTAGGCTGAGCATCGCGATCCGCAGCTCAGATCAGATCATCTCCTTTCCAAACAAAGCAAATAAAAACAGTGTGTTTTTGTTGTAGATGTATTTATTTTCCACTAGTTTCTAATGAAAAAAAACGCTCCGTGTGCCTAACGGGCGCCCGTTCTCAGCACCCCCCCCGACCCCGCTGGAGATTGTCATTGTACAATTCACACACATCCTTGTATGACTCACATCCAATGACACTTCTTCGCTTGAATAGTGTCACGTTGCAGCTCATGAACCGTGACATGAAGTATTGTTTTTTCTTTTTTGCTGTGTTTTTTTTTTTTTGTGTTTTTCTTACTAAATCGCAGACATGGAAAAAGCCAGAGCTGAGTTATCCGCTGCGTACGCATATTTGTTTTTATTTGTTTGCGAGTTAGTAGCAGGGTGGGGGTTAATTAGAGCGACGCTGGGTGAGGCAGCGCTGCGAAGTGTGTTTACTCTCATTAGACATAACTCATCAATCTCACTCCACCTGATGGATATTACCTTCATCAGAAGTCTCAGGACCGATCCGACTGTCAGCCGCCTCCCAGACTCATATCTGTCTTCATCTTTTCCACATCGGCGCTAAGTATACTATACAGTGACGGGGACGGAATTTGAATGGGTGGAGGACAAGTTCTCATTAAAATCCACTCGCTCTTTCCTCGGGAACTCAGAGGCCGTGTGTAAACACGTGAACTTTAATGTTTGTCATCCTTCTTCTTTACTCGATGAGGTTGTATGAAAAGAGCGATTAAGCCGAAGCACAATGAAATTGGTGAAAAGTCTAGTCTAAAGGAAGACGGAATTACAAGGTGCAGAAAGAAAGAAGCAGAGTCGGCTCATAAATGCTCCTTCAAGTTTTTTGCTCAGTACAGCGTTGATTTTTTTTTTTATGGCTCCTTTTAGCCCGTAGTTATTTTATATAACCATATCTATATTGAAATGTATCATTTATACTTCATAACATCATTTTTATTCTTTGAAATTATGAAGTTAATATAAATTTGTGTCGGCTGAAATATGACACTTTAATCTTGAAATTAATGTTTGGTTGTCATTTTATGTACATTGTAGTTCACATATAAATGATCATTATCACATTCATTATTCCATTTCTAATACATACAATTAAACATCAGCATTTGTTTTTGATTGATGAGACTCTCTACTCTTGCATATTGAACATATTCCACAGGGTCAGTGATGTGGGTTCTTCCACGCCCAGTTGCTCTGCAGGTTGAGGTGTGAGCCTGACATCTTATCTCTTGATTATTGTGAATCTATTGAAAACTTGTCTCTTAACAACTTTGAGCTGGAGGTCTCTTTACCTCGGAGTCTTAGCTGCGCATATCCACATATTCGGGTTCTCCCGAAGACCAAAAGAGTCGGTCAGTGGATCCAGCCGACCACGCGCCCCCCAAGTGACGTGTTCAGGGACCTCCTGCACAGAGACACAGACGACGGGGTTGTAGGCACCAGTTTATTGTAGAGAGTGGGTCAGCTGGAATTAGACCAGGAGCAGATAGACATGTCATGTCACGGTCTCAGTGTTTGTGGGGATGGGGGTTTTACCTGCTGCTCGTTAGACCAACCAATCAGCAACAGGTAAGCAGCCACTCTGATCCCAATCACCTCGATCCAGGTCAAGTGTGGCTGCTCAAACCACACCATCCCCACACCACAGTGGGCATTGGGGGCTTTATGAATAGCCCCCAATCTTAAATAACCCCGCAGGGCCAGCTCTGGCCCCGATTAATCCCTCTCTCACAGAACAGACTGTTCCCACAGTGGGCCAGCGATGGGAAAAACAGTGTTTTTATTTTAGACGTAACTCGTTAAAATTGTTTATTTTGGCGGAACGCAAAGGGAAAATCAGTCACATTCAACATGAATAATGCAAAATTCATTGACCTTTTTCCCCCACATTGATTTAGTCCTCGCTAATAATTTTCAGTTTGCGCAAGATTCACTCGCCTACCCACTCACTGAGTCGAAACTCAAGGAGCTAGTTTGGATGGTGTTCTTTTTCGTTCGCAGGAGGCTTCGGAGAACGCCTGTGTGCCTGGCTGCAGTTACCAAGTCACGAAAGGAAAGAGAGGAGGTACACAAATGAACAAAGAATCAAACGACCGAACAAGCGAACAAACAAACAAAAAAAAACAAAGCAAAAAAAAGATTGGCTCTTTTGCTGGAGTGACTCCCGACTCATTTGGGTTCACTGTGAACGAGTCTTTTGGGAGTTTTTTGCGTCACTACTCTCAAACTCTCAAGAGGAACAGACAGCACACCCTCCAAAGCTCTTCATTCCAAACCCATTCTTCCTCACCCTCCAGACAGGGATGAGGGTGCAGACCTCAGACAGAACCCAGATGACAGTAATCCACAGAAGACACTGACGTCCGAACACCCAGCCCTCGGTAACTTGATTTTTTCGAAAAAAGCTGTCAACAGCAGATCTGTTAGTTTTCCTCGGAATCGATACGGATGCTAATTGGGGTTTACAAGCAAGCAGATTTCAGCCACAATATTTGAACAGCTATCTTTTTTTTATCCATCTGGGGACTTTTTGGAGTACATCGTAACTACCCAATCAACTCTGACTGAAACTTGCTTTAAACTCTCTGCCACTTAATTTCCCTCCCTAGTATTTTGCAGATAATGTTAAAGTATTGAAACACATTGAGACAGAGACCACAGTAAAACATTACAGTGAATGTCCCCTCAAGGCTTTCAAATGTGGTTTAAAACAGCTCAAACCTATCCAAACATCTTTAAAATTATGACTATAATACTGAAGACTGTGGAGGCCATGCAATATTATGTTATTTTTATATTATTATTTTGGGTTCTCTTATCTCAAGATCACAACTTATTTATCTCGCGATCAGGAGATGACAGAAGTTGTTTTCTCATGATCACGACTTATGCATTTCACAACAGAACAAAAGTTGTTGTTTTCGGCCTCTGCAAACAGCCCTCTACATCTCCTTGGCGTCGCGCCCCGACCGGCTCCGGGTCGTCTTGGATGAGCTCGGGGGCGAAGGCGGCCGGCGGCTCTGCCGGCTGTTTTACAGCGACCCTTCGCCCAGGGCGGAATGTCCTCGGTGCGCCCCAAAAGAGTAGCGTCACTCTGGGCAGGGACCCACATACACTCGCCACCAAGAGTCAGCGGCGAGGTCGTCTACCCACCCGACGTGTGAAGGAGCCAGGGGTCTATGCATGCATGACTGAGAGGGTCTCAATAAGTTGTGATCACGAAAAAACAGCTTTTGTTATGTCGTGATCAAGAGACAACCAAGTTGTGATCTTGAGATAACAGAGCCTAAAATAATAATATTGCATATGGGCTCTACGGACTTACATACTATAAGGTAAAAAAAAAAAAAATACATTTCAAAGTTCCAAATCCATTACATCTCCAGGTTCAAAATCTTGGGTTCAAACTACGACAAATACTATGAAAATCAAATCACTGAGCTGATAAATTTGAAACCTACCAGGATTCTGTATTTTAGTATTTTTATTTTATAGCCCAGTAAATCTCCCTTATTTTTAACAGTTCTAAGAGGAAAGAAAAAATGTTGGTGGTATTGTTGACGGTACAAAACAAAAACAAAACCAAAAAAAACAGTGTGTTTTTATTGTCGATGTGTTTATCTTCCACTGCTTCATAGTTGAATGAAACAAAAAAAAAAAAGCCATGAGCGTAAAAGACAGACCCCAAGATTTTATTATATTTTATTTTTTTAACCTGTGCTGTCAGCATGCTGGGCATACAACACAGAGTATTTGTGCCATTGCATTCAGGACAGAGTTAGTCTGCAAGAGGAGTTCAAGTTCTCATCCTGCAATGCAACTCTTTATTCATTCTTAAATCATCAAGAACTGCTGCAATAACTCTGTCCTGTGGACGACCTAGGTTGATAACAGCACAGTTTTGCGCTTGTGTATGTGTGTGTGTGTGTGCGTGTGTGTGTGTGTGTGTGTGTGTGTGTGTGTGTGTGTGTGTGTGTGTGTGCGTGTGTGCGTGCATGCGTGCGTGTGTGAGTGTGTGTCAGTGTTTCCGTTATCCGGTAATTGCTGCTTTTTGACCGGTAAAATCTGTTTAAGTCGGACATATTTAAATCTCTCAAGTCATAATGTCCGGTGAAAATAATTCTCTCTAAACGCCAATTTGAATTAGCGCTGGCTGGATCATTTCGATAAGAAAGTCTGCCGATCGGTTCATTTCAGTTTGGATGATCCAAAGCACCTCTGCCAAATCACGTTTGTGGATATAGAAATAAGCACCGCCCCCTCTCTCGTGGACAGGTTGTGCTTGTAAACATAGGAGACACGGAGTGGAGACAAGAGCCGCAGCCTCTAGAACTCTGAAGAGAAACACAAAGACGATGTATCGTTGGGACACGCGTTTTTTTGGGGATATTTAAGTTCAACCCAAAGCAGACAGTAAATAACCACTGTGTAAATTTGTCGACGCCACAAACGTTATTATTTATTTAGACCTACTTGCCATATTCATTTTGTTTTTTGCTTTGATTAAAATGTTAATTTAGTGAAATGTAAAATTATGCGTCTGCACTTGTTACTTATAGTTCACAAAGGGAAAGTTTATTTGATTTCAAGCAGTAATATTGGTAAATTGTATTTATTTATTTTTAAAATGGCTTAACTGACAGCACTTATTTTATTTTGAATATACAATAAAAAATGTGTGTGTGTGTGTGCGTGTGTGTGTGTGTGTGTGATGTTTGTGTGTGCCGTACACTCAGCGGTGTGTCCACCAGTGAGTGTACGGGACTTGTTCCTATTGGTTGGTTTGAGTATAAGGTCAGTATTATATCCTAGCGCCTCCAAGCAGCGGAAAAGGCCCCGAAGCCACCCCTGAGGCCTGCGGCCGTACAGACACCCCACGGCCGCAGGAAAGGCCCCGGCACCACGCCCTGCAGCCACAGAGGACCCCCCTAGGGCCCCAGAGGAGCCGGAAGCCCGCGGAGCAACACCCACGCCCAGCCCCGAGGAGCTTAACCCAGTCCCGGAGCGCACAAGGAGACCCTGCGGGTACCCCTGAGGCGCCCCAAGATTCTCAGTGGCCCCATCCAGCAACCCCTATTATAACATTTTGGGGGCGCCACGGAGCAACGGGAAAAACTTCCCTTATTTTCAAATCCCAATGTTTACAGGTTTGGTAATGTCAAAAATTGTGTTAAATATAGAATGCACACCGTGGCAGACGCGGGGGCGTGGTTAAGCCGCTGTCTGCAGGTGACGGTGCTGGCTTCTTCCCTTTGCGACGCAGCTGTACCAGGTCTGCCTGCTCAGCCTCCTTGGAGCTGATTGGCCGGACCCGGCTGGGCGAGCATTCTTATGTGTTGTTTGTCTTGCCGTGGGGATCGCGTGGTGCAGGACGCTACCGGCAGAAACCCCGGACACGGATTGTTCCTCTTCTTTTATGTTCTTGTTTTGGCCAGCGAGGCTTTTGTTTTCATTATTAAAAAACTCTCACCATGACGCCGCTCCACTGCCAGAAAGGCTCCCGTCTCCCTCGCTGTGGGTAGCGAATCACACACACACACACACACACACACACACACACACACACACACACACACACACACACACAACATACATACCCGCTGCTGCTATGTGTTAAAAGCAGATAATGGGTGATCCCTAATGGCGTATTAAAAATAACTCACGCCCACGGCCACGGCACCCTCTGCGGTGACCCTTTGTGTGAGAGCCAGTCGCACCTTTAATTGGCTCGCAGCCTCAGAATCATCCTTCATTAGGAGGAGCGAGGCGAAAGGAATACGCCGCTGAAGATAGCACTTTGATGAGTAATAATCTGATGCCGTGTTTAGTTCTGACACGCTCACGCCGGTAGCTAAATAAACGGTGTCTTTTGAGAGACAGAAATGTTCCGTCGGTGACAAAAAACGTTAATGGGGGGCTTTTAGTGAGACTTTGGGAAGTGTGAAGCCTTTATTCGTGTCAGAATGGGTTTAGCGCCCGTGATGCCGCCAACAACAGGTTGAAAGGTGTTTTTTGCACATTTTAGAGTTGTGGCTGTTTTCCTTTTTTTTCTTCTTTTTTTTTGGTTTTTGATAGCTCATCTAATGTTTTGTCAAAATCGAAACCCACCTTTACACTGAATCCGGAAAAGGGATACAACTGTCTGGGGGACCGTCATAAAATAAAATGGAGAAAACGGGAGAGTCGGGTCTCCTCCTGCACGACAGCACGACGGCAAGTCGTTTTCCCAGCTCGACATTTACCATTTTCAAATGGATGAAATCTTCCTTCATAAATTGTCGGGTCTGGAATTTGCCGAAGCGATTAAAGAGCGCCAAGGACGGATACAGAAAACATCAGCACCCAGCGTGAGCGCTTTTTTCGCATGCGGCCTCTGACTCGGCGAATGGGACTGCCGGTGAGTCATTGTCGTTTGTCAGATTCGGTGCAAACAAAAGCAGCTTTAACGCTTAACGCCTCTGAAGCTAGAATCTCACTTTCTGCTCTGTGGGTGGCCAGTAATAATAGGGCACGCCTCTTGTCAATCGAACTAATGTTAACCCTTGAAATACCCGCTCTCCTCAACCTCCAACATCAGTCGACAGCACCGCCGTAGCAAATGCGTCACCACTTCTGTTGAAACATGGCCATCACGCTGAGCTGCACGGGCGAGGCCTAATAAATCCAACCCATCACATTTTTTCCGCATTACGGAGTTTAAGGATCAACGCCACTTCATAAATCCCTCCCTTCTCAGAAGACCGAGACAGTACGGTGGTTATGGTTGTCGGAGGTCTTCGCCGGAACCATGGCGACAGCTCCTCTAAACCTCGATGTTACCGATTTTAGATGCCACATTTATTTATTTATTTTTTATTTATTTTTTTTACATAAAATTTCACAAGGCGGCGTGAGGGCTCTGCTCTCGGCGCAGAGGAACCGTCGTGAGAGGAAACATGTTTACCTTCAAGCGTTCAAGAGCATCCGGCGATATTGCTTCCCTTACTCCGGGTTGACGGAAGCCCGAACGTATTGACTTCTCCTCGGGTTCTGGATTCCCCGCCGCCTGATTGCTCAGAGGCTGTCTGACGCGCCGCACGCTGTACCGGAACCCTGATGTTTGATTGACGGCGGAGACGGATTGACGGGGAGGCGTTGGTGCAGGAGGAACAACAACAATGGGTTTGTCAGGAACTTGAGGGACGCGTTGCCGGCGTCGGGATATGGCGCCGCGCAGCCTCTCTCGAAAAGGAGACGTATCCGCCTCTGACAATTCCCCGACGTGGGGGAGGCTTAATCAAAACAGCCCGGGCGGCCTCAGGACGCGACCGCGGCGGGAGTGCCGGCTCGCTCGGCAGTTATCGGCCGGCGCAAAATGTTACAGAAATCACGGTTAACCATTCCCCTCCGAACGCGAAATACTTCTTCGTAATGATCTCCGGCCTCCGCATCGTGCTCAGCCAAGCTAATGAATAATAACCAGAAACGACGGATCGGGGTTGTTGATACAGAAGTGATTCAACAACTGATGCAAAAAAAATAGGAGCGCGAGTTTATATATTTTCAAAACAGGGGTAGATTGATACATTTCCAACCAATACAGGCGGCAAGAACTCATTTATCTAAAAGGGGAAAATCTCTCAAAGTCAACGAGACAGTGCCACCGGGCAGAAACACAATTACACTATTTTTTCCTCGCTATTTTTTCGGGACAATTAACAGTAGGTATCCAGCCCGGAGAGAAGCGAGCACCAAGGCACGCAAGGAGAATTTAGTGTCACTGTTGAGGAGGCTGCTCTTTTCAAGGCCCGAGCGCTTGGGCCAAAGGGCGGAGGTCACGTAGTGGCATTTACAATCCCCCCCCCCCCGCGCGCTAGAAGTAAATAAACCCGAGCGGTGACACCACACCTGCCGGCCAGCGGCACCTCCGTTCATCCATCACTCGTTTGACCCAGTCCGGAGGGTTCGAAGGCAACAAATGTGCGGGCGTCACGGGCGTGGCCGCGTGCAGGGTGTAATAAGGCGTGGAGGATCTCGGGTCGCTGCTGCTTAGCGGAGGGAGAGACAGAGAGAGGGATGAGCGTTGCGACTGGGATGGATGTTGTCAGATCTGGACGGATGGGGGGAGGGGAGAGGAGCTGCGGGATGTCATCACTCTGTCCTTGTCCGGGCAGGAGTCCGCAAGGACGATAAACAAAATGTAGCTTAGACCTGTGTTGGAATCAGCTGATTTCAGAGAGACATAGCTCTCAATAACTCTCTGTATCAACTCTGTATCCCACTCGATAACTTGCACGGCAAGAATTCGTGCAGGACGGATAAAATCAAATCTGTTTTAATCTGATTAATAAATAAAGAACTCTCAAATCGGATGAATGTTCCACGTCGAAATGTTGAAGGGCAAGAGCCAGTGAGCTGACAAAACCGCCGTGCTTACATATTCATGTGTCTATGAATATCTAATCGTGTGACTCTGAAAGGGATTTATTACAAATGGATCGTCAGAATGCGGCAAACATGTAACGCTAGCAGCATGTGAATCACACGGAACATTTCTCCCCGGGGTCAGACACTTCGGCGATATCGGTTCCTCTCTTTGGGGTTTCCATGTTGACAGAGCTCTGAGTGTATTGACTTCCTCATCGGGTTCTGGATCCTCCGCCGTCTGATTTTGCTCATGCTTTCTGACACATGCCCCCCCCCCACACACACACACACACACACACACACACACACAGACCCTCACGCTGAACTGGAACCCTGATGTTTGATTGACAGCGGAGATGGATTGACGGGGAGGCGTGAGTGGAGGAGGAACAACAACAATGGGTTTGCTCGGAACTTGAGGGCCAGGAGCCAGGTCCCCCGCCGACAGACCGACACCCCGCCAGAGCCACCTGGTGGGCATGGGGGGCGAGCCGGCGGGGCCCCCATGCGAGCCACCGGCGCCCCGCACAGCGAGGCCTGCCCCACCACAGCTGACCAAGACGGCCCACCGGAGCGTGCTC
Organism: Zeus faber; assembly: GCF_960531495.2. Lineage (NCBI taxonomy): Eukaryota > Metazoa > Chordata > Actinopteri > Zeiformes > Zeidae > Zeus > Zeus faber. The sequence goes on from NC_137197.1 coordinate 14,425,220, forward strand.
AGACGCAGGGCACCCGGACAGCTATGACTCTTTAATGCTGTCGCACCTGATCAGTACAGTATTATCTTACCTCATGATATGATATTTGATTGACAAGGGAACTGGAGTTATGGGGAGGTCACGTCGGAGATTTATTCAAACTTGTAAATGTTTTTTGCATTCCTTATATTTAATAAACGGGATGTTTCACATTCATTTATCTTTAAGGATTTAGGAGGAGTTGCATTTATGTGCAATTTAGGTTGCCTCCAGTCAAACTACATCCCAGTTGCCTGCTCACTCAAGTCCTTAAGGAAACTGCCACTGATAAGGTGGACGTTCAATAAGTGCTGGGGGATCTATGAATCTATGAATGTATTCTATTAAAACTGTATATACCACTATGCCATATGGATTGATAGAGATCTTTAGTAACCTCATGGACCAATATGATTTGTATAAGAGATTATGTAGAAGGTTCTAAGCAGCGAACAAACTGTATCTACCACAATTTCATCCGTACGCGGATGACTCATGACGATTTAACAACATAACTATGGCAACCTCTCTGCCGCAGTAAAGGCAAAGTTGCCAGCTGCCATTAAACTTTGCAGTCACAGAAATACTTGGATTTTGCCTCCAGTCCGGTTGGCTTTGGCTGTTTCTTCACGTTAACCTTTGGGGTCCAAAATATAGAGTCTCAAGTGCTCAGATGTGAGAACTGTCGGCCCGAGCATCAGTTATTACTTGTCCCCGCTGGCGGAAACCTGCTTTCATGGACCCGGTCAACAAGTAACCGCTACTGTTTCGACTCTGCCAGAATATTGTATTTTGACTTTCTGAAATGTGTTTTCTTTTAAGGAACAAAGAACACAAGCTGTATTTTTTCAACTCGTTCTCCCTGCAGTTCTTCCTCCGCCCCCTGACTTGAGGCAAAGTGTCGGTGGGTGGCCGAAAATAAACTAGATGGCTGCAGCGACCGCAGAACAGACTGACAAGGACTGTGGACATTACAGCCGTATTAACCACTACGACTAATACATGGAAATAAGGTGAATTGGTGAATAGTTCCGTTGAGTTTGTCGAGGTCATTTCTTCGTACAGCCCTGTATCATCATTTTTCTGTTTGTGTTTCTTTTTTTAATCTCTTTTGAAATAAGAGGGCAATGCACAATAATTGTCAATACGAGTAGTTGTATGTACTGTAATTAAAGGCCAGTGATGCCCTGTATAAAAAACGCAGAGAAACAGCTCAGGAAGAAGACGAACCAAACTGGGATGTTTTCCAGGGGCTGTGCTCGCGGCGGGAGAGGCTCTCCAGCCATGATGAACACGCTAATTAACCAATCAGCTTCTCATTTGCCGCTAAACAACCAATCAAAGTGTTTGTTTCCGTACCGCGGCCAGACGCCGGGATCCAGGCGCCGCCGAGCGACGACTCTTACGCCGAGGAGGTTGGGAGTGAGGGAGAGAGATGTGAGATCGTAATAATTTGGAATAGGATGAAAAAGCCAAAGAGAGAACGATTTGGTAAAAATAGCAAAGGGAGCGTGGGCTGCCACACACCACTCCCCATCTGTCTCAAAGTGATTAGACCAAATAGCAGATTATCCATAATGACAGAGAGAGAGAGAGAGAGAGAGAGAGTTGAAAAAGAGAGGGTAAGGAGGGTGTTATTTCTGTGCATTTGGATGTGTGTATGCTTGAGTGCATGCACGGTGATCTAAGCCGAGCTGAATGCTTCTTGTC
>NC_137197.1:14431947-14436947 GCF_960531495.2 Zeus faber
TGAATATATATATATACTATATACAGTATATATATGGCTGTAGCTGAAAATGTATGTGTATATGTACGAATGTATACACATGTATACATATCCCTCATTTCCAAATGTCTCCCAGTGTCAAAATTGACAAGAGCATTCAGTGTGTCCCACTTCAAATTACACAGAGCTCTATTGTTACGATGTTCTTGCGGAGCATTCAACTGAACACAACTGTCCATATTAAACCGGGACATTGCACATTAGACGACCTAAGTCACGCGGTGAGGGGACACGATGTAGCTCCAGTTGCGATAAAACGCATCATTATATCAGCGCCAACCGGACAGTTAGCAGCGTGCCGGCTTGTCTGTCTCTACGGGAACAGAACATTGGCCGCTGGAACAGGCCGAGTCTAAAAAGCAGACATCAGTGCAGCACTTGGCCCAGAACCAGAGGACAACGAGGTGCAAAAAATATATATATAATATATATATATATATATATACTGTATATATTTGCCAGGCGAGAGGAAAAGAGGAAGGCCAAAGAGAAGGTTTACGGATGTGGCGAGGGAGGACATGCAGGCTGTTGGTGTAAGGGAGGAAGATGCGCAGAACAGAAGGTATCGGAGGCAGATGATCCGCTGTGGCGACCCCTAACGGGAGCAGCCGAGAGAAGGAGAAGAAGAAGAAGAAGAAGAAGAAGAAGAAGAAGATATACATTTTTCATAAATAGCCAGGGTAAATGGCTTGTGGAAGCACATAAAAGAGAGAGACGGACATAACGAGAGTGGACAGTTGGGACTGACTGACAGACTGACTGACAGACTGGGGGGACACAGAGATTTCTAACAGCATTGTATAATTTTTGAACAGGTATGATTCAATATTTTGGTTTTCCATATTTTAACTTATCTGTAATTATAGCTGTGGGTTATCTTCACTCATTTGTCGTATCGTTTTTCGCCGCAACATTTTACTTTTTTTCAGTGAATTGTTTTACGTTATCTTTCTCACTTTGTTTGTTTGAGAGTGAGCGGGAGAAAGAGAGCGAGAGGGAGGGAGAACCAAAGGGATCCAGGGGGAGGAGGAGAGGACGACATTGATGTGGAGCAGAGCAGGGCGGCCTGAGCAGCGAAAAAGGAAACAGGAGGCGAAGAAGGAAGAAACAAAGACGACACAAACACTTCAGAGGAAGATGATGAATAGAGAGAGAGAGAGAGAGAGAGAGAGAGAGAGAGAGAGATAAAGAGGACTTTTTGGACAAGACGTTCCAAGTTCAAGTTCAAGTGATTATTCATCACCTACGTACGGAGACGGACTTCAACGGATAAAAGCAACATCACGGAGACGCGTGGATAGAGATGGACAGAACCGAAAGTGAAAAAAAACAAAAACGAGGGGCCAGAGGAGAAGGGGCGGGAGCGCTGTGCATAATTCACTACTTCCATTCACAAAGTCGTAGTTTTATCAGCCCCGCATTCGTCGCGTAATCTCAATGCCTTTGTTACCTCGGCGCGGCTTCCTCCGTGACGCAAACAGACGATTAAATTACGGTGTCTTTCAGCCATTCCTGCTTTTCTGCTTCTCTGTGTAGCGACGAGATAACAGGGCTGATAAAAGGAGGGAGATAGAGGGGGGGAGAGAGAGAGAGAGAGAGAGAGAGAGAGAGAGCTCCTCTATGCAAATGCACGTTTTCATGCTTTGTGGCTCGGGCTTTATCTGCAGCCGGGGATGTTTATAATTTGTTCTTAATGTGATTAATATTTTATGTAAATGGATTAATCTCCAAACGCGCTGTTGAGCGAGTGTCACCCCGTAGGACGACACAACTGTAGGCATGTTCTGTTCTCTTCTGTTATTCGGAGAAAAGACTTTGGCACAAAATTAAAAAAATGTAATAATAAAAAGACAAAGTTAAATAAAAAAAAGAATTGTGACACCCCAGAGGGCTGCGAGTTGGGGAAGTTGTCTGATTATTTACTGAATGTTTAGGAAATATAATCCAACACGAATCAGTTATAGTCCGTTATCTTTGGAGACGACTGATTTAGAATAAACATGTCTGAAAAACAAGACATTTTATGCGTCTTTTGAATACCATTACAACAGTAATACCAGGTATTACTATTCTATACCGTATTTAAAAAATACATATTTTTAGAGACCGTCATATATGCATATTCAGAACGACAACTGAATAGCATTAAATTATTATAAACTATATTAAATTAAATAAACGACCTTCAAGAATCAGAATACCCCCAAATGTACAAAACAATAATAATCGGTGTTGGCAATTAATGAATTGACATTTTCTGGGAGCTGTGTTAAAGGAGGTGTTTTTACCCTTTAGAGAAAAGGGAAACAGTCACAACCCAGATGATAAGGACATTTTGGAAACATGCTATAAAGAGTGACGTTGATTAAAGAAGTTGGTTGAATTTAAGCAATCAGCCACAACTTTAAAACCAATGACCGGTGAAGGGAATAACATTGCTCATCTTTTACCCCTTTCCCGCTGCACCAAAAACGCGGTAACACCCGCTAACAATCGGCATTTGTCACCAGTGGGAACGGTAAAACTCGGGTTTCAGTCCCAGGTGAAATGACGCTGCAATAGAACCTGCTTTTAATCGGCGCCACCTGCGATCGGCTCCGACGTGAGCAGGACACCCGATCGACCCGCTCATTTTGGCCCCTTTACCTGCGCGATGCGATGCACGTTGAAGTTCCGGATGTTGGTGCATAAATAGACAGGAATATCTGTGTATCATTAAGTTGTTTCATATCCCATTTAGAATCCGAAATCAAAATCAGGAGTTATTGCCTTTTTTCTGATTGGGGGATCATGAAATGTTGTGAGTGTGGTGATTGCACCGTGGGGAGCACGGTGGAGAACCCCCACACTCCAGCACCGCCCCAAGCCGGTCCTTGGAGTATCCGTGTCTGGGTGCACCCCTGCTCCATGCCGCTTCTACTGTAGTGTTGGGGCGTTCATTCAAATACTTTTTTTTCCCAAGTTTTACAGTTTAATGTCGTTGTTTGTTTAAGTTGCTGTGTCCTCTACTGTTTTGTTCCCAATCAGGCTGGACCCATGACATGCCCCTTTTCGGGTGTGTTTGTGACCTGGCATCGGAAAAGGTGTGAATCGTCTATTTTTAGCGAGTTGACCCGGGTTTTTAAACCCGGGTCAACTCGCTAATTTTGGTGTTATTCCACTGGCACCTGTCAAGGTGTGGGATATATTAGGCAGGAAGTGAACAGTCAGTTCTTGAAGTTGTGTGTGGAAGCAGGAAAAATGGGCAAGTGTAAGGATCCAAGCCACTTTGACAAGGGCCACATTGTGATGGCTAGACGACTGGGTCAGAGCATCTCCAAAACCACAGGTCTTGAGGGATGTTCCCGGTACGCAGTGGTTAGTACCTACCAAAAGTGGTCAGAGGAAGGACAACCGGTGAACCGGTGAGAGGGTCATAGATGCCCATGGGCTCATTGATGCATGTTGGGAGTGTAAGTGTAGCCTTTGTGGTCTGATCCCACAGAAGAGCTACTGCAGCGTAATTGCTGAAAAAGTTAATGCTGCTATGATAGAAAGGTGTCAGAACACAGGACATTGGGGGCTGTGACTGCCTGAGCATCTGCCTGTTTCCCCCTTGAGGCCCAATGGGCCCCATAGTGTCCTTTTTATAGGGCACTATAAAAAGGACACTATGTGCATCGAGGTAACGGATTGTCTGGGAAAGATATGAATATGCTGCACCCTGATGCTGTGGGTCAGGGTGCCCGCTCCCAGTTCCGCCCCGCTTCCTCATGGAATGAAACAAAAGACCGTGGGTAATGGGTATCACTCCCTCGCCTACTCGCCTGCTCCAACCTTACAGAAGGTTGGTCATGACCCCTGTTTTCTAGAGCATTAAAAAAAGAAAAGTGGCCTGGTTGCAGCTTTCCTAGAATTTGTCTCCGTTTAATGATTTATATTTCTCATTAAACAGTTGTCAAGCCCAAAATGGAACAACGTTAATCAATCTGATAATCTCACCCTTTGCTAGACGGCATGTTTTCTTCAGTATCAGTGTTTACTTAGCAAGCCTCAGACAATTAATTATTGGTAATGATATATGATGTATGTGATTAAGTTTTGATTTTTCCCAGCCGTAATACATACTTACATATACACAATCTGGTAACAGCAAGTCAACAAGGAACAAAGGATGGTCTTAGTGTGTGTATTTATCTTTATTTCAGTGTCAGCTGATAAACATCTCTCTTTTGGGGGGTGACCTTGAGCAATGCTTGGATTTCCTTATACCCTGTCTGAGGCAGTGGGTTCGATTTATTGCAGCAGAGTGTGATTTAAACGCTCAAACATGCAAAACCCACTGCAGGTACATTTTAAAAAGGTCTTTGCAGGCTCCCCCTTTGATGCGCGCCCAGTTGCATGCATTTGATACATTTGAAAACAACTCCACGGCACTCCATTTTAATTTCAAAGCCCTCCTCAAAGGCTAGAAGATCTAAAGTGGCAGCCTTCTTTGGTCAACATTGTAGTGTAAAAGTGGAAATAGCAGGAAAAAAAAAGTTAAAAAGAATTCAAAAACTTAGCAACACAAAAGGTTTCAATCAAATTCACAATGAATTGTACAACGCATCGCCATATCTCCCTGGCGACAGGATTTCGAGTGCATTATCTTTTTTTTTTTGTGTGGATAGTGGATAAAATGTTATATTTTCGAATATGAAGGAAGGATCACAGTGTCAATGGATAACACGTTAATTGCTCAGGAAACTCTCCCAACCAGGACTACCTCAGAGCAGATTTTCTTCACTCATTGCGGAGCCGCTTATCGTTTCATGATTCCAGTTTCAAGGATTTAAAATGATGGACGACAACAAGTGTAAAGTGCAAAAGTGAGCAAACAAAAAAAAAGATAGATCTAATTATCAATTGTTGTTAATCAAGTTACAGCACACCTGCATAAATTCAGGCTTTATCGCTGGTGATACAGCCAGAAATGAAAC
>NC_137197.1:14441947-14499447 GCF_960531495.2 Zeus faber
GTGAGTTCAAGTGAGTTGAATTGATGTGGCAGGATCTACATATATTCATGAGCATAAATAATTAAAATGTGAGATACATTTTTTTTTTGTTACCCACAGACACATACCACGTAACCCCTTAACCCAAACGAAAATAATATGTATACAGTATATTTTTCTCCCAGCAGATTCTACAGCAGATCTTTCAGGTGGAATCATGTTAGATGTGCTGGGTGATCATTATATCATATCATATTCATGTATTCATTCACAAAGTATGCCGGTGCTCTTCATATTATACTCAAGAGTTGAATGTCTCTCTGCACAAGTGTGGTGGTGGTGGCGGTGGTGCTTAAATGTTAAATGGAGATGCTGCAACCTAATCGGCTCCATGTGTACAGGCTGAGGTGCACAGTTTAGTATTTCGATGTTTAATACATATACTGTGCATTTTAATTCAAGTGCCTTGCGGTCCTCTGCCATTTTACTACTTCTGTGCAGTATGTGCAGTAGGGTATGTGGGTTTATCCAGGGATCGGAACTTTTCTGTTTTTATTCGGGTTTTTTTTTAAATCTCTTTCATTCGTCTTTTAATCGTGAAGTCCTTATTTCGTTATTTGAACTGACATCGGGTCTTTTAAATCTTCATGTGCCAGGCGTTCAGAGAGAATTCATTGTATCCAAAGTATCTGCGGTATCTTCAAGTGAGGGAGTGAAATGTAGCTTCTGCCCTGTAAACGTTCCTTTACATTTGTAAGTGTGCATTGGACAGCACAACACACACACGCACACACGCACGCACGCACGCACGCACACACACCCACACACTCAAACCCTTCGTCATTCTGCCTGTAGCTCATTGTCCTTTAATCACTAATTAGTTCCACTAGATTTAGGAGGAACCTCTTTCTGTGCCGTATGTGCATGCACGTGTACATTCTACCTGTGTGTTCAGACTAGGCATTCATCTATTCGCAGCGAAAGGTGGAAGGGAAACCTGAAGAGGGGGTGAGAGAGATAGAGAGAGAGAGAGAGAGAGAGAGAGAGAGAGAGAGAGAGAGAGAGGGAGAGAGAGATTGACAAGAAAAAAAAAAAAGAAACAGGCAAAGACATGGAGATACTGGGGGAACCGGAAGATGGAAGCCATGCTGTTTGGTCAGATGGAAACATTTTAAATGAAAATATAAGACTTAATTACAGTGAAGATGCTACAATAACTGTGCCAGCGAGGGCTGCAGATGGGATCAACTAGCCTTGCTCCTGTGAGTATCCCCGGAGGATATTTTTGAAAATTGATGAAAACAATTGAATTTGTTAACAACTAGAGCAGTGCCCGTTCATGAAAGTCACGGCAACTGGCGGTAAAAAAACAACGTGGAAACCCACTCTTTCTCAGGGGAAAAAACACACACTCAAGTGGCGCTTCTGGAGAAACTCGCAGTTCGCTTTTTTATTCAAAGTTCATTAATATCACATGTGCCGCGTGCCCAAATTGCACAAAATTTGATGCCACATGTGCTTGTGTCCCCGGCCAATATACCCGCCAAGTGTGAAGTGGATCAGATGAAGGGTTGTCGAGATAATCAAGATAGAACATTTCCATGAGTTATAAATAATAATAGGCCCCCTATTATTATTATTATTATTATTATTATTATTATTATTATTATTATTATGTATTATTATTAATAATAATAATATTAATAATAATAATAATATATAATAATCATAATCATAACAATAATCATAACAATAATCGTAATAATCATAATAATCATAACAATAACATTATCATTGTATATTATTGTCATTATATAATAATAATGATAATAAGAACTATAGTAAATATAATACATATAATACAATAATAATAAGAAGAATGATAATAACAATAACAATAATAATTAATTAATTAATTTTATAATGGTCAATTATATTATAAGGATTAAAGGATATTATTAGCCCTACTTGCTACCGGAATCAATGAGTCAGTCAAATTACAAAATTGAACCACAAGCGATTTGTGAAATTCTTAAATCCTGTTCATCGGCTTCCACAGTGTGAACTGTATTAACCTGTATTGTCTCCGATGAAGTAACGCTCCATTAGGAGTCTTTCCATTCCATCCATTCCCTTCCAGTCGTTTATGAGCATTTATGAGCAAATCCCCAAAAGACTTCAGAGAAAGATCAGCGAATTAAACTCAAAAAGCTCAATTCAAAAAAGTGTAAACATGACCCAACGTTAATCTCCACGTCACGCTGATTTTGGGGATCAGAATTAATTGGGATTACTGGGGAACCAAACAATAATAATCCAATTACTCCCGGTTCTAATAATAAAAAATACCATGGGTCCCTGTTAGAGAGGAGGTAATGGAAAATATAGACAGTTTTTGAGGGGACACTGTAAAATTTAGGGCGTTTAAGGTAAAAAAAAAAAAAGCGGGGGGGGGTATTTTGGAAAATAAATTAATATATAAAAATTACAAATACCAAAACGATGCCCTTTAAAGTGAAAGGGGCCAAAGGCACGGTTGAGGAAATCAACAAAATGTCACATAAAGATGATGTGAGAGCAGGAAATTGAGTAATGCAAGGTTATTAGCGCTGTGCTGACGGGAGGACGGAGAGGCAGATTAGTGCAGCCACCACAGAGCAGGAGGGAGGAGGACGAGGAGGACAAACAGTTCATTTAGTGTCGAATGGCGGAGAGGGGAATATCGGTATGATCTTGAAAAACACGGACAAAAAAAGGAAGAAAGAAAGAAAGAACGAAAGAAAGAACGAAAGAAAGGTGGGGAAAGGAGAAGACATAAACAAAGGCAGAATGGCTGAAAAAAAAGAGAAATAGGCCAAATTACACAACAGAAATAGCCAAATATATAAAAATATACAGAATATACAAAGTGTGATTATATGCACACGGTTATTAAGTGGTATCGATATATAGGGTATGAATGATAACTATGAACTTTCTGAATGATAACAGCATCTACTGTGTTATAACAGTGTTATGTTATAATATGTTTCCCTGAAGTAGCTTGTAACTGGTTAAGGCAGCGGAGGGGCATAAAAAGACAGAAGAAAGCGATAAAGAGTGAAAAGTAATCGATTTCAAACCTCCAAAAGAATCAAAACTCCTAAATGATGAATGAATAGATACTTAGCAGCATATCTTGAGTCAGACACTGGTGGAAACCTGAAAGGAGGGGAGTGTTTTTCCTTTCCTTGTCCATAGTCACATTTTGTCTCCCCGCACCGCAGTTCCTCACCTGGCCCCCAGGGGCCCTCAGTGCTCCCTCCTGCCCACCTGTGTTTGGCCCTAGAAATGTACTCCATCAGTGTTGCCCTCATGTTGACCCACCCTGACCTTGGTCCTGCAGCTAGCTTGCAGAGTACGTTCCATGTTCCTCCTCCATGTTCCTGATCGTCAACCCTGTTCCCTGGAGCGCATCCCCCGTCTTCCGCGCACGTTGTGTTAATTTAAAGTGGGAATCCGTAACATTCTTCTTTCCTTTTTCCTCTTCCGCCGCGCAGGAAGCGGAAGACGGCGGCGGCGAGGTTTGGCGAACCAGTACATCCGTTGATGCGGAGGAGCGTTCCCGAAAAAGGGAGCAGAGCAAAATTCGACGCGAGGAAAGCAGAATTTGGAGAAAACGAAAGTGACGGCGGTGAAAAGACGTTGAAAGGGCGTCGCGGTTTTGAATCGAGTTCTGGGACTCGTTGCGGCGCCGCCACGTCGGTCTACCTTCAACCGCTCTCGACTCCCGACGAGTCATGTCGATTCAAGCCGCTACAGACGACGACCGCTTCCTTTGTCGCCCGGCGCCGCGCTCATCTCGCATCTCCGCAATATTCGCCAGGAAGTGATGAAAGGGTCGGAAACAAAATGAAACACCGGAGTGGAGAGGAGGTGATCGTGCACCGCGCATTCATGATGGGAGCCATGCTTCGCCCTCCTTCCTCTGCCTCACCTCCGTCAGGGCCCTTTCCTCCTCTCAACCACCTGTCTCTCCCGCTCTCTCCCTCCCTCCCTCTCTCTTTCTCCCTCTACCTCTCTCTCCCTCTCCCCCTCTCTCTCCCTCCCTCTCTCTCTCTCCCTCTCTCTCTCTCCCTCTCTCTCCCTTTCTCCCCACCCCCCTCTCTCCCGCTCTCTCTCTCATCTCCCTTTCTCCCTATCTCTCCCTCTCTCTCTCTCTCCCTCTCTCTCTTTCTCCCTCTACCTCTCCCTCTCTCTCTCCATCTCCCACTCTCCCTCTCTCCCTCTCTCTCTCCCTCTCCCTCTCTTTCTCTCTTTCTCCCTTTCTCCCTCTCTCCCCCTCCCTCTCTCTCCCTCTCTCTCCCTCTCTCTCTCTTTCTCCCTCTACCTCTCTCTCCCTTACTCCCTCTCTCTACCCCCCCTCTCTCTTCCTCTCTCTCTCTCGCTCTCCCTTTCTCCCTCCCCCTTCTCTCCCGCTCTCTCTCTCATCTCCCTCTCTCTCTCTCCCTTTCTCCCTTTCTCCCTATCTCTCCCTCTCTCTCTCTCTCTCCCTCTCTCTCTCTTTCTCCCTCTACCTCTCCCTCTCTCTCTCCCTCTCCCACTCTCCCTCCCTCCTCTCGCTACCCCCCCTCTCTCTCCCTCTCCCTCTCTCTCTCTCTCCCCCTCTCTCTCTCCCCCTCCTTCTCCCTCCCTCCCTCTCCCTCATTATCACTCCCAATGACTCACTCGTGCCGCTATCACCGCTCTCACTTCTGTCTTCCTGCCTTCCCGTCTGTCTGCTCCATCTCCACCTCTGCTTATCGCCTCCCCTTGTTCTCGTCCTCCCTCACCTCTCCCGCTTAATATTTTGGCTGAATTCGACGTCTTTCTCATTAACTCCGTCTCTCCGTCCCCGGGGGGCTTTATAGCTGTGGTAACAGCAGGATGACCTTTCCTCCTGGTGATTGCTATACCGTACAGTGACACCTCTCCTTTCTTTTTCTTCCCGTCTTTCTTGCCGTCCGTCGACCGCACCGCTTCCCCCGACATGTCTTCCGTTGTGACCCATCCATCCCTCTTACCTGCGCACGGTGCATATACGATGAACTACGCCGCTTTACACCCCGTGGCGGAGAAGGGTACTGCAGGTGACAGTGGAAAAGTGTAGGTTCACTGTTTTTTCAGCCCAGACCTTATTAAAATGTTGGTTTCGGTCATTTATATCTATTATATTTAATATATATATATTTATATCATAGCACAACCTGGCTTAAAGGATCGCCCCATTGGACTTAATTTAGGCACAGTGCGGAGGGGCTTGCTTCTCAATTGAAAAGCACTATTCCGAAAAGGACGGTTATTCAGTGTCTATACAGTTATAAACAGTGATTAATGATGGGGACAAACATTTTAATGAGGCCTGGGTTGAAACAGGGCAAACCTTATTTTTGACATAATTCCGTTTTGATAAACAGCAGAGCAGAAGCTAAAAGCCCGTTGGCCTCAACGCTGTTCCATTTTATGAAATTACGAGTCGTTTTCTTGTCTTTTCAGAGAGCATTTTCGATGGGTTGTCGATGGATGTCAATCCGCTTTATTGCAAAAATGTTTTTAATAATTTTGTTAATAATATTTGTGAAATACAAATAAAAAAAACGAAGCAAACAAAAAATTTAAAAACTTTGTGTACTTTATGGACACAATCATGCTGCCTTTAATAAATTGGGGCCAGGTATTTACTGCTGTGTATATGAAATGCACCAACTTTACTATTATTAGCGATGTTGAGTGTTTTTTTTTGTCCAAAAAAATCTATAGGATTGTATTTATATATAAGGTCATGCTATGAACAGTTATCAAGCACTCCAAGGGTTGTCGGCAGCTCTTAGGCCGCGCCCACTAGACCTTGCAACGCTGGCTGACCTGATGCCGCTCGTCAAACTGCCGAATTAGTGTCGTCTGTAAATCACATCCGCACTCACGTCGGGCTCTGATGTTCCAAACGCTCCTCTGAATTAATGAGCTTCCCGCCTGTAATGGATTGAGACGGATTCTTCTTCTGTCGTTCTCAATCACATCATTAGAGCAAAAAATGATAATTGAGGGAAGTTGTAAATCACTCGTACTCTTTTTTTTTTTTTTTTAAGCAGCCTTGTCTCTACTTGTTTACTTCGTTGTTTTGTCACGTAACGTTTCCCCCGCCTCGCCGCTTCTCGTGGGACACACCCAAAGCAAAGGAAATAAGCCTCCCAACACCCTCAACGTCAATTTAAAAAGCCAATTAGAGGCCGAGCGGTGGGCGGAGGCATTAGCTCAGGCACCATCCCGCCCTCGCTACCCCCTTCTGTTCAGACGGAATCCATCGCAACTGGACAAAGGGAAACAAATGGCTCCTGATGTAAACACCATGAGTGGAAATAAGATCGTCCGATTAAATGAACGCGGTATCGGCGTGCGCACACGGGGCACATGGGTGTTTCGAGAACTTCCCTTTTTAACTGGATGTCGTGATTAACAGCGTGTGCCGTTTGTTTCCATGGCGACGGCCCCAACACATTCCAACAACAACAACAAAAAAAACTCCCATCGATAAGCAGAGAGGAGGAGGCAGAATCCTTTCAAGCCTCAGTAATTTATGTATATATATCTGAAGCTGGCCAGGAGGCTTTTCCCTCTATGCCACTTTGTCTAAAGTATCACCAGAACGGACGCACAGCAGCAGCTTGGATCTCAATCCAGTCAGAATCCAATCCAAATCCAATCAGTCGCCCAGTACATCCTGGGAAGATGGAGATTTCCATTGATTACATCCAGGGGTTAAATCGGGAGGGGGCGGGCAGAAGCCCTCCACACATCTTTGGGAAATGAACAAGTCAGTAAAATGTTCAAGGGGCTCTCTTGTCGACGTTGCCACACATTTATTCTTCATATCACTGCGTCGCAGTCAAGTGAGCCATTATTTGGTGGAACCTAAGTTCATTTTTGATGCGCGACTTTTAGTGTTATGACGGTACAGACACAGACAGACAGACAGACAGACAGACAGACAGATAGATGCACTAGATAGACAGATAGATAGATGATAGATGTATACATTTTATTGTTCATAAGCATCCAGCTTATAACACCGTGTACATACATGTACATTTATTGTATATTTTTTAGGTTTCAGGTCTATTTTTTTAAATTTCAATTATATTGGCATTTTTTTTCTATCTATCTATCTATCATCTGTCTATCTGTCTATCTATCTATCTATCTATCTATGTATCTATCTATCTATCATCTGTCTATCTATCTATCTATCTATCTATCAATCTATCTATCTATCTATGTATCTATCTATCTATCATCTGTCTATCTATCTATCTATCTATCTATCTATCTATCTATCTATCTATCTATCTATCTATCTATCTATCTATCTATGTCTATCTATCTATCTATCTATCTATCTATCTATCTATCTATCTATCTGTCTATCCGTCTATCTATCTGTCTGTCTGTCAAGGACAACATCCATTGAGCCATTGAGTCATTCCAGATACTGAATGAAATTGACTGTAATTTACTTAAACGTGCTATTATCGTAAAAATAGTTTTTTTTTGACAGCATCCAGATTTGCACCACGCGGGTTGCGTCAAAAAGGGAAAACAAAAGTTTCCTGAGGACAAGAGAGTCCACACTCTCCAGCCAGAGACATCCACATGCACATATGCAGCACACTCAAGGTTGGGGTCGTTTACACACACACACACACACATGCACGCACACGCACGCACACACACACACACACCCACACACACACACACACACCCACACACACACACACACAAGCATTGCCCTGTCTGCGCTCACTCGTAGAGGAGGAACACACTCTGTCTGAAACACCACCTGAGGAGAGACAATCTGAAGCAAGCAATCAAGCAGAGGGGAAGAGTCGCCACGGGAGGGAGAGACGGAGAGAGAGAGAGAGGGAGAGAGAGGGAGAGAGAGGGAGAGAGAGAGGGAGAGAGAGAGGGAGAGAGAGGGAGAGAGAGGGAGAGAGAGAGAGAGAGGGAGAGAGAGAGGGAGAGAGAAGCAGATTGGAGAAAACAAAGAGGCAGAGAAACGCACTTTGATAGACAAATATCAGGAGGTGACTGAGGGGCGGATGATATTTGTCTAACTTTTCAGAAATAAAACAAAGAAAAAAAAAACGCTGTAATTTATTCAAAAATTTTTTTTGGGCTGTTTTCTCCGCATTTTTATCAATCCCCCGCATTTTATATCCACGTGAAGATGAAGTGCGGAAATTAAAACTGCACTTCCATCAACGGCGCGTAGGATCTGACTGGATCTGAATTTCCCCTCACCCCATGGATCAACTTAATGTCCTTCTTGTCTTATCCCTGATATAATATAAATATAAATAATTATTTTTTTACATTATTGTCACGCTGTGCCGTCGCTGAAACAAGTCAATGTCCATGTGATCACCAAACACAAAGCCACGTCCTGCACTGCAGATTCCAGCCGTTGATCAACTGAAGGTCCAACATTTTTTCCTCGATGATTTCATCGATGATGAATTTGTGTTCCTACAAGGTATGTTTTTGAGGTCATACTGATACAAAGACAGAGAAAATCCACTATGTTTCTTAGGCTCTCCTGAGATTTCCTGAAGGTGATCGCTGTTAAATGATGACATTCCACCAAGCGGATTGATGCGGACCACTGCGGAGCTTGATTTTGCTCAATTCATCTTAACCTTGGAGTGTTTATTGAGCCTTTATTTGGCACTGGATGACTCACACATGAACACACACACACACACACACACACACACACACACACACACACACACACACACACACACACACACACACACACACACACACACACACACACACACACACACACACACACACACACACACACACACACACACACACACACACACACACACAGACACACACACAGCTATTCCATGAGGAAGTGCTGTGCATTGCCCATGGAGGTCCACAATACAGGTGGACAATTAAATATTAAAATTTTAAGAAAAATTAAGCTGCAGGCAGTAATACAAGGGGTCCAGTTTATTCGTGTTACGTAAGTATTACAGTTTTCCCAGTTCCTGTAATGCCGGGATCAGATTGCAAGAATTCAGTCCAATTTTGCACGGGCTGACAGATTGCCAACGTTGCTGTCAAATATGTGTCTTCACTCTGTTGAGTGTGACATAATCCGTGACCACTCCAACGAAAGGTTGAGTATATATACATTACAGGTATTTCAGGTTGTTGAGGCTCCGTCAAACACATAATGTTATATCGACGACAATTACAAATTCCGCAGTTCTTCAATCTCAAACATTAGACGCACTGTAGTTGAACAAATGTGAATCAAAATTGTTTTTTTTTGCAAGGGTCGTTCGTGGAGGGACGTGGAGGAAACATACATTTAATGTTTTTGAAATAAATCATGTAAAAATGAATACATGTTTACTTTAAATTAAGTATCTAATTTCTCATGTTCAGCTCCTGAAACAAATTAAATTACAACAGTTTTTCACACATATCTGCTGCGAATGTAGATCGATATTGATCAAACCTCGA
The DNA here is from genome assembly GCF_960531495.2 of Zeus faber. Taxonomy (NCBI): domain Eukaryota; kingdom Metazoa; phylum Chordata; class Actinopteri; order Zeiformes; family Zeidae; genus Zeus; species Zeus faber. The sequence goes on from NC_137197.1 coordinate 14,451,485, forward strand.
ATGACAAAACGTCCGAACGTCCCGGTTCTAACGCAATGTCAACCATGTCTCTGCATACTGCCGTCCTCGTGTTTCAGATGCTTTTAGATGCCCGAAAGATTAAAAAATAAAAAAAAGTCAAAGGAATAACAATGAGACAGTCAAGCAACACTTGGACCACTTGGACTTTTTACCCATTACAGGTTTGTCCAAACACAACCCACCACCACCACCGCCACCAAAAAAAATGAAACCAAGAAACCAAGATTGGCTGGTCAGTGTTTTGGGCTAAGCAGTAGTCAGGGTGATGATGTCCAGGAAAAGGAAAAAGCTCCTTGCTCCAGGACAAGATGGATATGCTGTAGAAACACCAGCTCAACTGGAGAACTTAAATTAAATAAAAATTCTAAAATTCAGTATCTCTCCAAAACATCCCCTGAATCTTTTTTTTTATTTTTATTTTTATTTTAATCGGAATGTAACATAGCCTCAACGTGGAGGTCCGTGAAGGCAGTTTGAGCTTCCAGACTGAGTGGCCCCTAAATGTCCAGTCTCTGGGTACTGCACCCTGTACCTGGTGGGTGGAGGGTTCTGTGATAGCAGCACAGTTTACTGGCCCTAGCTCAAGACACAAGCAGGGGAATCACTCGGTAGTAAAAACGGTGGGTGTGCTTTGTGCAATCGACTATTGCCAACACAAGAACCCATGCGAATGATGCTCAATTCCACACCCAACAATTGTCTGAAAATGGCTTTTCTCCGCTTCTGAGTTTGGCCAGTTGCAGTTCAACAAAACCTCAGCCTCCTACTGAGGCTGGGCTGCATTTACAGAGCACTTTTAGTGCCACCCAGAACTGTTGACAATTTATGCCCCCCATTTACCCACTCACACACACATTGAAACAGCAATGGCCGTGATGGCCAGGCCGGTCAACAAGCAGCTCAGTGGGAGCAGTTTGGGTTTCTAGGTGCCCTTCTCAAGGGAACCTCGACCCCTTTGGCCTGGAGAAGCAGAGCGGTATAACCAGCAAGTCAATTGGTACTTTTTGGGTCACCTCCTCCTGGATGTGGTGGGAAAGTAAACCAAAAACTCTTTCAGGGAGCTGCTCTGATTCCTGTTTAAGAAGGTTCTGGGTCTTTCTTATTTAGTTCCTGTGTTACCTTGGAGGAAAATTGGCCATTTAGTGGTTTGGAGCGTCGGAGGTGTTTGGAGAAATCGAACAGGAGCCGAAAATCACTGCAAGTGAAATATTTCACCGCAAAGCACATACAGCAGTTCTAGGTATATTATCCTTATCTGATTTCTCCAAAGCTTTCTCCAAGTGGAAGCTCATTCAGTGCCAAGTGTCAGACTTAGTGAATATCAGGCAGCGTTTGGGCAGCTAATGGGCTCCAGGGCTTCGGAAACTTTTTAAGAGAACGTTTAGATCTGTGAACATGTGAGAAACCTTTGAATGATCTCTGAAAAAATAGCATATCTGTGTAGAAATAGCATAGTTACTGGAACTCTGAGTCTCTGGAACGGATGAACTTTGTCCCTTTTAAAGCGGACGAGAGAGAGAGAGAGTTTTTATGTTAATTCAGCACAGATGGTTCATCTACTGATTCCACTGGCACAAGTACAAAAAGCTGGATGACAAATCAATATATAAAGCCATAAATAAAAATGAATAAATAAATAGACATAAGTAATAATAGTACCAAAAACAATAACAATTGTTTTAGGCTTTCGGCTATTTTTTAAGCATCTGGGACAATAACAAAAAACAACTTTGTTATTACTTTGTATAACAATAATAATAAATACATGTTTTTTTATAAACATAAAAAATAAATGTTAGTTTTTCTACTTCATTGTATTTTTTCTGTTAATAATTCACAATTGGAAAATTCAGTTTAACTGATTCCTTGTCTATATTGTTAATGGAGACAACATTTATGGAACTTTAACATTAAGGTTCGAAGAACTTCCTGCAGTGCGAAAACGCCTTCTGTGACCGATTATAGTTTTTCTGGGTTTTGTGAAATGGAGCACAAGTTACAGTTTTGTGAATTTCCTTTAAATGCAGCATCAGCTCGGGATGCCTGTCTACTCGTAGCAATTGCTATGCAGTCACCAGGGCACAAGTCATTGGATGAAAAAGACTTCCGAGAGCCAAATCTTGGATTTGTATAACGTCACATGATGTCATGATGTCACAAAGCGGCCCGCTTCCCAAACTAATCAAAACGGCCCAACGTTCTTCTACTTCCTGTAAAGTTTCAGTTTTTCACTCATTTCTGCTCCAAATGTAAATCGATATTGATCAAACTCAAACAACAAGACGTCTGAAACGCCCCAGCTCTAATGAGACTTCAACCGTGTCTGTGTGTCTGTGGCCGCTTTTCAGATACTTTTAAGGCGGAAAAAAATCCCAAGAAGATTTATAATATTAAAAAAATGGACCCCTTAAAAGAAGGAGAAGAAATAAAAGTAAAAAAATAAAATAAATACAAACCACACAAGAAAAAAAGTCCCCAAAGGGAAAGGTACACCCATTTCACCGCACCAAGGAATCAACCAAATACGCTACAAAAGGCCACGTTTCCATCTAAAACAGAGCAAATTATGCCCTCGTCGCACCGCCGCTCTTTGAAATCCTGCACCTCACTCATTAGTTTGTAAGATCTAAAATCAGCCCACACCCTGGCTCTTACCACAGCAACAAACAAGGAGGTATGGAGAGAGAGAGAGAGAGAGAGAGAGAGAGAGCGAGAGAGAGCGAGAGAGAGAGCAGGATATGAAGAAATGGAGAGAAATACGGAGGTGGAAAAATTGAATAGCAACAGAAAGGTAAGAGGTGAGAGAAATTGATAGAAGTAATGAGACGTATCAGAAAAGAGAGAGAGAGTGAGAAATTATGATGTTCCCACCCATACACAAACACACACACACACACACACACACACACATATGCGCACGCACGGGCGCGGGCACGCATGCACGCACACACACTACAGATCTGTGCATACCCATCGCAGACCTTCAGGACCACAACAAGCCGTCATAAGGCGTCTCTTAGCAACAGCGAGGTAATTGTACGAGATAATATAAATGAGAACAGGTCACCGCAACACAAGGGCACGGGAGAAGCGGCGGCCAAATTACCAAATTAAAGAGAATTCTCTCTCTGCTATCAGTCAGCCGGTTATTCACCTCGCCGCCGAATCACTTCACAAATTAGTCAAGAATTAGTGGGCACGGTCGCCATGGGGACAGGATGGACGCGCGTGCCCCACCAGACGGTTAGTGAGTAGAACATGTGATTTAGTCAGAAATTTGAGGCGGGCGTACAGTGCGACTACGTGAGGGGACGCCGTCTTTCCCATTCAATACAAACACCATCATTCAGACGCAAATTAAATTATATTTTAAATCCTCGATGGAATTTCGTATTAAAACACAAATTATCTCCGCCGAGCTGTCAGAGAACAATACGGGAGGTAAAATAATGTCGCCGCCAAACATCAATGTGCAACTAAGCGTAAACGATGGAGTTAAGAGATTTTCCGGTAAAACTACTCACAGAGGTATTTAATTTATGCAGGCTCAGAGGAGAACACAGAACGCCCAGAACAGGAATAGCACATGCTCCCGATCAAAGAAATTTATAGAGAGCATGGATTGAAAAATCCTTATTTTATTCACTTTGCTCATTTGTATGACTTTTCTGACCTGTTTATATACCCCACTGACGCCACGAGCCGCGTTCGGGTTGAAATTAAAAATCGGCGACCACCGTCTCATATCTCCCACTCCAAGACGCGACTGCAGAGCCTGGTTATTATTCGACTACAGTGTGATTGAGCGGCCGAGCCTTTGGGCTGTGCAATCACGAGGAGCTGCACCGGTCCCGGCAAACACCAAAATACACACGGACGAGACCGCACGTGACAAGATTACCAATACCAACTGCAGAAGCCACGCGTCCCATAATACGGCGTCTACTGCGTTTGCTGAAAAGCGACTTACGCACTCGACGTACGCAGTAGAGATTCCCGGCTCCGATCACATCGCTCGGTTGCGTCCGTGATTGGCCAGGAGCTGAGCCGGCGTCGAGCGGGGGGAGGGGGGCGAACGTGCGTGTAATGCAGAGTGGAATAATGTAGAGTATGTATAGAGTCAAATTGTGTAATAAAGGGATGAATAATTCATTTGAGTCAAGAGGGGTGCGGCCGCCTTTACATGATACGCACTCAATCGCCACGCCGACGGTTCGCAATCCTGAAGAACGTGACACGAGCTCGGCTGTGGGAGGGTTGGGTTACACCGGGCCCGGCGAAAGGAAACTTCGTTCGGCGAAATCATGTCCGAACCCGAGAAGTGATGATCTCCGCACTTAACGAGGCCGCCCTCACCGTCGGTTCATAAATGCGCGAGTGAGGGGTGAATGGGAGACGTACAGGGGCGGGTAACCTTACCCCGGCATCTCATTTCACGGTCCACGGCTCGTTAAAGCGGGCAGCTTTCCATCTTTTCTCATTAAGTGTTGGTTATCTTGTTACCCGTGAGGTCCAATAAAAGTAAACCAAATTAGGGCGACGCCGTACTGGCAGGGTTATCCAACTGCATTCTGCCGGGGGACAGATTTCCTTCCCGCCGGCTTTCGGGGGGCCTGACCGATCCAACAGGCAGCCGTCGTCGTGAAGCAAATAGAAAGTAAATAAAGTGCAAAACACCTTTCAAATTCTTCACATTATCTTCATCGATTTCCGCTGAAGCTTCAAACGAACGAATGCATTTCCAAATAATGTTCTGCCGGCTTTTGTAGCCTTCAACGCGCACGCCGCCGCCTCGTCGTGGTGCCCGAGGTACCGCAGGTATTAATGGAGCTTGTTAACTGTAACGACTGGTGGGGGGGGGGGGGGGGGGGGAAACAGGCGAGAGGCGTCAACGCGACGACTCAGAGGCAGGAATCTTGATCGAAGAAAACAAGTCTTTATTTGGGCGAGCAACTCCGAGGAGGCCAAGGCCAGGCACGGGGGAAACGGAGCAGGGGATCGAAAGCGGCGGGAGAACGCGCAACGAGGGGATAACGCTGGAACGCCCGGCACATGGTCCAAAAGACGAACTGGCGCTGAGAGAGGGGAGCACACGGACTGAATACACCGGGGAGGAAAGGGTAACGAGGGGCGGGGTGGACGTCACACCGGCGGGAAACACAGGGAGACAGGAAGTGAAGACTCTTTGGAGCAGGGCGGGGCATCACAGTTGACTTAACTGCGGTCTACCGTATTCCAATGCATTTAACGGTCGTGGGGCGGATTCAATGTGTGGATGAGTTTATTGTTCATGACTGGCATGCCCTGCGGCCCAGTGCGGCCCCCGGTACTCCCAAAACGGATACGACCCGGCGGGATGAAGATGTATGAACGGCGTTACTAATTCATGTTTATCACTAATATTGTATGCCACCAGAACCTAAGCTCGGAAAAATCGACGCCGACCAGGTCAACCTCTTCATTTCCCTGTCGGCCACTCTCCACGATAACGGTTTATCTTCTGCCGCCACCTTCCTCCTCCTCAGCGCACGCCCCCTCTCCACCTACTTCACCCTTTTATAACTTGATGTTTTATAATTTCATTGCACCGTCAATAAAGCGCGAGAACCCCCCACGTGTGCTTCTGGCGCCGACGGCCCCGAAGCCGTTTCCCGCGAATCCCAGACGCCTCCAGCGGCTTCACAGGGTCTCAGAGCTCAGGCCCCACGGCCATAACTCTCCGCGCATTCCCCCACAAGCCAAGGTAAAATAACAATAAAATAATAATAATGTGTTACTGAGTGGACCACGGGCCCACATTCCTGCTCGAGTATTCCTTGAAATGAGCGCGTTCGCCTTCGACATCAGCGTTAATCACGAGTTATTATTCCGCCCGGACGAAACCCGCGGCCGCTCAAGAAGCATAATTCAATTTGCATATGAAATAAGAATGCATTAAATTCAATCGGCTGATGAAATATTGTGGTTTTAATAAAAAGTTGCGGCTCGTGACAGCGGACTGGAGGTAAATTGGAGCGTCATTAGGGCTGAATTAGAGAGAGATCACCTCAGCGTAGTACCAGCCCACACGCTGCCCATGCCATTTAATAGAGCAGATGGTCCGAGCCAAAGAAAAAAGACGTTGGTTTGTGCTATTTAGGCGATTGAATTTTGCAACTACAGAGTGGAATCAAAGAAGTTTTTTGGGGGTTACGCTTGTCAATTGACATTTCCAAATATTTGATGATTACATAATTTATTATGATATTATTTTATAACTTAAACGTGTATGTACTTCTATTTCGAAATTACTTTTCAAAATAAAAGTGCGAGTTGTTTTGGGCAACTGAAAAAAATGGATTAAAAATTGACATCTTAAATGTGAATCAGAATTTTTTGAATCATAATTATAATACGTTCATCATTCGTCCAGTAGGTAGTTGTTGCTTACTCAAGGTTTTATTTTTATTTTTTGTCGCTTATGCAACCCTTTCCAAATATTTCTGGGGTATTTTTTTGCTCGGGTTTTTTTCAACCGGGAAAATAAGCATTTTAGTCCCTGAATTGGAACCGAGCTGCCGTCTCAAATCACCACGGGCTTGTGTACGTTCATTAAGCGCTTCCTGCCGCCCGTACGAGAGGTCGAGCATCGCGCAGGGGTGAAGTGGAGGAAGTGGGAGCGGGGCCATTATGTGCTGATTTGTAAAGCGGAGCAGGTAAACGGGAGAATTGGACTGATATTATTATGGAAGAACCTGTCAGTCACGGGGACTTATTCGTTTATCGGGGGCGATGGAACGCCGTTCAGGATCGTTCTCCTCTCCGTTTAAACCCTTCAGTTCCGCCGCTTTCCTTTTGATCCCCACTCTTTATTTATTTAATCTCTTATCATTTTATCACCAATGGCAAAATAACAGACACGACCACTATTTTAAATAAGGTGGGACTTTATTGATTCCCGTGGGGGAAATTCAGTGGTTGCAGCAGTTCAGTTACACCAAAAATACCCTAAAACTATAGAAGCTCAAAAATCAAATAGGTAATATACAGCTCTGCAAAATAAAAAATAATAATAAATAGCTCAACAAAACAAAATAAACTAGGTAATAAAGTAATAAACAGCTCAAGAATAAACAGAGTAATAACTTTTAACTCATAAAAAGCAGACCAACAATACTTCCAGTTGTACCTAACATCAGACATTAAAACCCCATTGGAACGCATGAAGGACAATTTGAATATTTATGTGGTACAAAAGCCAAATTATAAGGGATTCCATCAGTCAGCTGGGGTTGGGTTCAATATTTTAAAACAGTTTAAAATAAATGTACTGCTCAAATATCCCATGAACATGAAAAATTACAAAATCTTCAATAATTTGTCAGATTCTGTCCTTTCGGTTGGTGCACATTGCGGGTGGAGGGCAGGCATCGCTTCTTGACTGAATTACGCTGCATCCTGTTGTATCGGAACAGTATCTCCCTCCAAGAAAGGGTGGAAGTATTAAGAACGGCATCGAGGGAGAGGAAGTGAACCTAAGAGGGGAGAACAGGAAGAATGTTTTGTGAAGGTGGAAGAATATCATCGGTGGAAAATGAAAGAATAATTTCCGATTGCACATGTCTGCGTGCCTGGTTCGTGGTGGCTCGTGGTTGTGTGAATGCAAGTCCTCGCTCTAAGCGCGGGGAAGGAAGTAATATAACAAGCCAGCTGCCACACAGCTAAACTAAGAGAGACACGCACGCGCACACACTCACACACACACATACACACACTCACACACGCGCGCACACACACACACACACACACACCCACACACACACACACACTCTCCTACTAACATAGAGACACCCAGAGCGGGCTGCATTCCACTGGCACGCCCCCAGCGATCCTGAGCGTGCTTAGCAGATGTTTCTTGGGGCGATGTGGTCGTCACACAACAAACCCCATTGGGGACGAGGCGGAGAATGACATCGATGGCGAGGACAACATCAACAACAAGCGCTGAGGACACGTGCGAACCATGTACGGGAGACTGAAAGGGAATGGAGACGCAACCAGTTCCATTAACCCCCGTGTTTTTCAACCATTGTGCGTGAGAGACATTGGCAAATTCCACTTAATACCGTAAATACATTTTGTGTTGCAAGATCAAAATTGCAAGGCTGCGCTAATGGATGCAATTCATTAGTTCCAGCCAGAATACCAGCTCCAGCGGAAATGCTTTCACTCTGAAAGTGACGGCTCTTCGAATCATTCGACTTTCCATCTCTGTGTTCATTTGATACAGCTGGTATAATGCACTGTGGTGAGCGATGAATTAGAGGCTACACGGCTCTCTGGAATACTCTATCCTGATTGGTCGATGGTTGCAAACAGTGGTTATTTCTGAGTGATGACTGCTGATCCTATAATAATGATCGTTGTTTGATGGAAGACTCGCAGATGTTCAATGTTGCATTCTTTAGAAAGATCAGAGCTCTTTGCATTATTGCAGAGTAAGCTACATTGTTGTGGACTATTTTGTTAGTGTAACTAGGCAGACTCGCTATAATAATCAAGATTCTATTTCAATGTATTCTTTATATGTAAAGAGTAGCCGTGTGATGAGCAAGATTATGTGCAGCCAGCTGGTCATTATCAATTAGTCATGTTATTGCATAAAATCTGCAGAAGTTCATAAGGAATTCATAGGACACTGCAGGGCAGCGCGGAGAGGAAACAAAGCATCTGAATCTTTATGACAAATTGTTACTAAAAGCGTGAATAAAAGCTTCAGCAAACCCCACTTTGTCTCGCAAAGACCTTCCCAGGGCCGGCCCCTTCCTTGCGGTGTTTAATTCTAAATTATTCACTCCATGCATTTATTCAGAGCACCTTGGTGGCAGGTGGGTGGAGAGGACGTGGAAGTGGAGGAGTGTGGAGGGATCCAGGAATAGCTCGTCCACCTCTCTGGTGTTCCAGGAGATTCTCAGAGAGGAACCTGTTGGGAGTCCACGGACAAGAAACAACGAGGAGCCGTCTGGGCCCGGCATCGTCTAAACACTTTCTAAACACTTTCTAATCCCTTGGAAAAATGGAGAGAGGGGAAAAAAACAAGCCCCCCTCGAACGAATCCTCCTTCACATGCAGAGGATCCAGCTCGGCTTGCAGCAGCAGCAGCAGCAGCAGCAGCAGCAGCAGCAGCAGCAGCAGCAGCAGCAGCGTCTCTGGGATTTGGGGGATGGTGCACTCCTCCTCGGGATGTCTGCTGCTGTCTGCTGTCTTATCATCTTCCATGTAAAAATCATGATCAGAAGAAAGAGCACGATGGGAAGAGATGAGTGTAAATGTCACGAATACTTCGCGAGCCGGAGGAACGATGGAGCGTTTCTCTCAACCCTGGTCTTTGTGTCTTTGTGTAAGAACCTCAACCTGCGGTCCAATGGGTAATGCTCTAATGGCAGGAAGGGAAAAAAGGCAGCAATTTAAAAAATATTTCAATCTGCTGCTATGTTGGACGATGCCCCCGGTCTCAGTGAGGGTTATTATTTTATTTTTCTATTTTTATTCCTTTGAACTGCTTTATGGCCGCAACCTGCAGCAGTAAAATCTGAGCAGATTGAAGAAAGCTGGAACTGGTAAGAACACCATTTCAATCCATTCTTTACCTGCAAAGTCAAATGGCCATTCATGGATTGATTTGTTGCAGGGCAATCTGCCCCCGAGCACAAGAACAGAGAATTTACCTCTCTAAAAAAGAAGTAAGGAGCCAGCCGGTGGCTTTATTCACCGTGCTACAGACTCCAATTCCTTCCTTTTGTAACCCAGACTGAACATCTCCAGCTGCTACGAAAGCTCAGGGTTCATTCAGGGAAATTAGAGCAGTTAAATACAAGAACCGGCATCATCCAGACTTCTTCCTACCAAATGATCTGATGTCCTGGGGCAAACAACTGAGGAAGACGCGAGCAAAAAAAATGCTGCAATTGTGAATTTTACCCTCGGCGGAGTAAACTGACTTCAAATGAAACTTTGACAATGACGTGGATGACGTGATCCTATTAATTTCATGAGCGCAAGTAAGATGTTGTTCATGTAAAATACAACCCTCTACCTGGAAACACGAGGGCCCGCTGCAGTGTTTGCCAACCTTCCTTCTGCCGCAGCAGACCACCATCCCGTTACACGGAAAAGTGTATAACTATACTGTGGTGTGGGGATGGGATGGGGTTTGAGCAGCCACACCTGACCTGGATCTAGGTGATTGGGTTACGGTGGCTGCATACCTGTTGATCATTGGTTGGTCTTACGAGCAGCAGGTTAAACTGGCACCCCCACACACACTCAGGAGAGGCCTGTCATGATACGTTGGATCTGCTCCTCGTCACTGAAAACTGAACTGGCTCTAATTATTACAGCCTTGCAATTTTGATCTTGCAACACCAGAGCAAATTTCGATTATATATTTAGTTTTACGTGTAATTTGAAAAACATTTCATGGCACACCTGGAGAGCCCTTACACACAGGGCACAGTGGTTTCAAAACACTGGCCTAGTAAATACGGTGTCTTCACTCGCTGTCCATTTAATGGTCAGTTGGTATCTTTGATAGAAGTGGTGTAAAACTGTGAAATCGTACAGAAATATGCAGATAAAGGATCTGTCTCTATGCGGATGTAAATGACCTGTTAATACGTTGTCATAGCTCCTACACTGTATGCATACTGTGATAACATGAATAGACTCACAGATCGTGCTTCCTCAAGGGCAATGACGAGGCGGATGGAAAGAGATGGTAGTCCGAGTCTGAGGCGTGATGCCATTGACTGCGTGTGTTTCTGTCTGGTTATCTTGTGTGCCTGTGTCCCGATGTCACACTATCATCACGATGCTATGATGTCACCGCACAGACATCCACAATGATGGATCTCCCCTCCAGTCACCAGTAGATTTGACAAAAGGGCAATTTGACGCGTTTTCTCAGAGTTTTCCGCCTTTGCCTGTGGCTTAAATAAGTGTGATTCACCTTGTGCCGCTGTGTCCCCACAGACACTCTAATGGTTTCTGAACACCAGGCAGGGTTTTACTGCCGTTTGCTCTGGATCCATTATAATCTCAAGCGATGGCCATGCTAAAGTTGTTTATTTGCAGAGCGCTGAGAAACCAATCGCAGCATGCGTTTGGCCCGGACGCAGGAGAAAAAGAGCGCGGAGGCTGGTGTGATCTCACAGAGCCATGTTTTGTCCAAGAAACAAGCAGTAAAATGAGAGGGACAAGACGAAAAATGATGGGGCGAAGATTACAGAGGAGATTGCACTCAAACGGCACGATTCACTGGAATGTATTTTTCATGCAATTGCATGTGGTACGGAACAGCCTCTGCACTCACGCTCTGGCTCTCCTCCCTCCCTCCAATGTCTCCCCTGGCTCCAGTACCTAATTTCTTGCTTCTTTAATGTATTTTCAGCCCCTTCCCTCCACCTCCATCCCTCCTTCCCAACCACTTTGTTGACATCCCCCCCCCAAACCCCAAATTATTTCCCTAACTAGTTTTCTCCGGCTCTTCATTTTTAATTAGCCATGTGTCTCTTTTTGGCCTGTTCCATCCATTCTTATCCACTTAATTTTTCAGACAACATTTCAATGCAAGGTGCTACTAAATCAGGCTCGGTTGTGCTCCAGGCATCGTAATCGCCCACCACTGCCCCCGACTCCATGTTCTTCACCTGGATGTCGACTCCAATCGCTTTTGCGTCCGTGCCCGACTTGCCTCTGTGTCTCCATCCATCCCTCCCTCCCTCCATCCCTCCCACCATCTCACGGTAATATGAGGCGATGTGTCAGCTCAGTAGATTGTTCCCTCCAGCTGCTGTCTGCCAACCACAACTCTCTCCCTCCCTATTTTTTTCTGTCCTCTCTTCCTCCTCCCGCTCGGCCTTGTCTCCTCCGCCTCTCCTCCTCCCTTCCCCGAGTGTCCCCCCCTTTTTACTTTCCTTTTCCCTCTGAGACAGGCCTGTCAGTAAGACTCAGCCCCCCATCCACAAACAGTCTGATGCTATTTTGTCATTTTTTTTTTTTTTTTTTTTTTGGACTGTATGTACATGTGTGTGTGTGTGTGTGTGTGTGTGTGTGGGGGGGGGGGTCTGGTCGCCCTGGATCTCTGTCCCGTAGACCGTAACCAGGTGTGACCACAGCAGGGCCTTTCTCTTCACGTTAGCGCTTCGGTTCGGTCTGAGCGGATGGAGCGGCAGGGGGAAGGGAAAGAAAGAGGGATATCATGAGATGGGACACCAGACAGGGAGACGGTGGAAAATGATAAGAGATTAAGAGGAAAAACAAACAGAGTATATATATGTGTGTATATATATATATATATATATATATATATATATATATATATATATATATATATATATATATATAGAGAGAGAGAGAGAGAGAGAGAGAGAGAGAGAGAGAGAGAGAGAGAATGAGAGAGAGATATCCCATATAAGGGCATATCTGGTCAAATTCCCAAGAAAACAAAACAAGCAACCTCTGCAACACTGCTAGTTTATTGTCTTCTGTTGGTGTAAATGCCGTGAACAAGCACATTTCTTTGCAAATTCATGAACAGTTTTTAAGTGATTTTTTTTTTTCATTAGGTGCTTGTCTCCATGCCATGAAAGAGCCATTTGTTGTCAAATTACGAATGTTGCACCACCACAAAAAGCATACCCAGGAGTTCGCCGTTTAGAGTCGTCAGCTATCAGCTAATGTGACAATAATTAAAAACAAACACACAATCATGCACAATTGTTCAGTTATGCATTAAACACAATAAAAATTCCACTTACAGATAAATTAGGTCTAAAAGGAATCACTCTAGAGTCACACCGCCTGTGACGCGGCTGCAGCGTGAAGCCAAGCCGCTCTGGTCTTGTCGCCGTACGGTCACACCGCCGACATGGGGCTCATTTGCACCACGTGTTTGTGGGCGTGTGGGCGCACAAACCTTTAAAACCGCTCCCCCTTTCCATATTTAAAGGGGACACATCAAGAATTACTCGCTTGTGTGCTTGTGCACATAATATTTGGGTCTCTGATGGGTCGACTAACACAAACTGAAGTAAGACAACCCAGTCAGCTTTTTTGTGGGCAGCCTTCAGATTTTTGATCCCTTCGTATTTTAGCCACATGGCCCACGGTCGAATTAGAACCGGCGCCCAGCTGAGCAACTCAATCAAACAAATCTTTTAAAAGAAAGAGGAACCTGTCTGACAATACCAACTGTCTGAAAACTGCAGATGTAAAATATGATTCTGCTGTGGGTTTCTTTTTTTCTAAAAAAAAGTATACGGTACATAGACTGTAGGCTGTGGTGCCCGATCCACTGTGCATTTCACCTGGTGTTTTTTTATTGTCGATGTTTTTATTTTGTTTTTATTTTATTTTCCAACACTTACGCGACGCAAGAAATCCCCACGTGCGGTGTCCCCCACAAGCTTGGACCACGGCAACCAAAGTCGGAACACACATTCGAGTGAGGCCTTGTTGATCTAACATGAGTGAAGATTCAGCGACTGGATTGCTTATTTCTCGCCTGAAATTTCTGCAGAAACAGATTTGGGGGGACTGATAAGGTGAAATCAGTGCAAGTTTACGGACATCAACAGAACCTAGAAGTAAAGCTCAAACCCCATTGGCTCACAGAACTCGAGGCCTCAGGAGGGGGGGGCTCCACTCACAAAAACAGAGCGACAGGAGCAGAATGGATTTACAGGCATGTTACAATGACTCGAATGCATAATCTGAGTGGCACTCTCAGACATGTTTTGTGGACCTCATAGACCTATATTTACTTGTTGAAAAGGAGCGTAATAGGTCCTCTTTTATATACATTGTATAGATAGATGGGGCCGTGTGTACTTATTTAAATTAAAATGGTGCAGCTGTTTACTGAGCAAATTAATTACCACGAAATAATTACTTCAATAATCCACCATCCGTCCCTAAAAAACATGAATTGTCCTCATTGGAGAACCATAAAATGAAGTGTTCCTTAATTTATCGATAGTTTAAGGTAAAAAAATTACCCTAATCATGAACAATACGCAGTGGTCTGGGTATCCATTTTACGAGGCAGCACCATTGAGAGCGTATCATCCCTCTACCCGCTACTTTCAGGAGAGGATTCTGATTATTTAAAATATGAAAGCATCTCCACTAGTAGATTCAAGATGTTAAATTGTCACATACATATACATACGGACACACATACATGTAGTGAAATGACATGGAATGACATAGTATCGGCTGAAATTACCTCGTCCAGATCTACAAAACAAAAATGTGGGATCTTTTCAATGTTTTGTGTCAATGTAATAAAAAACACAACTATAAAATGATTTAAGGGCGAACAGGAGCACGAACAATGTCACAGATACAGGAAATGAGTTTGTTTGTCGGAATCCCCTCTAATCACATCTTAATAATGACTATAACTTAGAAGCAGCTCCGTAATCAGATTAGAGAAGCCCCGCTTTAGTCACAGATTATTGTAAATAGATTTAGATCGCCAGATGTATGGTCAGATGTGAGGCGGAAACAGGGACAAGTCAACAAATCAGTGCGAGACGGACAGATAAATGCAAACAAATTCAGACGGCGGGACAGATGGGTCAGGGGGAAATTGGATAGTCAGAGTGGGAGATGTAAAGATGGAGAACGGAAGATATAAATAGAGCGCAGATCCCCTCAGATGAGTAAAGGAAAGCATTTCAGCAAGACGGGAGGGATTAGGCGATGGGACACTGCCTGAAGATCGAGCCGAAAAAATGAAGAGATTTATAGAAAAATAAACAGCTAGAATACATTATTATTATTGTTATTGTTATTGTTATTGTTATTGTTATTGTTATTGTTATTATTATTATTATTAATAATAATAATAATATTAGGGGTCCATCCTGCAGGGATCCGGTTAGGTTTGTCTATTGATATTATTCTCATTGGCATTTTTCAGGCTAAAAGTGTCTGGAACAGGACAACCGCTGGAGCTACGACACGCGGCTGAGGTCTCGTTAGAACCTTAGACGTCTCAGACATCTCGTGGTTCAAGTTTCATCCATACCGATCCACGTTGCGAGTTGCGAATCAGAGAAAAACAGATTCAATGTGGTGCCAGGTGGTTTCTGGCATGCTACGACCCAGCGGAGCTGCGGAGAGCACCACCAGGTGCCTAGTGGGGCTGCTACGAGGCCGCATGCTGTCGTGGATGGGGGTTGGAGCGGGGGGCGGCTGTCGGCCTTTGCTCCCGCTGCGTGGCTTCTCTGCACCTGTGGCTGTGTCTTGTGCCTGCACGTGGGGGTGGTGTTGAATGTGTGCCCCTCAGCGGTGCAGGGTCTCCTCACGCTCTCTGGGACTGGTTTTTGCTCCTCGGGGCCGGGCGTGGGTGTTGCCTCCGGCTTCTCTGGGGGCTGGGAGTCTTGGTAAGGTGGTGTGGTGTGGTATGGTATGGTAAGATCGTTCTCCAAAGAGAGTAATTGGTGGCGGTTCTGTGTACCAAAAAGCTGTGCTCTTGTCAGAGTTGTTGCAAATAGTTCTTCATGATTGAAGAATGAATAAAGAGTTGCATTGCAGGTTGAGAACTTGAACTCCACTTGCAGACTAACTCTGTCCTCGACGCAATGGAACAAATACTCTGTGTTGTATGCCCAGCATGCTGACAGCACAGGTTAAATAAATAGATAGATAAATAAATAAATACATTTGACCAGAAGTAGCCGAACACACACCAAGGTTCTAAAACTTTTGGTTGGGTGGTGGAGGGAGATGATATGAGATGAGATGAGATGAGATGAGTTTGTAGAGTAAGACGCTTTGTGACATCATCATCCAATATGTTATGTACGTGCAGTTTGTGGCTACGGATGAACATTGACACCGTGCGAACTACATAGTGTAGACTCCATCGCTCTGTAGTGGTTACAGACTGCGGGTGTGTATACGTGTGTTTGTGTGCGTGCGTGTGTGTATCGCCCTACCTGCTTGACTACGGCGGGGCTTTTCAATTGATTTTTATCTCTTTTGCCCTTTTTGTAAATAGGCATTCTGTTCCATCTAACCCGCAGCCGGGTCCCTCCTTATTTTTTGGCAATCGAGCCAGTCCTAACCCACAAACTGTAGGATTCGAAAACAGTCCAAAACACTCAGTGTTTGTGTCCTCACACATGGAGTTCGCTTGCAGCTCCAGAGCAACGGGTCTGAATTGTGTTTGTTTTATTTTAGTTAATGTGAAAAGTTGAAAAGGTTAAAAAGTTGAGTAAATGCCTCTGAGGGACATGCAGTGTTTCATCTGTTTGAAAGGAACCATGTTGTTGAGAACTTGCACGGAGTGATTTCCTTCCACAGAGACACCGTGAGGCAGGACTCTGTGCACTACAGGGAGTAGACAGACACCTTCTCATTTTTAGGATGAAGTCAGAACACGCAACAAGTGTATCGTTGCATTAGTGAATCTGCGTTTCACCAGGACTCGGAAAACTCGCATCATCGCGTCGTTACATCTGCTGATGCTGCGTTCATGGAAACTCGGAAAATTTGAACTCGTTTTAGACGTAATTCTAATGTAAAGACGAGCGACAGCACAAACTGATGCCACGTTCCATTGTTCCAGTGTTGATAATGGACCCTGTGTATTGCTGCCTGCAGCTATATGTATTGTTATTATTATCATCATCATCAAGTGGCACTGAATGTCGCTTGTATGAATTTACTTAAACAAGGTCAATGAAATGTATATTTTATTGTATTACCCTTGGTCAAAGTGCTCAAAATTGTTCATCCCCACTGGCTCTTTAAGTATTTATTTGGCCCAGTTTTCCCACTCTAATGACTTTTTAAATTGCCTCAATGATCTCTTTTCCTGGACCTTAAATGCCACCATTGCCCCAAATCGGATCCAAACCCATCAGTGTATCCCCATGGATGAAAGAAACCATCCGTTGCCGTTGACACAGGAGAACCACGCTGAATAATTAATATCCTTTAATAAAATAGGAAAGAAAATAAAGATGCAAGCATGAAAGCAAATTTCTATCAACAAGCATAATCCAAGGCTCTTTTTTTAACACCGTTGACCGCCTGGCGAACCCTGCCTCTCCCCCTGCTGCGTTTTCGCTTCCTCAAATACAGAGCTGTGATACATATTTGACATTCTTTTTCGGAAAAGGTTAAGGGCGTCAGATCCGGGATTTCCCGCCCTACTCCCCTCGCAGAGGTCTCATGTCCTTATCAAAATACATTTCCAACTTTAAGTTGATCTCTCCTAAGGAACTGACGGACGCTATTTCAACACGGGACCGTCTTGCAGCCCCTTCGGACATGATGTCTGCTAAATTCCTCGTAGAAATCTTTGAATCCTTTGCACCCAGCTCGCTCTCTCCACCCTCAAGGGCTCCCTGTCCTCTGGTTGTGTCCCTGAACACTCGAAGGCCGCTTGCGTTGAACCCTTTCTAAAAAACATTTTCTTTCAAATAAAGACTTCCGATCCTTCTGATCTCACCCGCTATGAGCCCATTATCGAGTCAAACATCTTGGTCCCTGCTGATGTGGAAGAGCACTCTGTGTTAGTGCCGCTTGACCTTGACGTCTCATCAACGTCTCATCCTGCAGACCATAGTTTCCTCATCGAGGGGCCGAGAGACTGGGTGGGACCATTCTAAATCGGATCTCTTCTCAATGGACCCGAAATGAAAAGACCCTGCGGATGGATCCCCTCAGAATCCGTGACTGCGTGGAGTGTCAATGTCAGGCTCGTCTACAGCCACTGCTACATCTACAGTGGGTTGTAGAATCGGAAGCCATGGCACGTCTTTAACGCTATGCCGATGATACACCAGCTGTATCTTCCGGTCGAGTCGAGCAGCATAAGTAAAAAATGGACGGAATCTAATATCAATTGGTGCTTTCACAAGATACAGGATATGTTTGAGAAACCACCATTAGTCATGCAGATATCATGACCAAGCAGGTCCGTAGAGGGGATTGGTTATCTACAGCAGTCTCTGACGTTTACGAAAACTGCATTACTTTACTGCAGTGCAGCCACTGCAATGACCAAAATCCCCGATGCTATCTAGTCCCATATCACAATATGGCTACGTACAATATGTTGGACAGCCATATTGGAAACTCTGCGACAACTGTTTCATTGATCTAAGTTCTGGATTTAATATATTTTTCCAATTCTATTCAAATCAAATCACATTGCAAGTCGTAATTTGCCCCGGACATGATTACAGTAATATTGAATCCGCTCTTCATCCTCTAAATCACCATGTTAAACTCACCCCAAGGATCTTAAGGGTCCTATTTCAGCGAAGCCTTAATTTTGAAGAATACATTAAAAGTCTTGTCCAGCCTTGCAAGAACCGTTTGAGGAAAATTGGAAAATCAGATCAATGATACATTTCTACAGGACAGTGAATATTAAGGTGTTCGCTTTATTAATGTGTTCTCTCTATCGGTCCGAGCCGAAAGGAGGTGGAACGGCTCCAGGGTTGTTCAGAAAGCTTCGTCGAGCCTCACTGGAACTGAGACATGTCCATATCTCTTTGTTTGTAGTCGGCTTTGGAATTGATTTTGAGATTCTACTGATTATATTCCTTCAGGCTTCTCTGCAGGGCCTGACCCCACATACTTTCTTTCATAACTTTTAATCCCTTCTGGGCCTGTTCACAGCCTGAGGAACCGCAGACTGCTCCTGAATCCCAGCTGAAGACCAAAGGTAAGAAGGCTCCACGGCCTTGGGATGACCTGCGATGTCACCATCATCTTTTAAATATCTCCTCAGATCTCTCATCTTATTCTTTTTCTTTTTTTTTTTTTTTTTTTTTTTTTTTAAACCTGTGCTGTCAGTGTGCTGGTTTTACAACACAGAGTATTTGGATGCTATTGCATCTACTGCAGAGTTACTGTAGTCTGCAGGTGGAGTTCAACTTGTCAACCTGCAATGCAACTCTTTATTAAATCTTTAATCATCAAGAGCTGCTGCAATAACGTCCTGTGGACGACCTGTAGGATGACAAGAGCACAGGTTTTTGTTACACAGAACCATCACCAATCCTCCTCTTTGGAGAACTTTTTACCATGTGTGGGTCTATAAACAACTGATCACTACTCCAAGAGGTGACTACTCCACCAGAGGTGAGACAAATAAACATAGAACCAAACAACAACATGTACATGGAAAAACATAAACATCGAAACAAACAACATGTAGATAGAAAAATGTAAACATAGAACCAAACAACAACATGTACATGGAAAAATGTAAACATCAGACGACAACATGTATAAAAAAAACAGAAGAAATTAAGTGCAGGAAAACTGGAACAGCAATTGGGCATGTGTCCTCTTCCTGTCATACTGTAGTTACGTCAGTAACTCTCTGTCCCAGAGAGCATGAGGAGACCCTGCACCCCTGAGGCTTGCACGTACAACCCACCCCCAACGTGCAGGCACAAGACGCAGCCGCAGGCCAAGAACCCGGGCCACGCCCACCAACGTCCCATGCAAAGGTGAGGCTCACCTTAGGGCGACCGGCTGGACACCCCACCCGGCCACAAGCCCTGAGCGCCCATCCACATCGCCCAGTGCGCTCAGCACAGCACACCCGGATGTCAGCCCGGTCTCATTCTTTAATTCAGTCTTTTAGTATCCCTGCTGCATGGCTGATTTTAACCCACAGCCTGCCCCAGTTCGGCTTATTTTAGGTCTTATCGTATAATACTATGGGTATTAGTGTTATCATGATTTGATTTTTTTTTTTTACGTTTATAATGAATTCATGAATTCATTAATTTCATCAATTAATTCAATTCAATTCAATTAATTTTTCAATTGCCTGATCATTCAATTTACTGATTTTAAAGATCCGTCGTTGGACTCACTTTGCTTTTGACCATTTTTCTCATGGTGTCTTCACTCTTTTGACCGTGAAGCAATTTTTCAACTTTGTTTTTGAAAATTGTTAATTGAATAATGGTTATGATAAATTTGACATAATCCCATGATAAAAATGGAACCTAAAATATATTATTTTTAAGGTTCCATTTTTATCATGGTACATAGACTAAAAGTATATGTGATTTACTGCTACTCATTATATTCTTACACCAGTTACCAGTTCACCAGTTCACCCTCTGCTCTCCGTTTTGCTGGTACACTGGCATTTCGGAAACAATTTGCTGAATTAAAGAAAAAAAACCTTTAAACATTAAATGGGCTGCAGTATTTGGGCTGAGTTTTCTTCAAATTTGGATTAAATTGATATGCATGCAACCATACAAAAAAAAAACCAATTCTGGTGTAAATGCATCATAAGAAATAACAGAATCCAGTCTGTCATGTCATTCGTACTGTTTGCTCCTGGAAACACAGCAGAAATGAATCAAGCATGCCGAAAAAAATGAACTGCAATATACTGTATATGTAGAGCCTCGACAGCTGCGCAAAGTTGTTGTTTAAACGAGGTTCCTGCCTCCCTTCGCAAAAGGAAACGCTAAATGCGTGGCTTTATGAGGCAATTGAAACGGGCAATGAAGTCATCAGCAAGGCAAGAATGTGGAAAATGGAACACATCCAGTGCGGGTGAGAGCACCGAGCTGACGACTTGGAGTGTCAGGAAGACGGATGCTGCGGTCACACGCAGATGGATTTACTGTAAATATAATCGAGACGGAGCAGTTTACCTGTCTACCTCCCTCCTCTTAAGCCTCATGATGCCCCCACCCCCTCCGTTAAGGCTCCACGACTGCTTAGGCTCCAGTACACAAACACACACACACACACACACACACACACACACACACACACACACACATATAATCTATTATATAACAGCTATTGGGAATGGTCGTGTTCCATGCACATCACTTTGACCCAACTGTGGAGAGACCAATCACTGTTGAGACAAGACACCAAGTGACCAATCCCCCGTCAGTCACGCTGGTGTTAGGTGTCAATCATCATCGAGTTCAGCTGGAATTCGGCTTGGGTGGGGGGTGAACCAGCTGGCAAATGACTCATCTCATTTGCACATCAGTGATCAGACCCGAAAGAGTGTGCACACAGTCCAATAAACAAAAACACACCGACACACACATACACACACACACACACACACACACACACGGGTTCGCTGATAGGAGGCCCAAGATAAACACAAGTATGCAAACAATGGAACGCGTACGCACCGCACTGGGATTCCTATGGAGGCTAAAGTTCCAGCATAAATTGTTGACAGTCATTTGCATTTATATCAACAATCACCCACACGCACGCGAACGCACGCACGCATGCACGCACACACACACACCCCTCCTAGTGGGTAAAAAGGGGACACTTTTTAGCAGCTGCTTTTCCTTCCGTGTCAGGTCCCGGAATTCCAACATTTTGGGTACCGAGCGATTTCTCAGATCAAGCATTGCCCTTCGAGTGCAGTTAATGCGGCTGAAACACGGTGGGTGGAGTTGGTCCAACACCGGGAGGAAATTTCTTCAGAATATACAGACGTTGGCATGCTTGCCAATTTCTCAACACATTTCTCAGAAAGTTTCTCAGAAGGTTTCGTGAAAATCTTCACAGTAGAAAGAAAAGTTATTTTATCTGGAAAAATGTTGTACATAAACTGTTGTGTTATAACTGGAGCATGTGGTTTAATTCCCAGCGTCCATGATTAATATCCTTATACACTGGGAGAGGCTCAAGCTACCCAGGACTCTGAATAGAAATAACCAGGCCAGGGAGAATGGATGGATTACACACTTTTGAGGGTGCAGGCCTGTAACAGGTGGTTGTGCCATTTTTTAAAGGCTCATTGTGTTTATGTGAAAGGTTACGATTTTTTTTTTTGTCCGGGTATAAATGAATGGAACCCAAGCAGGAGTGTGGCCGTGATACAGAGGTAAACATGGAGATTGTGAATGGCTTAGTTACATCATTAGAATTACATTTACTTTTTACCACTTGTTTACACAATAACATTGGAACTCACCCTTGGCCTACAGGACGTGGTTATTATATAGCTAATAATACTCCATTCACAGGTCACAACAATGTTTCTTTTAAAGTGGCTGCCCACACAACTCGGTGTCACGCTTTTTTGTGCTCATAGTCAAAAGAATGAATCTCAAGATTCAAGATTCAAGAGGTTTACTCGTCACATACATATACATAATTTCATACATATATGCAGTGAAATGTCAATGCAACGCACCCGGTGATTACACACAATATGTTCTAGACTGAACACAGTAGCTACCGAAGAATTTCTACTTGACTAACTAACTGATTCCCAAAATGTAATGCAGTAAGTCAAATGCTATAGAATAAAATAAAGATATATAGAATAAAATAAAATAAAATGAGAACTCAAGGGTAATGCAGGGTGGGGGTACAAAATAGATAAAGGGAATAGGCTTATATATATGGGATAGACTTATGTATATGGGATAGGCTATTTATGTAAATACAGATACCTCACTTCATTCACATGGCATTAAAGTGCCATGTGAATGAAGTGAGGTAGTGTTTGGGATGATACAGCACAGTATACAACAGTACGGTGCAGCAATACGGCATCACCGAACAACCCAGAACAGTGACACAGTATGCGGTACAGTACGCTACATACAGTACAGTTAGGTAGTGGAGCCTATGTGTGTGGCTCAGTGAGGACCCCTGGTGAGGTCAGCGTTGACAGTTCTAATGGCTTGCGGGAAAAAACTCCGTCTCAGTCTCTCTGTTCTCGCTGTGTGACTGCGGAGGCGCTTGCCTGACCGCGGCAGCTGGAACAGTCCGTTGTTGGGGTGATGAGGATCCTTCATGATCCTGCGGGCTCTACTGCTACACCTCCTGGTGTATAAATCCTGCAGGGAAGGGAGGGTAGTTCCAGTGGTACGTTCAGCTAAATGCACCACCCTCTGCAGGGCCCGCCTGTCCTGAGTAGTACAGCTCCCAAACCAGGCAGTGATGTTGCCTGTCAGGATGCTCCACTGCTCCAGAGTAGAAGGGCTTGAGGATCCTCACCGAGACCCGGAATTTCCTCAGCTGCCTGAAGTGGTAGAGACGCTGCCTCGCCTTTCTCACCAGAGTGTCTGTATGTAAAGTCCATGTTAAATCCTCCATGATGTGGACTCCCAGGTACTTAAAGCTGCTCACCCTGTCGACAGAAGTCCCATTACTCACTCACTCACTCACTCACAAAGTCCACAATCAGCTCCTTAGTTTTCACGTTCAGGACATGGCTGACCTGTCACACTGTTGTCAGGACAACAGCCACCTCGTCACCGTACGCCTTCTCAACGCCGTCGGTGATCAGGCCCACCACCACGGTGTCGTCAGTAAACTTGATGATGGTGTTGGAGCTGGACCTGGCCACACAGTCATGTGTGTGGTGTGTGCAGGGAGTAAAGTAGTTGGCTGAGGATGCAGCCCTGGGGGGGATCCTGTATTCAGGGTGAGGGAGCTGGACATGTGCCTCCCCACCCTAACCCCCTGGGGCCGGGCTGAGATGAAGTCCAGGATCCAGGCACACAGCGGACCATTCAGTCCGAGCTCCTTCAGCTTGACAGCCAGTCTGGTGGGGACTATGGTATTGAAAGCTGAACTATAATCGATGAACAGCATTCTCACATAGGCCCCCTTCTGGCCATCCAGGTGCGTGAGCGTGGTGTGCAGTGCCTGGGAGACCGCGTCATCCCTGGATCTGTTCTGCTGGTACGCAAACTGCAACGGGTCGAAGGTGCAGGTGAGGGAGGCGCAGATTTAATCCTTAATCAGCCTCTCGAAACATCTGGTACAGAATCTATTGAAATGCCTCCCTGAGCATGATTACACAATCATACTCCGATTTTTACTTTTGCGTTGCGTGGTACACATAGCGAAATTGAAGCCAATTCATTTGAATGGGGAGATTTTCTTTTACTTTGGAATTTTACGTTTGGAATGGAAAATTTGGGAAGGAGGATGGTCAAATGCATACTAAGATGGGTAAAGAGAGAATCGGAGAAATGCATTCTGTTACCTCAGTACTTGTACTCTGTGCAATCGCAATATGTTGAATCTAATCTTACCTTATCTTATCTAATCTAATTCACTAAAACTAACCTGAAGAAAGCACGGCACCGCGTGGGGAGCGAGGGGGGCGGGGCGGCATACAGTTACCACAGTTTCGCCCCTACTGTTGTAAAACTCGGTCCGAAAAGTATGTATGTGTATGTGTATGTGTGTATGTGTATGTGTATACACAGACACACACTCACTCACACACACACACACACACACACACACAAAGACACACACACACACACAAATAGTCGGACAACCGTGCTCTGGTACACGATTCAATAAATTCATATTCGTGACTATGATGACAAAAACGCGTGAGGCCGGGTTGGCCCACAAGTGTCATGCATTCTTTGGCTGTTGAGTGTTTTGCAGTTTTTGGGACAGAAAGCCAACAAACTATTTTGAAACAATCTCAGTACGAGCGGAACCAGAAACTATTCCATGGCAGAAGGACTAAGTAGAGCTCCGTTATGTGTTAAGTCTTAATGATGTCTCGATAAATATAAAAAATGAACAACCAAATAAATGGATACAAATTCTTGTGTATTCTTATGTATTTTTTGCGACATCAAAAATGTACTGGACGGTGATATTCACGCTGTTGTTTTTCTTTGAGCAGTGTTTTGTTCATAGATCTATTTTCCCGTGTGTGTGTGTGCGAGTCATTTCGACGCAGAATCCATTCTGAGAAGAGACGACATTTTGGAGATGGGGGTGTTCGGTTTTCCAGGAGAATCGTGGTTTACTTTTTATGTTTGCGTTCTGTCCTGAGGGTTAAGACAAAATAAGTCATCATTATCGATCCAGATTTGGTATTAACTCGTGGGTGAATGTTTTATTCATTGGGCTTAGGGTCGGAATTATAAAGGAACACTGAATTATAAACCGACTATGCAGGGTTTTTTTTTTAGGTTTTCTGTGTTATGGTAGTTGCACTTTCACTGAACCTAAATCAAAGGAATTCCAAATTTGAATTCCTTTGTTGAGCTTTACCGTTGCTTGTGAGCGGTATCTTGATTTTTTTCAAGCCGCCAAGGTGCGGTTGGGCCTCCCCAGCCGTTACAAGCAGGTGACTGACAGCGAGAAGCAGTCAATAGTCGTTGTCTGCAGGAAGTCCCACGGTATCGACGGTGTCAACCCAGGCCCGATTGCCGCAACAAAACAATGTTTTGTGTTAAAGATGTAGGTGGAACGCCCCCGCCCCCCAGAACCCTGGTTAGAGGGAGCCAATGGCCGATGGTGTCATTATTCGATAGACATTACACTTGGCAATCAACATTAACTCCATGATGACATAAATCAACTGTATTTGCTGACCTGAGCTCCTTCCGCAGCTCGTTCTGCCTTAGTTTTAACATTTTGTGAGACCGGGGCTTCCTGACTGGATGATCCCACTCAATAATTATCAAAATCTGCAGCAGAGATGGACACACAGAGTAGCATTTTAAAAGTTATTTCTTTAATTTTACAGGACGTCAGTGCACTCCGCCTTTCTGATTAATTGCAGCCTGTCAGTGTCGGTTTAAGGCACATATTCTCATAAGAGCGCTCCGGGCGGGAGGGAAGAAAAGTATTTTTGATTGATCCTTTATTTTAAAGTCCAGACGTAAGCGCCGCTTGTAATGAGCGGAGAACGGGATCGGACCGAAGGATTAACGTGCCGAATTCAGCTCACCTGTCTCGATTACGTTTTCAGCTTGAACGTTAATTAAATTAATGTGAGAAAGGCAAATCCCAGCCTTGTCTGTGTGTGGAAGTGTATATGTCTGCATGTGTGTGTGTGCGTGTGTGCGTGTGCGTGCGTGTGTGTGTGTGTGTGTGTGTGTGTGTGTGCCTGTGTGTGTATGTGTGTGTGTGCGTGTGTGCGTGCGGCCGTGCATGTGAGTGCGTCAGCCTCCGTCTCACGACGTAAAATTAAAGTGAAGGCACAGAGTGAAATCGCTCACAGTCTGGAAACCTATTTGCTCTTCCTCCTACTGCTCCCCCTGAATGTGCCGATGATTAATGTTTCCGTCTCACACGGTGCATAACACACACACGCGCACGCACACACACGCACGCACGCACGCACGCACGCACGCACGCACACACACACACACACCTGTCTGGATACACTGTGTTTCGATAAAACCAGAAATGAAGACCAGACGTCTCGAAGATGGAGCTGACTGGAGATGTAAAAAATGAAAAAAAAATTAAATAAAAAATCTAAAATAAATGATGTGGGCGTAGAAGTGGAATGTGCGGAGAACTCACACTGCTCCCCAGTCTCCTGGAGAGCCCCCCCTCCCCTCTTGTCCTGTCCCGCCCGGTACTTCAGTCCAATTTGAGGTTTTACCCCACTGGGAGTGTGTGAATCTACTTTGATGAAGCTCTTAGATCAAGAGGACATTAATGAGGTTGTTTTTTTTCTTTTCCATGAAACATTCTTCGACCTGAATTCAAAAAAAACAAAAGCGTCGTGGGTCACACTGGATTGATCTCATTGAGTAGAGCCAATTATCCCGGAGAGTGACCAAATGATTTAATGACCAATTAGTCCTTCAGAACTAATTCCATTCCGTGTAGAAGTATGTTAGCGCAGCCGTCCAGAGACCTGCTGCAGTGACCACATTAGGCTCCTGCCTTTTCTGCTGATAAGGCCAAACTCAGGCCTTGTGCAGGAGGCCATGAGAAGAATTAATTGAATATTTCCCCCCTTTTTCTTTTTTACCACGGGTTATCAGTATTTCTCAGTACCAAGTTCACTCGATCCAAACTTCTTCCGACAGTTCTCTGCAGCAAATTCGGCAAACCCTCAAAATCCTCATAGAGGTTCTGACCTGGTGTAGCTGTTGCTTTTAGCTTTATTTAACTTACTTTTCTTTTGTTTTACATTGTTACTTCTGAAATACCCAGGTAAATATAAATATAAATATATATATATATACATACTGTACATATACAGAATACACATATACTGTATATATATACAGTATATATATATATATTCAACACAACTTTAGCAAATTCATTGTGAATACATAAAAGTTATTAGTTAAAGGAAGCAACTTTTACAATTGCAAATTTTTATCCATGACTTGAAAATGTATGATTTTTTTTTTTTTTTTTCTTTGTTTATGAAATTAAGTGCATGTATTAAGCACAGTCCCACTAAACCAATCTGCTGAAGTGGCGACACATTTACGACACGTCCCGGTAAGTAAAAAGCATTTAAATGCCAAAACAAATGTAACTCCCGCCGCCCCCCCCCCCCCCCCCCCAAAAAAGGGAATCTAATCTTGTTTCTCTTAAAGCGATTGCGCTGTTACTCCAATTACAGAAATCGTATTATGTTGTTTCACGTGACAGATTATGAGTGTGCATGTAAACACGCATCTGGTACGCCGCTAAAAATGGTCCATCACGTCGGCATAAAGAAGGAAATTACACACATACGCTTGTTTGCTTTTACACGTGCGCAAAATTCTTACTAATCCAATTCTAATTCCAATTAGTCGATGGCAGATAGACTCTTTTGGGTGATTTGTTCCTCTTGAGTACCTATGTATTGAAAAATCGATACATACATACATACATCATTAAAATGTGTGTATGTATGTATCGATTTTTCAGGTTCAAGTTTTTTTCTTGGACCACCGCCCGTGTTTTTTGGGAACCATCCATATTCAGTCGTCATTTTTTTTTTCATTGTCTTTTCGGATGTAAAGTAGAGAAAGTTATTAATCTATCTTGAACGGTCGCAGTAAAACAAAAGCACTCGCATGAAACATAGATACGGACACTACACACACAATTACAAAGACTGGCTGTTCAATAATGCGCAGTGTTTGTATTTAAGAAATTTAGAAAATTGCAGCGACTCCGATCGTGCGGTGCGTGCTCGGCGCATGACTGAGCCGACTGGAGGAGCTTTTGGAGGGGGAGGCTCCATCGAAACAGTACGTATCACCCGGAACCTTTTGATTTCTCGAAATGATCCCTTCGGTCACATTTTGACGAAATCGCTGAATCAAATTCAATTCAGTGCGATGCCGAAACCCATTTGAGCATTTTGGGCATCCATTTTAACTTTAAGATCCCGTGGGTTGAAGGCACTTTGCTCTTCTGAATGTGCGACTTGGGCCGCTGACATTAAGGGCTAAAAGATTCATCAAAGGAAGAGCCGTCTCCGCGGTGTAAAGAAGAGGGGGGGAGGAGAGGGGTGAGAGATGAGAGGAAGAGGAGAGAGTGACGGCGCAGGGAGGGTAGGGAGGAGGGGTTTTTTTTTTGGTGGGCGGTGTGTGAAGGGTCCACGGCGACGTCGGGCCCCACCAGGTGAACACGGGAGCGCGGGGTTAAGGTCTCCGCCGCGAGAGTGAGCGCCGGCTGCGGCGGCGGGGCGTCACAGTGAACCACGCGTTCGTTCTGTATTACTTTGAGTTATTTTATTTTATTTTGTTTTATTTTATTCTATATTATTCCATTTACTTACTGCAATACGTTTTAGGAATTAGTTCGTTTCAGTTAGTTAGTCAAGTAGAAATTAGGTAGCTATTGTGTTCAGTCTAGAACATATTGTGCATAATCACCGGGTGCGTTGCATTGACATTTCACTGCATATAAATGCATGAACGTATGTAAATGTATGTGACAAATAAACATCTTGAATCTTGAATCTTGAATCTTGAACAGCAGCGAAAAGCGAGACTCTGTCCAGTGTTCCACCTTTTATTAGTGATGAGATTCTGATCAGGGAACTGTCAAGACACGGAAATAGAGCCTCCACCATGAAAAGAATGTTGTCTGGATGTGCAGACCGGTGCAGATGATCGTCAATAAGCAGAACGAGGATCTGAACTCGTGTTTTAAAGTAAGAGTCCATGATTTTGACGACTGTCTTTCCATCACGTCTGAGACAACAAAGTGCTTTGGCTGTGGTGAAGAGGGCCAACTGATCAGAGCCCGTCCGGGAAAGGCCTCTGTGTCTGGGGAGAAGAGTAGAGCACCGGCAGGGACAGACGGAGGGGAGGCCCAGGGTCAGACCCAGGCTGAGGTGGTTCGGGTGAACAGGAAGGAGAAGCAGGTAGCGGGTGAGGAAACAGCAGGACAGAAGGAAGCTGTGACATCAGTGGCTTCGGATGAAGCTGGTGAAGCATCGCCGGCTACACCCGAAGCTGCCGATGTAGATACTGAGGTCGGTCTGGGTGGCAGTGCTGCAGGAGCACAGGGAGAGGTGGAAGGTGCAGGTGGGAAGGTGGGAGAAATGGAGGATGGTGCTCTGGCCGCTACCATGGTCGGAGCGGAGCTGACAGGAGGCGTTGAGGATGAGGCGATGATGGAGGAGGAGGAGTCCCTACTCACCGTACCTCGTCGAAAGAGAAAAAACAAAAGTAACATCGGCTCAGAGGTGGGAAAAAAGTGGCAGGACGATCAGAACTAAATCAAGCTGAAAAAAAAGATGATGAAAAGATACTGAGACTGACCTCAGTATGGAGGAGGAAGCTGCTGAGAGTGAGAGTCAGACCCCGGATGACAAGGTCTCATGCAACCGTATGACCAGGGTTGCATATAGCATTGATAAAATTCAGCAGTTCCCGCAGAAAACCCCCCCCCAAAAAAACAGAAGGGCATAAAGGTCTTAGAATATTTTGAAGACAAGGAGTTATTTGTTGCCTCATTCGGAACCCAGATGTGGAACAAAGAAAACGGTGGTTTTACAGATCAGGAGATGTGCAGATTAAAGAGGCTCGTACAAAAGACGAAACTACAACTCGGCGATGGAGGCCGACGCGGACACGGCGTGAAGCCTCGGTTCTTCTCCTGTCGCTCGCCGTCTTCTGTCTCTCTGCTTATTTTACAATGCCTTGGAATGGGAACACTCAACCTAATTGGAGCAAGAGACATTAGTAAAAGAGTATGTCTGCTCCAGACTTTAAAACTAAAGAGAATCAATGTCACTTTTGCGCAAGAAACACACAGTGATGGTGTTAATGAGACAGGCTTGCGGAGTGAGTGGGGCGGGGGAAGTGATCCTCAGCCACTTGACCTCAACCAGTGGAGGGGTGGGAGTTTTATTCTCTCAGAGTTTTACCCCCTTTGTCTTTCACCGTTGAACATGTGCGTGGGGGCAGGATGGCGGCGGCCCGGGCCAAGTTTGAGCTTTTTAGTGTTGTTTTTATCGACGAGGCCTCGACGGAGTGCTGCTTTTAAATAAGTTAAGGAGCTTTTTAAACGATGGCAATCAAGAGGAGTTTTTTGTTTTTAGGAGGAGATTTTAACTGTACGGTATATGAATTTTTAGACAGAAAGCGCATGGAACCTCCCGCTGCAGATGAGCCATGGCAGAGCTGATGGAGGTGCATGGGCTGGTAGATGTCTGGAGGAGAATGCACATTGATAAAAGACAGTACACATGGGTACACACCAGGGACAATTTTATTTCCCTGGCAAGACTAGAGATGTTTTTATTGTTTTAAAAATCATTTTAGCACATTTAATAATGTGTGTAATGATGCCTGTCGCTTTTACTGACCATTCCTTAGTCGTGTGTGATGTTTCAATCATAAAAGTAAGGCCCAAAAGTGCATATTGGCATTGTAATAGCACCCTACCCAGTGATAATAATTTTTCCGGATGTTTTTCAGGGTTTTTTGGAGTGTGTTTAGAATGAAGAAGCAGGATTTTACCTCTCTAAGACAACTGGGACTGTGGAAAAGTAGAGATTAGGCAACTTTGACAGCGGTACACTCTCAATGGCACACGAGCCATCACCTATGAAGGATCTAGAGACCGAGATAGTGGAACTGCAGGGTTTATTAGCGTCCAGGGGAGATCGAGGACATACTGTATTAACGTCCTCAAGTCTAAAAAGATAAGAAAACCTACTTGGCCCTACAGTTGAGGGCGGCGCTGGTCCGGACATGTTTTCTGTCCGACAACTTAATGAACTTCCAAGTTCTTCTTCAGTTTGGAGAAGACTATAGGACAAAGCAGACTTGTCCACACTTTGCACTCTGCCAGTCGACAGGAGCTTAGGGATCCAAGAGAGATACGTGGCAGCGCTGTGCAGTTCTACACCAGTGAATAGGCGAAGGATGAAGAGTTGTTTAACTCATTCTACAGCAACCTGCCCCAGGTCTCTGATGAGACCAACATGGAGGTGGAAGGGCCACTGGCTCCAGAAGAGCTGCACATCGCTCTTTAGAGCATGCAGAGGGCCAAGGCCCCAGGCATAGATTGTCTTCCTGCAGAGTTTTTTTTTTTTACTTTTTGAGAGGAATTTCTCAAAGATCTTTTAAATGTTTTTCATGAAAGCTTTAATGAAAGGGTTTTACCTCTGAGCTGCAGGAGGACGGTTTTAACCCCTTTTCCAAAACAAAGCCAACCTCCAAGACATAAAGAACTGGTGACCGGTATCTCTGCTCTACACGGGCCACAAGCTCCTGTCCAAGGTTCTGGCAAAAAGACTGAGGTACTGCATGCCTGGTAGGTCCATCCTAGACAATATTTCATTGATTTGGGACATTTTGGATGTCTCTGGTTCATTGGATTTAGCGACAGATCTCATTTCCTTAGACCAGCAAAAGGCGTTTGATAGGGTTGAGCATCAAAAACTTATGGAAAACTTGGGAAAATGTTGGTCTCAGCCCATGTGTCACTGAGAAGATCAAGGTTTTGAATCAGGGCATTGAGAGCGTACTTTAGATCAACGGGGATCTGAGTCGGCCTTTTAATGTTCACAGGGGGTCTGAAAGGGTTGCTCATTATCTGGCATGTTGTACTCACTCTCCATTGAACCCACGTCACAAAAGATCCAAAAAGTTTGAAAAGGACTGCTTACACCAGATTTTACCATGAAATATGTTTTGTCGGCCTGTGCTTACGATATCATTGTCCTTACAAACGATAAAGAGGACATGGTAAATCTGGTAAAAATAGTAAAAGATTTTGGAACTATTTCAGCTGCAAAGGTTAACTGGAAGAAAAGTAATTCGTTAGCTGTTGGGAGCTGGCCCACTGCACTTCCTATTCTACCAGGAGCTCTCAGCTGGAGTAGGACTGGTTTTAGATATTTAGGAGTTTATCTTGGAAATCAACAGACAATGGAGAGAAACTGGGAAGGAGTGGCACAAAATGTAGAGGGGAGGTTGACCGGTGGAAGTGGCTACTACACAAGATGTCTTATAGAGGAATGGTTTTAATCATCAACAACCTGGTGGCCACTGTACTGTGGCACAGGGTAGCCTGGCTGGAGTCGCCTGCGGGTCTGATTAGGAAAATTCAATGTCTAATGGTTAATTTTTTTGGGGACAAACTCCACTGGGTATCTTAGAGTGTTTTATTTTTACCAAAAGAGGGAGGAGGCCAGAGGCTGATCCACTTGAACAGCGGGATTCAGCTGGTACTCGTGATGGTACTAGTGTGGAGGCAGCTCACAAGCAGCATTTTAAGGACAGGTGGGCTAGGGCTGGATTTCAATCGTTTGCAACAGATTCTAGGTCCTTTAAAATAGCTGTTTCACCTCATTTTTATTTTGAAGTTTTGAGTCTTTTGAAAACAGGTTCTCTTTTTAAATAGAAAATGTTGAAACCTGCATCTTCTCTGCACTGGTGACTGGAGGAGCCTCTGATCCACGGAGCCAGGTTGGACGTGGAGGACAACCACGCACCAGGACTTTCCCAGAGGCTGGTTTCCACCGGGAACATGATGCTATGCCACATAACGGATGCAGCAGGATCAGGACCCCAACACACAGGCAGCAGCTCAGCTGCTAAATCTCCGATCCACGCGGCATACAAGAGACATTCTCAAAGTGGATAAGACATTCTAGGTGGATTAAAAGACTTTCAGAGGAGGAGCTGGCGAGGCTGAGGGACTACGGCAGCAGAACAGAACTTCCTAGGAAAATGACCCAGAACTTGATTATAGTCCTGACGGCTTTGTCGTTTTAAAACGACAAAATAAATAGATTTGTACACGTTGAAAGGCGAAATACTTTACAAACCCGCTGTTATAATCTTAAACAAAAAGAACTTAAAAAGAAGGCAGGGCAGCATGTGGAGAGAGCACCTGGGGACAGGGAACAACCTCATGCACGTGTGGAGAGTCTTGTATAAAGGTCCTTTAAACAAGAGAGCAGGTGATCTCCTGTGGAGGATATTACACCTTTGGAGTCAACTCTTTTGTCAATATTTTTTTCTTTCACCCAACTGCCCCGGTCCCCTCTGTGACTCAAGAGAAAATATTTTTCATTGTTACACTGAATGTCAGAGACTAAATAGTTTATTTTTCGTTTTATTGTTTGTTGCTTTTAGTGATAAATGGTCCAATGTTGCTCATATTTATAGTGCAGGTTATAAAAGAAACCACAACTGCTACAAAATGGAATCTGCTGAATTTCCTACAGGGGATAGCAAAGCTGTCAGTCTACCGGAGGAGGAAGGTGATGATAGAGAGCAGATTGGACCCGGGAGCAGCCATCCTCTTTGTGGCTGGTGAGGGCTGGTCTGAGTGGACGACGGCTTCCGTGGATGAGTTCACACAACAGTGGTGCTACTCCAAAATAAGACTAAATTAATTAATACGACTCGTAATCGTGTGCTCTGTTTAGGTGCTTGTTGTTTTCTTTTGTTGTTGTTTTTATTTGTATTTTTTTATGTTTCTAATCTATTTTTTTTGCTCTTTTGTTGTCTTGGATGTCAAATTGTTTTTGATGAATGCATATGGTTGGAGATATCCTTTGAAAATATGTAAATAAAGGTTTCTCTCTCTCTCTCTCTCTCTCTTTCTCTCGAAAGTTCCAAGCATTGACTCCTACTTCATGTATATTTTGATAATTTATATGTTTTGATATCATTTTTAGTAGGTGCACAGAATTGTCAAAAAAAAAGGGCGTTTGACAACATTTACTGTATGACACCCTCCCTATCAGAACCTTTCAAAAGGGCAACAGAGCCAAAGACGAAGTGTTCCCCTTCATTGGGGACACGGAGCACACTGTTTTCATTAGTCTTATTTGGAGGCACGGGGAGGCGCAGCGGAGCGCCAATCACGAGCAAGCCGAGGACGCGTTCCTCATGAATAATTATGCGTATCCTGCTCAGAAAATCCGGCACCTTGATGCCCATTCACGCTTAAATATATAAATAAAAAAATAAATAAATGTGCCTGATAAAAAGGGCACCATGGACATCAATAGGCAAAGGGGCAGGTGCTCGGACCCCCGTACCTGGTGTTATGCACCATTTCTGCCAACATTTTTGTATACTCTTTGTTTAGGTTATTTACAACTGTCTACTCTTTGAATATTTTCTGCAATCAGTTTTTTAGTCTCTTTCAGTTATTTATTAATAATTGTATATACAGTATATATATTTCTTACTGTGAACTAACTGAAAATAAAACTGTTAAGATTCTGTACGTTTTTTTTGATGACTGATTATTTAATTGGGGATTATACAGTAATAGCAATATACAGTCAGGAGTGGATGGGATTACAGGCATTTTTGAGGGTTTTTTTTCGAGGGCCCTCAGACTCAAGCCTCGCTATGATCAATCATCGTGTGTCGAGCCTCAGTGTCAATGTGGCCCCACCCCTCTCCTCCCTGCGCCTTCTCCCTCTTATTGCACTGAATACCTGTCCGGGACTGAGAGTTTGGTTGTCAATCTTAATCATACTTATTCCAACTGGAGGAGAGGATGGGCCAATTCGTTGAAACGTAGCCTGTAACTTTTCATCAGGTGAAACCGCCCAAATGGAACAAGAAGGAGCCCAAAATATCACAAGCTGCCCAAAGCCATTTGTACCCGCATCAAATAAAAAGGAGCCCTATTGGGAGAGGAACCGCCCAATCTGGTCACAACTACCACTGTAGGAGAAAGTGCTGGGCGACCTGGAAGGTGATGCTACCTGGTGGATTGTACAGAAGTTAACGGAGGGGAAACGATCGATTCTCCTCATTCCAAAACAGCTGAAAAGGTATGTCACAAGAGGCCTATTTATTTGTAGATCAACCATGAATTTTGTTTATATTACAATATTGTATTTCATGGTTAAAAAAAAGATTTGCTTCTTTGTGTGTGTGTGTGTCCGTGGCGGGACCCTGTCAAAGGAAATTATAGTGTTCTTTGTCTGGAGCTAAAATATAGGGATGCGATGGACCTTTTTTTTATTTGGGACCCAGCCTACTTATTAATTCTGGGCCTTGGTTGAGAGCGGCATGGTAAAAAAACAAAGACATTCAGTCTCACGTAGCGTTGAGAAATGTTGATTAGTAGCCCTACACATAGTTACCGCATAATGGCCTACACGTTGTTATCTTGAGGCCACTCAATTGATTGTGTGTGTGTGTGTGTTCAGGGGTGGATGCGGGTGGTGGAGCGTGACATTGAGGCGGCGCTGAATCAACTCTGACCTTGATGTTCCAGAGCCGTGTTGGATTGACTGACACAAACACACACACACACACACACACACACACACACACACACACACACACACACACACTTACAGTGTGTGAGCAGTGGGAGGCCAGGGAGTCCCCGTTTAATCTGAACAGATTCACAAACTCCTCGGTGCCAACCGAGTCTTGAGGGCTGCTTAGGCAATAATGACCTAAAGGCAGCGGATAATCCTGCAATATTGTCATGCCCTGGATTCAGGGTTTATAGAAAATGGTAATAAGTCAGAGTGCAGGGATATACTTGGCATGCGGCGGGGGGTGACGTAAAAATCGCAGCGGCCACTTTGGGCTGGCAGCAAACCCAAAGCCATAACACAGAGCAAACCTGGATCAGAGGGGGGCTCCAAACACAACACGCAACACGTTTTAATGTGATGAAAGTCGCCCGTCATGACTGTCGTGATGCACGACTCGCAGGCGATTTGGTCGCGGCGAACCAATCTTTTTCAATCACTCGTCAGTCGGGAGTCTGCTCAAAAAGAGTCGTCGGGCCAAAGAGTCGTTGATTCGTGACGATCTGCGGCCGGACGCAGACAGGTTGAACTGAGATGAAGTTGTGAGTCACGCCCCGAGACCCGAAGCTCAGTAACCACTCACTGAGAAAGAGAGATAGAGAGAGAAAGGGAGCGAGTGAATGTTCTACTTGTGAACAGAAAATAAATAGAAATAGAGTGAAGGCATTTGGCATAATTCCTATTGAATGCGAGAAATAATTTTGACAGAATGAAATTATTCTTATCCAGAAATCCATTCATGGCTCAAAGCCGAACCGGCCCGTCTTCTGACTCCGGTTACGGCAGCCGAATCAAACAAACAAAGCGTCGGAAAATGGCTTTTTGTTGAGTCATTTTGAATTGAATGAATCTTATTCACAGTCACTAGTAAACAGCTCAATCTCCAAAAAGAAACAAACGTTTCACCACTACGTCGGTCGGGTGGAAACATTTCAAACGCGATTCAGAAAAAAAACAACAAAAAAAACATTGAACGGCTTTGCTTTAAAAATAGTGTTTATAAGAGAGACCCTGGGGCTCATGGGGTATTACGGCGCCCACCCAGCCAATAAAAATAAATCAGCCTGTTTCTGACGCCGGTTTCACTTCTCCACCCTGGGTGTTATCGGTCGTGCTGGTGAGATGCCGCGCTCCCTCACTCGCTTACGGGGAGTGCTCCTCACATGTCGGGGGGCCCCGTCGGATCTCCCCGCCGGCCCCTGGGGGGGCGGGCCCGGGGCGCCGGTAAAAGCCACCCCGACGTGTGTGTCGTGTGCGTCTCTAGCCTTTGGCCCCCCCGCTGAGCTGCCGGCCGCGCCGCCTGTCAACTCCCACTCTGTCCGCCTGCTCACTGACCGCACACTCAACCTCAAGCCTCTCAGACTCACGCACCAATAAAAAAAGGCTCGGCCAGCACACACACACACACGCACACACACACACACACACACGCCGACATACTGTATATCTATCGATCTATCCGTCCGTACAGCTTCACACACTCTCGAGCTATGAAAATGGACGTCGTGGAACAGCGTTTCTTTTTTGTCAGGTTTTGTCGGAGCCTTCAACAGGGTAAAAGGAGTGAAGGCAACTTTACCCGAATAATGTCAAACATCGGCTCCTTTGAAGGGAAAAAGACGACTCTAAGATTGCCGTAAGATGTTATTTTTATTTTATTTTTTTTTTACTTGTTTTTAACTTTGAACGGGCCTTTTAAAGCGAGAAGTAGCATCTGTGACCTTAAGTCCATTTGAAAGCCCTAAAAAAAATAAAAAATAAAAAAAAACCCCATTGTGTGATTTCCAAGCCTCCATAAAGTGGGTTGACTTTCATAACCCTTGAAATGAACCAATTAAGCCCCACTCTAAATCCGTTTTGTTGAAATTTCAAAAGATTCCTATCCAGTTCTTCCCTCAATTACAGGAGGAAAGAAAAAAAATGTCGCCTCTTTAGATAAGAGGTCTCGGCAGGACACAAGGCATCGGATGTTTAACGGCTGCGTGGCAAACTCTATTTTGCATGGCAATTTCATCACGGGGAGCTTTATCTTTCGAGCGCAGATCATCCTGAAAGAGGGACACTCCATCCGAGCCCGGGCGCGATGAAAATAGCGCCGGCCGCAGATCTGAGGCGCGAGGAAGATCAAACGTCAAAAAGAAAAAAACGCGGCTGATTATAGATACCTGCTGAGATGCCGAGAGGGGCCGAGAAGGGGTCGCCGCGTGGGAAAAAAAAAGAAGTCGAGGAAAGAAGGCGTGGCCGCCGTGCAGATCGGATCCAGATAGTTCTACCCGGCGCTCAAGACGACATCAAGGGTAAAATGGGCCTTGAAACCCAGCGGCTGCGGAGGGGGAAAATAGTCGAGAGCGGAAAGAGACGCAAAGCAAAGCCGAGACCAAGTGAACGCCAAGGCAGAGGAGGAGAAGCGCCACGAGTGTAATCATAACTCCGCCCGTCCCCGAATGTCAGGCCGTGAGATAAATCCCACTCCTCCGTTTCGACGAACTTTGCGCCACGAGGAGAAAAAACCTTCTGGTGGGGCCGGGTGTTTTTGACAGCGGGCTAAAGTTGACGTTGGCCCCGTGAGCCCATCCTTGGAAATGACATTTTGAAAAGATGAAGTGGAAGGCTGGCCTTTGCGAAAACGCGCCGGACAAAACAGAATCAAAGATATGTAAAAAAAAAATAATAATAATAAAATTATAATAAAAAATAAAGCTCGAAAACTTTGAGGCGACCAACTGGTCATGTAATGTAAAACAACTGTGTCTCGTCAGGATCCTCGACATCCGCCTCTCTCTGGGTCTCGCTGCATCCGTGGAACTCTCGTATCGACGGCACCGTCAGTTGACTGCGATGTGTCTCTTCTCATCAAGACAAATATTTGTTTTGCGGAGGTGTTATCCCATTTGGGTTTTCAACTGGGACTGTTCCTCCTCGAAAAATAAATATTTGAGGAAAGTTTTAAGCTGAAGAGACATCTTTTCTTGCAAGACGATAAGGGTAATAAGCATTTTAATTAACTCGGATTCGCTCATTGAATTAATTTTGCACACACCCACACATATACAGTAAATTGTATATGTGTTTGTGTGTGTGTGTGTGTGTGTGTGTGTGTGTGTGTGTGTGTCTGTGTGTATCTATATATATATATATATATATATATATATACAGTATTTACACACGCACACGTCCATCAAGCATTGGAGCAACCTCGAGGTTGCTCCAATGCTCGATGGACGCTTTGAATGTTTCTAGCGTCTCAGGTGAGTCACTTTGGATGAAAAAGTGCGCTAAATGAATAAACGCAAATGTTCATTGCATCTTATTTGTGTGTGTCAATCGCTCACGTGCTGAAAGTGTCCATCTCCCCCGATTCTCTCGACCAGGACTTTATCCACCTTCTCTTTCAGCTTTTCTTCCAGCTAGAACACACAGACACACACACACACACACACACACACACACAGACACACACACACACACGCACACACAAAGACACGCACACACACACACACACACACACACATACACACACACACACACATACACACATACACACACACACACACAACACACATATCAACATACGGAGGTGGACTGTCAAAGCCAGCAAGGCTGTCTCTGATGGTCTAGAGATTACGTTTTTATAATTTAAATAGGAAAAATATAATTTTGCGATTTTTGAAATATACACACACACACACACACACACATATATAAATCATTTTTTATATACATTTTCATTAAAGCCATATATATCTTACAAAGTTTGTATATTAGCGTAATTTCATGGCTACTCTCTCCCTCAACGCTGCTTCCAGTGCATCGTGTCCATAAGAGCTTTCAGATCCAATCAGATGTTCCACCTGTGCTGTCTCCGGGTGAAAACAAAATCCACCCTGAGGCCATTAGAATTTCGAGTGAAGCCCCACTGCTGTTGAAGCAAATGGGGGCGATGTTGTTCATCGTCATAACCATGAACGAATCGGATTTCCGGTTTGCCATGTTGGGCGTATTCTTTGACACACCGGAGCCTTCCAATCGCCTACGTCAGCATTTTTCTATGTAGTTTTCGGAGGAGCTGGAAAAGTCCAGTTCGGTGGCCGTAATGCACCTCCCAGCAGAAGCGTATTTCATTTATTTTGTAATCTCTTAAAATTCACTCCTTAAATCTCTGTTTAATAAATGATAAGTTTAGAGACGAGTCATATGTGGAGTCATATATGGAAATCAAAAGGTGGAGGCGTCTGCCTCATGGTAAACAACCGCTGGTGTAACCCTATCAACACCAAGTCTCTCTGCCGCTCCTGCTCGCCGAACCTGGAACAGCTGACAATCTTATGCCGTCCTTTTTATCTCCCCCGGGAATTCAGCACGGTCATCGTTACAGCCGTTTATATCCGTACGCAAGCGGACACCGACACAGCTCTGTCAGACCTGTATGATGTGTTGTGCGGATTCCAAAACAAACATCCCGGCGCGGCTGTGGTGGTGACTGGGGACTTTAACAGGGCGGACCTTAAAAAAGTTCAGTCTAATTTCCACCAACACATCACGTGCGCCACCAGGGGAGATTGGACCATTGGACCATTGCTACACACCTTACAAGAACGGATACAAGTCCGTCTCGCTCCCCGCTTTCGGGAAATCTGGCCACGCCACGATCTCGCTGGTTCGCGTTTACAGGCCTCTGATCGCGCGAGAACTGGTGGTGACAAAGGGAGTGAAGCGGTGGACGGACCAATCAGAGGCTGCGCTTCAGGACGCTCTCGCTGACGTAGACTGGGACTTGTTCCAATCAAGTTCAAGTGACGTCAGCGAGTTAACGGACGCAGCGGTGAGCTTTGTGGCTACGGTGGCGGACAGCATCGTTCCCACGGTGAAAGTTCGGATATTTCCAAACCAGAAACCGTGGGTTGATAAATCCATCCGCTGCGCTCTGAATGCTGGCACGGCCGCTTACAACGTCTTGTATCCAGAAATATGCACAATTACAGAGCGGCGTTGTACAATCTGCGGAGGGCGGTGAGGGACGTTAAACGGACGTACAGAGAGACCGTGGAGCTACAGATGGAGCGGGGGGACACAAGACGCTTGCGGGAGGGGCTGCCCACGATAACAACGACAGGGCGACAAACACAAGCGGGAATTGGCACTGGAAATGATGCGATAGCATGCACGGGGCAGGAATATTAATTTGATTCTTGATCAATGTAAAAACTGAATAAAAGCAGAATTTCAATAAGAAATCAATTCAAATTTACCTTTCAAAAGATGGGTATGTGTTTTTTTTCTGGCTGCTGCTGCTGCTCCCCCTCAATCCGTGTCTGCGCTCATTGGCTGTAGCTCGTTGCGTCTCTCCCGGTTCGATCCCGACACGACCAGATATTAAACCTGCTCGATGGATATCAAGCCTGTTTAATAGTGCAGCGGGATGGAGTCATGAGCAGCGCACGCCTCGCTCACGGGAGCGATGGTTTTCCTCTGATCTGGGGCTTGGCTCGGCGATCTCCAAAAACGAGTCTGAACCGGGCAATGACGGGGCTGGCGGCTACATGGAGCTTCCAACTGTTTAAACTTCAAACTGTTTATCCATCCGTTGATAAATGAAAAACTCTGCGGAGAACAACGCTGAGAACAATGACTAGGAATAATAACCGATGGACATTTATATGATGTCCGTCGGTTGTCATATTTCTGTGGCAGCGGTCGGATGGTAGCGTGTGTTACTTGACATGGTAACTGTAATGATATTACCCACCTTCTATTAGTAACTAGTTATATTACTGCATTACTGCTAAAATGTAATTGATTAATGTAATGTGTTGTTTTACAATACATCCATGTCTCTGGAATGAGTGTATTGGTTCACTGCAATTACTGTTCTATAGTTTATTCCAAGGAGCTTTAATTGTAGTCGCACTGAAAGCCTGGGTGTAAACGGCCCGCCACTATGTATGTGTGTGCGTGTGTGTGTGTGTGTGTGTGTGTGTGTGTGTGTGTGTGTGTGTGTGTGTGTATATATATATATATATATCCAGTAAATATATCCAGTAAATCCAGTACAATTTCTACATGTAGAAATACAGAATTACATTCAAATCATGTCTGTTTTGCTCGTACCTCGGCATAACATCCATGCAGGCACATCTGAATTCCACCCATCTCATTTTGCAGACGATCAGGACTCAGGGTAAGTTATACAATGCCAACTTTTGGAGCTGGTGAGCGTTCAGTGTCTCTCGTACAAGGACGTTTGAGCAGCACGGGTGCTTAGCAACACGCGGGTCATGCGGTTGAAGGATGGTTTTCTTACTCACTGTGGCACTCTTACCCTCATCCAAAGTGTTTTTTGTGTTCCTCCTGACAATTATGAAATGTTAACATCATTTTAGAGATGCCTTTTAAAACCCAGGTGTTTTTTGTACGAGGTAGGTAAACCTTTTTCAAATGTTACATGGGATTATTTTAAAAAACTTTTCAAACTTTTCAATTATATTAGTATTGGATTTGTCCCTTACAGAGGCCAAAGAAAATCAGTAATATAACATGGGACGACCAGACCTTTTGGATTTATTGATTCTGAATGGTGGTGTACTGTACTGACCGCACTGGTAGTAAATAATACGCGCACACTGGGGAAATTTTACGGTTTATACATGACAAGTTTGGCTTGGGCAGATTTACGATCAAACCCTCAATTTGCCGCTCAACTCTATCGATTGCGATTGACATAGATGAAGACTTTTTTTTATCCGCCAGGAACAATTCAAGCATGGAAACGGTATAAGTGCAGTTTACTGTGTTCTGAAACTGGAGAATGTGTAGAATGTGTAATTTCCTGCCACTACAGGGAGCATTAGTCCATCACAACATGCCTTAAACTAAGACAGCCTTGTCATAATCCAACTTCAATGCATCAGATCCCTGAGAGCTCTCTGCGTTGCAGTCCAGTGGGGGTTAGTTTTAGACATTTTTTCAAACAAAGAATGGGGATTCCCGGACACTTCAGCGATCTGCTTTTGGCACGGAACCATCTCACTACGTTGAAATACTCAATGTCTAAAGAGAGAAACGGATCCACAGAAGGCTTTGTCAACACAGAGACGAGAGGCTACAATTACAACAAACTAGCTGTACTACGAAGTGACAAAGGCCACGCATCTTCTGATACCCAATGCCATTTCAGTGGTAATGGTAAATGGACTGCATTTATATAGCGCTTTCCTAGTCTTGCGACCACTCAAAGCGCTTTACAGTAGATGCCTCACATTCACCCATTCACACACATTCATACATCGATGGCAGCGGCAACCCTGCAAGGTGCACACTGGCTCATTGAGAGCACTTAAGGGTCTTGCTCAAGGACACTTCGACGTGCTGCCAGTAGGAACCAGTGATCGAACCGGAACCCTCTGATTACTGGACGACCCGCTCTACCTCCTGCGGATAGCCATTATTGCGCTGTCTAAGGCTCATAATTGCATCAAGAAAAGGATCACCATCATGCCAAGTCATCCCGTGTAGCTTCAAATTGGGGGTCTCTCACGTTACCCTAAATCCTTCGACTGTAATTTACTGGCCCAGTTTTGGCTCCAAAACCAAGTCCTCAAGCTCCTCTCCCAATTATTTGAAGTGGAAAGAATAGCACAGTGAGAGAGCAGGGGGTAGAGAGAGAGGGCGCAGTATCAACAGGAGCCAGGAGAGCGGGAGACGTAATGATAGACAAAACGATAGTGAGCAGAGGTGTAAGTCTCACTTTAATGAACTCCTAATGAAGCTGCCTTCCCAATTACACACTCCAACGCACTGATACACACACACGCACAAGAACACATTCATGCACACACACACACACACACACACAAACACACACACACTCACACACATACACACACACACACACACACAACGTTTAGACTATTTTTACCAAACGCTATCACAACAGCTGCACACCCACCAGGATGCACAGTTGGAGTAATCAATTACTTGTCTATATCTACTGTTTACCTAGCAGGCTGTATCGCAGGTGAGAAAATAATTTTCAACAAATCATCCATACATTCTTTATTAAGCAGCTGCCACTTGAAGTGGCATTACCAGGAGAATTTAAACGCGGCATCTGTAGTCGCTCAGGGTTTGCACAGGCCCCTGGCATTCACCCTGGCCAGTGATGGCAGCGCAGTGGATTTTTTTCCGCAGCCCAACAGAGGAGTGTATGTTTTCTGGATGGTCTGACATTAATATAATGCAACACTTTCACAGGAGAGTCAAACACAGACCAGATCAACACGCTGCAGAAATGAGCAGTGTAAAATACAATCCATATGACTCTGCTTACATGCAGATCAAGTCATCAAATTAACGGTACTGTATATATGTGTATACACTACAGCAATTAGGAAGTACAGCAAGTTGTATTTATTAAAGAAAGTAACCAAAAGAACAATGATGAAAAATTAACGTTCTGTAAAACATTAATGTTGATCCTATTAAAATAAGCAAAAATCTGAAACATACACACAAAGCACACATGTGAAACCAACTTAATTCTGCGATGCCTATTAAACAGACTTACCTCCAGCAACAAGCCTGCTCACATTAAAGAGCTATAGTCAACAAATCACTTTATTCCACATTAAATGCATGAACCAACAGTGCTTTGCCTGTTCTGGCATCAGCTCAACTCACAATCTAAAGTCTGTTTTTACACCTATACAAGCTTTTAACTTAAAGACTCTTGTGAGAAACGAACCTTCCAGCAGACATCACCCCAGCTCAAAGTTGATACACTCCAAAATATGAAATAATATAATGAAATGCTCCACACTGGTATCAGTCCTTAATGTGTAAAGGTTGATATAGTTTGGGGCAAAAGGTATTTCCATAATTTCACTTCAAACCAAATAATAGAACTGTGCGGAGAAGTCTATTGCAAAGACACGCCTCTAAGGGGGATTTCGGGTTTTTGATTTGCCTAACATGCATGTCTCCCGATCGAGGTCTCTGAAAACCCGGTCCTGTGATAACATCGATGTCTTCCTGCATCCATTCAGTATCTCAGCTTGATATGAGTCATGTCGC
Source organism: Zeus faber (assembly GCF_960531495.2). Taxonomy (NCBI): domain Eukaryota; kingdom Metazoa; phylum Chordata; class Actinopteri; order Zeiformes; family Zeidae; genus Zeus; species Zeus faber. Next base: position 14,496,108 of record NC_137197.1, read on the forward strand.
TAATTCCTTTATCTTCTGTTTTCCAAAACTGACCGTATTGCTCAGGCAGCCTTGATCGCATTATCCTCACAGTAGAGCCCATGTGAGAGAGGGATTAGATTGAAGGTGCACGTTGCAGGTGCTTGGAGCTTGTGGACCCACTTAGCAGGGGGGATAGCCACCATTTGTTCTTCAAATGCAAATTGCCGACCACACTGGTGTCAAATTGAGTTTTTGATGGAACTCAATTTGAGAGACTGGCAGACTGACTCCTTTTGGCAGACTGCAGTTTCACCCTCGTGCTCTCCAAATCTACTGAAACGGCACCTCCAGATACATCTCTAGGGCATGGGTAGCAACGAAAACCCCGGACTCCCGAAGCCCTGCACCCCTTTCATCAGCCACACACCAAGTCAACGCAAGGCAAGGCAAGTTTGTTTGTATACAGTAGCACATTTCAATATCAACGCAGTTCAATGTGCTTTACATGAACATAAAAAGCACTAAGACAATGTGCCAAGAAACACATTATTAAAGGAAAACATTTTAAAGTTAAGAAATAGAATGCATAAAATCAAGTAAAAGTGACTCTAGTGCAAGAAATGAATATATTTTAGTTGAGTAAAAGGCAGCGGCAAACATAAACGTCTTCTGCCTTGATTTAAAAGAGGTGAGAGTTGCAGCAGACCTTCAGTTTTCTGGGAGTTTGTTCCAGATATGTGGTGCAAAAAAACTGAACGCTGCTTCTTCATGTTTAGTTTTGACTCTGGGGACACAAAGCAAACCTATCCCAGACGACCTGAGAGGTCTGGATGGTTCATAACGTAGCAGTAGATCAGAAATGTATTTTGGCCCTAAACCATTCTGTGCTTTATAAACCAACAGTGGTATTTTGAAATCGATTCTTTGACGGACAGGAAGCCAGGTTCAAAGATCTGAGAACTGGAGTGATATGATCTACCTTCTTGGTCTAAGCGAGGACTCGAGCAGCTGCGTTCTGAATCAACAGCAGCTGTCTGATCGATCTTTTAGGGAGACCTGAAAAGACATCGTTATGAACTTGTCCATGAATGCGTGGACAAGTTTTTCCAAATTCTGCTGAGACATCAGTCCTTTTATACTTGATATGTTCTTAAGGTGATAGTGGGCTGACTTTGTAATTGTTTTAATGTGGCTGTTGAAATTGAAATCCGAGTCCATGACCACACCAAGCTTTCTGGCTTGGTTTGTGTTTTTTAACATTACCGATTGAAGCTGAGCGCTGACTTTTAGCTGTTCTTCCTTTGCTCCAAAAACAATTACTTCAGTTTTGTTTTTGTTCAATTGGGGAAAATTCTGGCACATCCAATCAATGATTTGTTCAATGCATTTGCTCAGTGATTGTATTGGACCATAGTCCTCAACTGATATGGTTATGTTAGTTTGTGTATCGTCTGCGTAATTATGGAAACATATGTTGTTGTTTTCCATAATCTAAGCCAGTGGGAGCATGTAGATGTGAGAAGAGAAGAAGAGGCCCCAGTATGGAGCCTTGGGGAACTCTGCATGTCACTTTTGTCTGCTCAGATGTGTAAATACCTATAGACACAAAGTAGTCCCTGTCTTTTAAGTAGCATTTAAACCAGTTTAGTACTGTGCCAGAAAGTCCCACTGAGTTTTCCAGCCGGTCTAATATGTTGTGGTCAACCGTCTCAAATGCAGCACTGAGATCCAGTAATACTAAGACTCATCGTCTGTGTTTAGATGGATGTCATTGAAGACCTTAATAAGAGCAGTCTCTGTGCTGTGGTGTGGTCTAAATCCTGCCTGGAAGACACCAGGATATGTCAACCCACTGACATGCATTTATGGCTTCCCAGTAGACTTTGATGAAGAAAAGGGCTCTACCTTTATCCGCCATGTCCTCAATGAAACACATTTTACAGATGGTACAGTGTAAATATGGAACTGATATGGAATAATTTGGTTCTTGTCACTCAGTTTTTCAAATCCAGTGCCTTCATATTTGGCCTCCATCCCGTTCTGTAGTTGGCCTGCAGCCTCTCATGGATCGTGGGGATTGATTTCCCATTGTGGTCGACACAGCAATGCCTGCAGTCTGGGAGTGGCCCGGATTGATCTCCAAGTTATTTCTAAAAGCAATGCCTATTCTCTCCCTGGCTGCAATAGCTCCATTAAAATCGTTGACAACTTGTCCTCTGGGGGAATTACAATGGTCGTGAGGAGAGGAGTAGATGGAATATAAGGATTTCTTAGGGACTTCTTGGTTTTAACCACTGCCTTTAAAACCGAACCTTTGCTCTGGTGGTATGTGATGGAAGATCCAAGAAGATCTCTTTTTGATTCTATATTGCTGATAAAGCTCTCTAATGGTTCCTTTGCTACTTGCCAATGGTTTTACTGCTCTGCAATATCACCCTCTCCGGTTTAATCATCCAGATGTTGTCTAGAGAGCCACACCAAGCTGTTAAACTGAAGGTCAATATTGAGTCAATGAAGCAGATGTAAACGCATTGAGGACTGGCTGGTTCACATTCAGCCGTTAAGAATTTAAACCAGGGACTAATCTGGCATACCCGGCATTTTCCCGGTAGGTCCGACGCATCTTGGGGCCGATATAATTTTTAATTTAAAAAAAATAAAAATATAAAATGTCCAACGGCCAGTCCATTAAGCAGGGACAGCGGCCCATTGGTTCATTTTCTATATTGACACTGGGCTGGCCCAGTGTCATCTCTTACTAGGCCCACGCCTCCCTCTCTGTCCTCTGTTTCTGGTGTCAGATGCCGCAGCTCAGAGCTGCGTAGCTCCACAGCGATCAGAATGATTTTGAACGGGGAGACTTTGTCAGCCAACTGTGCCACCAATAGTCTTTAGGTGGACGATGAGAACCTAGAAGCTCTCTGTGGGTGGATATCAACGGATGACGCTCTGCCTCCCAGGTCGACGGAATCATTGATCTCCCTCCTGTCAGAGGCGCAGGGGGCCCTACTCTCCATCCTGTTTCTGCCATGGCACCAAGACAGCTCCTCACTGAGACAATGGCGGCAGACCGCTGTTCCCACGTCCTACAGCGAGGACAGCAAGGACATTGTTGCAGTCGGGAGACTAGTTTGGTCAATCGTTTCCCCGTCCTCCCTCAGGCGGAGGCTGCACGGATGGAGAGGCTCCCTCAGGATGAAACTCAGTTTGTATTATGGTCCTTTGAGTGTCATTAGGGACATAAGTAAATTGAAGATAATGTGATTAAAACTGATTAAAAACAGCCAATATTGTGCAAAAGACATCAGTCCACAAAGTGCTAGCCATAGTATAATCAACGGAGGGTGGATGGTAGAGGGAGAGAGACAGAGACAGACAA
>NC_137197.1:14504447-14529447 GCF_960531495.2 Zeus faber
CGTTTCAGGAAGCGATTCAACTCAGTTCGTTCACCCAACGAGCGGAGCCGTTCTCTCTGGAGTATCACACTTAAATGGCTCAAATAAAAACCGTAGATTGATTTTTTTTTTTTTCTATTGAGTAATTGCATGGAGGAAGCAAACGGAGGATTTCGACACGGTGGTCTGGGGCGACGTGATCGGTCTGTGATAGTTAAGGCTCCAGGTTATTAGTTGTATTTTATATAATCACAGACACAATATGATTTAGTTGAATATATTTCATGCAGACAAATCGGTGCATCCGTCGATTTGCAGTGCTTATGGACTTATGGTCTTTACACAAGGACGACGTGTGAAAGAATAACTGTTCTATCGTGCGAGTGAACAACATTAAATTAGGAATCATTTGAATGGATTTGGGGTGAATTTGACACGGCCATGACACCAGGTTTCCAAGTGAATTGCGTCCTTCAAAAAATGGAATCAACATCGGGAGATGGCGGCGTGGTCCTGCTTTATCTGAATAAAAAAGGAAGACGAGGTGTATCGAGCACTTCCAATATCTGAGAAGGAGGAGCGCTGGAACTGAAACACGCTGTCTTCGAACTCATCATCTTTGTCGTCTCTCTACTTTCCTCTCATAATGGACGGCGTTGTGAGACATGAAAACCATCAGATCGTGACTAAGCCTCGTTCCCTTTTATTCGCCTCGTTTACATTTTGTTTCCGTCTTATTCGGATTTCTGGTTTATTTTCGCCGCGTGCCGTGAGGCAGGTCTCTGCTCTTCCAAGAGGCTTTCATTTAACCTTTGGGGTTGATTTGGCAATTTGTACATTTCTTGTAAATTGATTGCTCGTTTAAGAATATTTAGACATAAGAATAAGATCGCAACAATAACAATTACAGCAGAACAATCATTATTTTTCCATCACCTTTTATACACAACGTACAACTCAAATTGCTCCAGGTTAATAAAGGGCAATCAAATGGTTATATTAAAAAAAGCAACAATTCTGAGATTTTTGAATGCCCTGGCATGTTTCTAAAAATTATTCTTCACTGTTTTACGTATTAATTTGTGCTGAAATATCATACATGCTACTCTTTGATTGTTTGCCATTCTCTTCGCTGGCGTTGCGCCCCGCTCAGCCCCGCTCCACAGGTGCCTGCAGCGGCAGGCCCGCTCCGTAATGCCAAGGCCAAACGAGGGGTGAGCCGGACATCGATTCCCGCGGTGGTGAGAGCAAAATGCTATGGATTTTCACTTGTATCCATAGATGTGATTACAGTGGCGCGCCCGTGTTTTCATTAGCGCGAGACAGGAGGTCCTCCGTCAGAGCAACAACCTGGGAACGATTAACCTCACCTCCACCCGTCCTCCGCTTTAGCAGGAGCTCGCATTAGCAGCGTTACCCAGCAGCCTCCATCCACCTGTTTCCCGGCATATCAGAAGATGGAAGAAGGGGAAAAGTGAGCTGGACTGCGACGGTGTCGTATGGGTGCGTGAGTGTGTGTGCGCGTGCGTGCGTGCGTTCGTGTGTGCGTGTGTGTGTGTGTGTGTGTGTGTGCGTGTGTGTGTGTGTGTGTGCTCAGTGCAGCGCAGAGATAACAGCAGCTCGCCCGTGTTTCCATTAAACGGGAGATAGTGAGTCTTCCATCAACACATGACTTCATTAGCACACAACACACCGCGCCCCCGAAATCCATAAATATTGAGCAGCCCGGCATGTATCATGGCGGAATTCTGCAATTACAACTAAAAACCAAACACCTGGCGGACCCTTAAAGCTAAGTAGTGTGAAATTCTCCGCCTGATAGGGAGCGGATAGCGCGAGGAGATATCCCTCCTTCTCGTTCAAAATGGTTTCTCCGGCGCGGCACCACCTTCCTGTCGCAACACCTTCCTTATCGCGGGGTCCGGTGCAGGGTTTGCACGGGAGGAGGGGTGAGGGGGGTGAGATGATGGTTTTATGTGTCAGCGAAGGGCCAAGTAGAATTAAAAACAAGGCGCGATAAGACAGAGGGAGGCACAGCTAGATGGGATGGAATCCTTATAACGGCGGCAATCCTGTTTTATTTCCCTGCAGCCAAAGATGTGTCATTAGCTTCAACATACAGTATGCATAGGCAACATACAGTATATTGAGGGCGAACATAGCCAGCCCCCCTGTTTGTTCCCACCTTCTGTGTGGGATTAGTCTCGCTTTGTCGGACCGCTCTCCCACAGGAGGAAGGGCTGGCAAGACACGTTATCATTCAGGGGGAGCCAATCACAATCCACAGGGGCAGGCCAACTGTGCTGCCCTTGCAAAATAGCGCCGGGGGGAAAGTGTTATTGTGGAGCATTTTGCACGAGGCTGTAGTTAAATCCTCGGTCGCAGGTACTCCCCCTGTACTGGCAGAGGTTTAACTCGGTCCTCCATCATCGCAAACCGAGCGGAACACTGCAGAAACCAGTCGCCCTTTTCAGGTCCTTGGTTCTTCACTCGCTCACGACAGGCCATGCTTGAGAGAGCAGACCTGTGCCATAAATGGCAAGGTTCTTTCTTTTTTAACATGAGGATTGCACATTTTATCAATAAATGATTTGAGCATCCACACAATGAACCAAGCACGCCCGCCTTAATGCACAACTCGAACGGAGGCCTTTCTGTGTGGAGCATGTTCTCCTCTCGATCATGCTCATGTCCCCTAGTTTCCTCCCACCCTAAAGACATGCATGTCGGGTTCACATTCCTGAAAATGCCCTTGAGCTATTTTCCATTTGTCAAAAGATGCAGTTGGTCCCTGGGCACCATGCTTTGACTGCCCATTGCTCCAAAATATTTAGGGCGGGTGATTCTTCTTATTTGGAGAACAGCACCACCCTCAGAGAAGAAGTGCGCGACTGCAGCTGCAGTGGAGGTGTCAGTAGTAACTTCATCTCCTAGCTCCACATCCTGTGAGGCCAGTGTGCCACTGATCACCTCTATGTATTTCGGTCACTCTCTAAGTTGGGGTGAAATTGGGGTTGGACACTGGCAGGTGGACCTTGGTAAACATATAAATCTGAAAGATGTTGAAGGGGTTTTTCGAAACGGGCCTTTCGGAAAGGGTTGAACTCACCGATGACTTGATATTCTCATCGGCAGAGCGGCCAAACGTTTCGCTTGTTCTTCGGTCAAGTGAGCTGTTGTTTTATTTAAATCTAAGCCCCCATTTGGAACTATTAGTGTAATGAGGGTACTATCGACATCACCATTTCTAGAGTGATATGTAGGCTTCAATAGGCCAATGTTTTGTTCGTGCTGCTGTCCAGTGAGCTGGAGTTCATATTTTAACCCAAGCCCCCGTTTGGTACTATTCGTGTAATTACAGTACTATCGACATCACTATTTCTACAGTGATAGCTAGGCTTGAATAGGTTTGCTAAAAGTTAAAATTATGGTCTGCCCACCTTCTAAATCCAAATTGAACCCACTGGTTTCTCCGTTCCTCGGTTTCCCTCTGTATGCACTTGTATTTTGCTCTCTCTCTCTCTCTCTCTCGCTCTCTCTCTCTGTCTCTCTCTGTCTCTCTCTCTGTCTCTCTCTCTCTGTCTCTCTCTTTCTGTCTCTCTCTGTCTCGCTCTCTCTGTCTCTCTCTCTCTGTCTCTCTCTGTCTCGCTTTCTCTGTCTCTCTCTCTCTCTCTCTCTGTCTCTCTCTATCTGTCTCTCTCTCACTCACACTTCCGTTCACCACTACGTCTCTCTTTATGTACGCCTGCGCCTCTTACATTCTCTCATTTTCTTCTCCCCTCTCCAGCCCAGTGCTTTCTGTTTTTCTGTTGATACACACACAGAGATAATGAGAACGGCAGTGTGGGTGCGGGTGCCTTCAAATGTTCACGTATGAACAAAAGGTGAATGCAGAAATCGTCCAAATCAATCATTTTGGCAGGATCAGGATTCATAGGAAGCTGTCCCACTCTCCGTGCATTACACCCACTGCATCAAGGAGACGAAGAGTTTGAAATGCACCGACTCCTTTTACCGACTGACACGTCAGTGATCGACTCCCAAAAAAGGACTCAAACCTTTAATCACCGCCGCAGTCGGATGGAATAGGAACCAGACCAGAGGATGGAGGGAGATGGTCAGCGATGGTTTCAGAAGATAACAGCAGAAAGTTCCCCCTGATATTCCAAAATACCAGCACCTTGTGCCCTCCTTTCCCAACCCCAAACATCCCTACCCCATTTCTTGTCCTTCCGTCCATCCTGTCCTCCCAACATCACTCTCTCTGCCTTCCTCCATCCCTCTTTGGGAGGATGTTAAGTTTGCTTACAAGTGATGCTGTATATATGCCGCCGCCGTGGCCCCTCTGTGTGCATGAGTGTGTGTGTGTGTGTGTGTGTGTGTGTGTGTGTGTGTGTGTGTGTGTGTGTGTGTGTGTGTGTGTGTGCATTTGCCCACATATTTTTAGCATCCGACGGATCTCACAGGAGACCAACTGTTGACTGACCTTGCTCCAGGCCATCTACTGTCCTTACACACTCACATGCAGACACACAAAAACTCATGCGTGTGTACATACACAAGGGAGTGTGTGTGTGTGTGTGTGTGTGTGTGTGTGTGTGTGTGTGTGTGTGTGTGTGTGTGTAAGAGATTAAGGACCGTGTGATAAAAAAAAAAAAATCACCACAGACACACACACAAATACACATATACAGTGCCTAGTAGACGAAACTGCTTTCATTTTATTTTTCTCAGATTCCACATTTAAAATGTATTAAAGTTGGATTTTTCCAGCTGGTGCAATATATTTGCTGAATTAACTCACTAAGGATGTAACGATTCACTGATACAAATCTGAAACTGATTTAACGTTAAAGATGCGACTACATCGCTACACGGGCCCCTGGATCAATCTAAATGTACCACAAACCGGTCAATGGCCATCAATTTTTTTATTTTTATTTTTTAACCTCTGTTGTCAGCATGCTGGGCATACAACACAGAGTATTTGTGCCATTGCATCTGGGACAGAGTTAGTCTGCAAGTGGAGTTCAAGTTCTCAGCCTGCAATGCAACTCTTTATTCATTATTAAACCATCAAGAACTGCTGCAATTACTGTCCTGTGGACGACCTGTGGGATGACAAGAGCACCGTTTTTTATTATGGAGAGCCACCTCTTTCTCCTTCTTTGGAGAACTATCATGTTTGGATCTATAAACAACTGATCATTGAACATTTACACAAAAACATATACTTTGGACGACAACATGTATTGAAAGACAGTTAATCAGGTCCAGGAAAACTAGAACAACAATTGGTCACGTGGCCTCTTCCTGTCATAGTTATGGCAGTAAATGAGGGAGGAAAGGAGAGGGATGCCACCAGGAGGGTGCTGGCGTTCACATGAAGCAGGTGTGGTGTAGATTGGGTGTTTGTGTGTGTGTGTGTGGGTGTATGTATGTGTGTGTGTGTGTGTGTGTGTGTGTGTGTGTGTGTGTGTGTGTGTGTGTGTGTGTGTGTGTGTGTGTGTGTGTGTGTGTGTGTGTGTGTGTGTGTGTGTGCATTACTTTGGTCATGGTTCTGGTGTATAAGGTCCGTATTATGTCGTGGCACCTCCAAGCAGCAGAAAGGGCGCCAAAGCCCTCCCCGAGCTCCGCAGCCGTGTAGCCTTACCCCACAGCTCGGCCACAGAAGACCCCTCGGGCCCCGAGAGAAACCTGAGAGAAGCTGGAGACCCCCACGCCTGGCCCCGAGGAGCATAACCCAGTCCCAGGGAGCACGAGGAGACCCTGCACCCCAGGAGCAAACACATACAACCCACCCCCAAATGGAGGCACAAGACACACAGAACCCAGACCCAGGCCTTGCGCCAACAGACCAACACCCCGCCCAAACGGCCCGCCCGACAGGCGAGCCGGTGGAACCCCCATGCCCACCCACGCCCTGCGCAAGGGGGACCAGATGCACCACCGCCGCCGCCAGCACAGACCCTGGCCTGGTAGAGTGTTGTTCAGAGTAGGATTGGTATGCGAGTGTATGTGTTCTAAGCTAATATGAGTGGGACAAGAAGCACACTGGGGCAGGAGTGTGACAGGCAAGATGGCAGCCCCCACCGCATCCCCACCCACATAGCTAGCGCCCAACCCATCTTGCAAGCCCTATACCTATTGTATGGTGTATGTACTGAGTATGAGTTTTGGCACAGGGAGAGATAGGCGAAGCGCGACCAGATCGACGCAGGGGAGCAGCAGGCCGGGGAGCGACCACACGGACCCCACCCCAGACTCGACCGCGCCCTAGCACGGCCATCTCCCGTATCTGGTGGCACCCAGCCTACAGCGATCAGCCACGGATGCAGAGCAGCCTACCATGCGTCTCCACCACGCAGGGCAGCTCCGCGCCCCCCATCAGGCTCCTGGTCAGCCCCCGGCCGCCGAGCATGTGGACCACAGAACAGAGGGCGGCAGAGGGCCCCACCATCTCAGCAGACGGCCCCACCACCCGATGGCCCCATTCCAAAGTCACGGATGGGTAGACTGAAGCGTTGCTGCTAATTCTACTGCAGTTTGAACTAAGCTGCTGCGGAAGACTCACTGATCTCACGTTACAAGTCACGTTACTTTCAAACGTATTAGTATTAGTTTTGTTTGGAGACACAGGGAACGGGACGCACAGTCGACCGGAGATGGCTCCCTCTCCATTACGCAATCCACTGTCCTGATCCGAGGCGGAGTGGTACAGCTCCTTAGTTGGGTTTAAAATGTTTGTGCGCTTCAACATGATATTAAAACGTTTAGAACTGTATCAGATTACATCGCATCACACCACACCCAATCCTTCCATATTAAAATGTATCGTCCCCGAATCGTATAGCAGCACATGTATCTCGATACTTATCAGGTCGTATTTTAAGGGAGGGATGCACACCCCTACAACACCCGCAACTTAATGATGATGACCTGTGTCCGAATTTGGTGGCTCACCTGTTTTCAGTTTATGAAATAAGAGTTAATAGATAAATAGACTCCCCCTGTCAACTCCAACAGATATGTGTGCGTTCGACTTCAACCGGGAGGAAGTTTGTATTTTAAGCTGAAAAATGACCTAAAGCACACTGCCAAAGCAACGCTGGAGTGGACGCTCACGTTGCAGTTGCTCGTGTCTTAATGTATTTCTTTGAATATGTTTTAAATAACAGTAATATCACATTTTATTCAAATACTCCTTTTTGCAATTGCTGCAGTATGTCCAGAGGCTAACGTTGGCTCCAGCAGGTTTCCAGTAGGAAGCGACGCAACTTCCTGTTTCTAGTCTCTCAGGTTATCATCATTAAAGCCAAAAGAGCTGATTTGTGGAAGTACAAAAGTGTCAATAAAATCCTGAAAAACCGGATAAAATGTTTTCTGGCCGTTTGTTTCAAGATTGTCTGCCCCATTGGACTGCATTTAAGCCCAGTGAGAAGCTGCGGCAGTGGTAAGTTCCTCGATAGAAAAGAGAGGTTTTTATATGAACAGTTGTAAATGATGGAAACCAACATTTTAATAAGGCCCGGGTTGAAAAATGGCAAACAACCCCATGGAACATCTGTGGGAACTCCTTAAATTGCTGTCCTCCACCGCTCCCCAAATAACCTGCCACAGCTTGAGTAATTTAGCATGAGGAATGGGCAAAATTAATAGAGACAAAAAGAGTTGTGGCTGTTAAAGCTGCGAGAGGTGGTTCAACGAAGAACTAAACAAGGTAGAGGGGGTGACTACTCTTGTTGAATTGTTGACATTATGTAATTTTCTTTATTTTTTGAACGTTGCATTGGGAAAAAGGAGAGTGCAATTTGCAGCTTTCCACTCAAATTTATCAATTGACAATCATTTTAGTGAAAAAAAATCCACTGTACAGTAGATCGAGAAAGTGAAAATACCAATAACTTATCCTGTGCCATTAATCATATGTTTTTGTTCTTAATATTCTCATATTTTTGACTATTTCTGTTTTGTACTTTTTGTCTTCGTGTATATCGGCCAATCTTTTTTTTTTTTTTTTTTTTTATAATGTTTAGTTGAATTTGTATTCTGTTTTATTTCATCATTGTTTTTATTTAGATTTTTTTTGCAGACTCGTCTGTGGAACGGCACCAATAATCGCCAGGACAAATTTCACGTAGAGTACATGCGTGCACCTGGTGGAATAAACTCCGCTTCTGGTTGACAACACGGCCAACTCACTCACCGGGACATTTCACTCACACACATTAAAATGAATGAAAACGCACACGTCACTCTCGTCTTTCATGCAGGATTCATGCTCGCTTCCCAGTTCTAGCCCTGTTTATCAAACAAATTAGTTAAGAGAGGCAAGGACTAGTGAGAGCGAGGTTAATAGAAAGAGATGCAAGAGAGAAGAGGAAAGAAGGAGGTAGAGGGAGTGGGAATACAGGATGAGGGATGAGTAAAACGGCAGGAGACTGAGAGAGCCGGTGGGCATCAGAGCTGGGAGAGAGGGATGATGAAGAAGAAGAGTGGGAGGAGAAATGCAGGTGTTTTGTCTCTGACTCACTTCCGGTCTTTCTCTCTCTCTCTCTCTCTCTCTCTCTCTGTTGTGCTTCCATTATTTTTTTTAACCTTCTCTGCCCTTCGTTCCTCACGTTTCTATTTCTCCGTCCTCCCTCCATCCTTCTCCGTCCTGCAGTCGCACTCCATTTGGCCTGTTCTGCACCTGTGGTTGTCACACGCTGTTAATTTGAAACCGCCTCTTTTTCACCGCCGTATTACCCCCAAATGGGTGTCATTACAAGGAGCCGACCCCCACTCTCTCTCTCTCTCGCTCTCTCTCTCTCTCTCTCTCTCTCTCTCACACCGTCCCTCTCGCTCTTTCTCTCGCTCACACCTCTCAGCGTGGATGTGCTTTCTCACGTTGTCACGTAATCTCCCACTCCTCCTTCGCCGTGTCTTCGCTCCCTCTGTCATTTGGAAACTTGGTAGGTCCATCCCTCTTTCTTTCCCATCCACAGTCAGCTCCCTCCCGCTCTTCCCTTCCCCTGGGAAACTCCTTTCCTCCGAGTTGTGTTTACACGTTAGAAGAATCAAGCGTGTTTATCAATGAGAGGTTTTGGGCAGGGGTGTTACCAAAGCCCCCAGGACGACTAAGCTCGAGCCGAGGACCCCGCCCCCCACAAACACCCCACATAAAATTAAATAATAATATAAAAATAAGTCGGACTAAAATATCACAACAGCAAACAAACATCACCAGTGGATTTTTTTTTTTTTTGAATTTTAGAATTTGAATATATTTTGTGGAAAGAAATGCGAGTCAAAAATAGAATAAATAAAAAAAGGACGCAATGTCGAAAATATATCCCTGCCCTCCGCTCGCCTCCCGCATTTTGTATTATTACCTGTGTGGGGTCTGTCATGACAGTATTCAGAGGATAATGACAGGTAATATCACGCCCTTGCTCCGCAAACACCGCTATCTCTCCGTGCTCCGTGCATCCCTCCATCCATTTCGTCCTCCATCCTGCTCTAACGATGCGATCACAGATGCAGATAACATGGCTGCCCGGAAAGAGGAAAAACCACTGAATGCATTCACACGACACTCCCGATTCAACACCAGGTGATTTGCACCCATCCACACGCTCGCAGTGTGAGAAAAAAGTTTCTGTTTATTTTGTATTTTTCTTTGGTCAAATGACCTTCATGCTCTCTATCTTTATCACCTTTATCTTTACGCTCGTGACTCCCGGCGAGGTGAACGGCAAACGCAGGCATGCTGAATGAGCGAGAAGCTTAGAGATGAGCTCAAATCTGCCCATTGAATTGAAGAGCAGAGGCCAGCACCAGCCAGCACAGCGGGAGGCGAAGCAGATAGAGCGAGAGGGATGGGAACGCCCCCGTAAGGGCATGGCGCCATCAAGTTGTCTGACAGAACTCGCTCCGCAATCGACGCCTTGTTTTTTGTGTGATAAAAAAACACAGAGGTTTTCCGCGCGGAATGACTCTGTAAAATATATGAGAAAAACGACGGGGCGAGATGCAACCGATCTTAATGTGTGCATGAGGTTGACATGCACACGCAACGCCTACATGCTCATTCCAGCGGGCAAACATGACCCTATGAGGAGGTACACAGGTGACAACATTTCCACAGACTGTCCTTTTGTTGACAACAGCATTCTTAACAGTCACTTTTTTTTTACGTTGGATTGTAATGCAACTCTCCAAATTTTTAACGTTATATTTGACGTCATATTTCTACGCGTTTAAAGGGATTATTCGTCATTGCTCAATCTTGTCATTTGAGCAGGATGGATTCAAACTGACAACATTGCCACAATCAATGTCAGTGGGTTTTAAATATTCTTTCATATTCTGTCGTAACATACTGTATAATAAGGAGAGAAGTTCTAGGTAGACAGATGGATAGACAGATGGATAGATGGTTAGATAAATAGATAGACAGACAGACAGACAGACAGACAGACAGACAGACAGACAGATAGACAGATAGACAGATAGACAGATAGATAGACGGATAGACAGATAGATAGACAGACAGCCAGACAGACAGACAGACAGACAGACAGACAGACAGATAGACAGATAGATAGATAGATAGATAGATAGATAGATAGATAGATAGATAGATAGATAGATAGATAGATAGATAGATAGATAGATAGATAGATAGATAGATAGATAGATAGATAGATAGATAGATAGATAGACAATAAACAATCAACCTAAAAGTAAACAATGTAAAACATACATTTGTTTCTTTCTCAGAATAAGTCCTTTTCTCCAGCGGTAAAGACCTCTATTCACTTCTGTAAGATTTGCACTAATGGTGGGTACGGCCTTTCAGCGTGGACTTCGCACGTTCTCCCTGCGCTCACGTCGTACATCCACATCGTGTGTCCGTGTAACATTGGTAAAAAAAATGAATAAAAGAACACAAAATAAAATTCAAAAAAACATTGTCGTCTGACCAGCGATGGACATGTGGAGTTGGCCCCCGGGGCGTGTCGCTGTGACGCTGCCCACTGCTCCTGGCGGCACCCTCGGAGGAAAGACGAGCTGGGATGGCTCCAAAGCAGAGAATAAGTTTCAGCGGCCGCCATTTCAAAAGAGTGTGTGTGTGTGTGTGTGTGTGTGTGTGTGTGTGTGTGTGTGTGTGTGTGTGTGTGTGTGTGTGTGTGTGTGTGTGCGTGTGTGTGTGTGTGTTGGAGAGGAGAGTTCCCTGAAATACAACTCAGGCTCATGTGGCGATTTAAGTGGAGAACATTTTTCATACACGGCACAAGGAATGTGTCGTCATAAAGGTTGGTGCATTGCTGTACGGACATAATCAGCGCTTTAAAAATGTCACCTTCAGCTCTTTCTTTTTGCCCTAAAAACGTTGCAGCAGACAAACAGGCTCACGCTTCATTCTGCTGTTTGCTCACAGAGATATATTTCATTTCACTGCGGCATTTTACTGAGCAGAATGTGTTTTTTATTACAGGCGGATGAGTGTGTGTGTGCGCGTGCGTATGTGCGTGTGTGTGTGTGTGTGTGTGTGTATGTGTGTGTGTGTGTGTGTGTGTGTATGTGTGTGTGTGTGTGTGTGTGTGTGGGGGGGGGGGTGTCCTTTCCCCCAAAAAGCTTGAAAGCTCGAGTAGCGCCGGCCTTAAACATTTTTTTTGAACACATTTAATGTCTTCAGAGCCGCAGTACAAACGCCGGAACGTCGAAACAAAAAGCCTTGTGAAATTCCTTGAAAATGATATCCGTCTTTATCCGCTGGTTTCATTTGATCTCTTGTTACCATGGTTACGTTATGGGGGGTTTGGGTTAATTCCCGGTGTTGTCGCTGGTCAGTATTTCAACCGGAGTGGACAGATTGCGGCACACAGCAACACCAGCGCCCCTCGTCCTCCGACCCGGTGTGCCCTGTTTAACCGGTTGCATTTACTGACGCGGTTACCCAGGGCACGTCCGATCCCTCGCTGCCGTGCTTACTCCACAATGCAGAGACGTGGAGGAGGTGGAGCGGAGAGAAGGCAGACATTGTCCTCTTTCCCCCTGTGACAAACCGAGAGGGAGAATGACAGAGACAAAGAAAGAGGGTAAAAGTAGTTGCCAAGCCCCCACCTCATCAGAGTTGTTTTTGTCGGGAAATCTCACCAGTCTATCATGCGTAGATTCACTCATGTGTGCCTGGTACAGAGATTGCTTGAATTCTGAAATGTTAAAGCCGAATTCCACCAAAAAAATGGAGAATCCCTTTAAAGGGCAATTTAATAATGTTATATATCGCCGTTTAAAGACATTCTCATTTTAAATATTAAAATTGTTGCTGATAGAGCAGTTAATAACTATAACAATAACAACTGAATAAATGTTCATTCAACTAAGGATTCATTCATTATCTAAAGTTGTTTAATTAACATATTTATGCTATTACATTAGATCTTTCTCATCTCATAGATTTATTTTTCGCTTTACCAGGTCACCTCCAGGGAGAAATAAACCAAGTTACTTTAAGCTGCTACAGCTGACAAAACCTAGTGAGATTCGTGGGAGATTATCCCATAAACTCGCCACCAAACCCAGGCTTCATCTGATCATGACGATCCCTCTGATTAGGGTGGAGATGATCTCCGTGTTTATTTTCCGCCTGTTGAATCTGTTTGACGTGGTGTTTAAAATCTGCAACATATTCATTGCGTCCAGCCAAGCCGCCATCACTCACACGGGGTTCTGTTTACTCTCGCCACATTGCGGTGATGGAGCTCCGGTGGAGTTCTGGAATAACTTCACCCTGTGATAGCCGGCACCTCGCTGCATCACAGGGGCAAAGAGTTTAGAGGGAAGATCAAATCACATCTTACAGAAACATGGCAGAGCCCTGAACAAGCATTCCTTGACAGTAAACATTGTGTTTGTGTGTGTGTGTGTGTGTGTGTGTGTGTGTGTGCGTGCGTGCGTGCGTGCTTGCATACGTGTGTGCGTGCGTGCGTGGGTGCGTGTGTGTGTGTGTGTGTGTGTGGGCGTGGTGTGGTGTTCACCACAAGGATTAATGGGAGGGGGCGTTCGATAGGTAGCAGGAAAGATTGCCAAAGGTAAACACAGACTAGATTGTGCCTTTGGGAGAGAGAGAGAGAGAGAGAGAAAGAGAGAGAGAGAGAGAGGGAGAGAGGGAGAGAAAGAAAGATAGAGGGGTGAGAGAGTAATGGGAATGATAGGAAAGGATAGGATGATTGAAAGGACATTGGGCTGGGACAATATAGAAACGGAGGGATGGGTAGGAATAGAAATAGGAGTCATGCCTCCAATGGGCACGTGAGCACCAGAACTGGACCATGGAGCAATGGAAGAAGGTGTCCTGGTCTGACGAATCACGTTTTCTTCTACATCATGTGGATGGGCGGGGTTAGGGTCCGATCCCATCGAGCATCTGTGGGATGTGCTGGAACAACAAGCCTGATCCATGGGGGCCCCACCTCACAACTTCCAGGACTTAAAGGATCTGCTGCTAACGTCTTGGTGCCAGATACCACAGGACACCTTCAGAGGTCTTGTGGAGTCCATGCCTCCACGGGTCAGAGCTGTTTTGGTATATACACTACTCACAAAAAGTTAGGGATATTTGGCTTTCGGGTGAAATTTATGGAAAATGTAAAAAGTTTACGCTACAGTGATATTATATCATGAAAGTAGGGCATTTAAGTAGAAGCATGCAATGGTGATTTCCTCATCTCAAATAATTGATTGAAACAAAAGCCAACAACAGTGGTGGGTACACCACAACAAAAAATGTCAATGTCTCAATAACTTGTCATGTGCCCTTGAGCATCAATTACAGCTTGACAACCACGTCTCATGCTGTTCACAAGTCGACTTATTGTCTGCTGAGGCATGGCTCCCCACTCTTCTTGAAGGGCGGCCCTCAGGTCTTTGAGGTTCTGGGGTACAGAGTTGCGAGCCTCTACACGGCGACTCAGCTGATCCCATAGGTTTTCTATGGGATTCAGGTCTGAAGAAAGTGCAGGCCACTCCATTTGAGGTACCCCAGTCTGCAGCAGCCGTTCCCTAATGATGCCACCTCGATGAGCTGGAGCATTGTCGTCCATGCAGATGAAATTAGGCCTGTGTTGTTCATGCAGGGGCACAATGAGTGGATTAATGATGTTATTCAGGTAGTATGGGCTTGTCACTGTACCATTCACCAAGTGTAGGGCAGTTCTGTATTGACTAGACACACCTGCCCACACTGTAACACCACCACCACCAAAGGCTCGTCTGGTGACAACAGTGGCTGATGCATAGCGCTCTCCTTGATGTCTCCAACATCGTTAGCGGCCATCATTTCAGCTCAACGTGAATCAACTTTCATCAGAACAGCACTGGTGCCTCGTCCAGCGTCAATGCTCCCTGGCCCGTGCAAGACGATGATGCCTGTGCCTGGTGGTGTGGTCAGGTACCCTTGCAGGTCGTCTAGCACACAGACCACGCTGATGTCAACGGTTTTGAATGGTCTGACGTGACACTTGGGTGCCTCTCACCTCCCTTAAATGTGCCTGGAGTTGAAGCGCTCATCAGTGTGGGATGTGGCCAAAGGACGTCCACTTCTATGCCTTTCTGTGACTCTTCCAGTTTCTGTATCTCTGTATCTCTGTTGCAACCTGCTGATGACACTCTGTGACACTTTAAGCTCAGTGGCCACTTCCCTCTGAGAACATCCTGTTTGAAGCCTCGCAATGGCGAGGTACTGTCGATCAGTTGTTAGGTGTCGTCTTGGTCTCATGATGTCAAAATGTGAACAGCATGATGGAGAGGACTGTTTAAATACCAATTCTAATTGAACCAGGAAATGTATTGGTCGATTCATGGATCAAACACCTGTTGTGAATTTTGCCGTTCAGCTCCTTGTTAGAGAACAGCAGGTTGTGCAAAAAGTACTGAAACATTGAACATTGGTCTACCTGAAATTTCACCTGAAAGCCGAATATCCCTAACTTTTTGTGAGTAGTGTATATATAGTAGTATATATATATATATATATATATATATATATATATATACACACACAGTATACTACTCTGGACTCAACAACTCGGGGAATTAAATGTCGACTGTGTTTCCATAAAATTGTAAGTCCAGTGTTTAATTATTTTGGCCTGTAATTAAAAATCCCAGCTGAAAACTCTTGTTATTTTTATTTTTATTTACTTTACTATCCAAGGGAGGAAAAATAAACTAAAAAAACTGTGAGGAAAACATGGGGCCAAAGAAAAGTTCCTGTGGAGAGAAAGCAGGTGGGTGGTAATGGGGTTTCAGGATGGAGAGAGCGATAAAGGAGAGTGCCGCGGGACAGAGGTCAAACATGGGGGATGGACAGAAAAAGTGGGATGTAAGGAAGGAGAGGAGGTGAATAATGGAAAGTGAAGAGGAAAGGGGACAGAAAAACAGGCGGCCTTCCTGAATATCAATCGGCGGCCGCCTCCTTTTATCTCCCCTCTATCTGTTCCTCCGGTGGGAGTGGACGGAAGAGAAAAGAAGTGGAGGTAAAAGGTGGTAAATGGATGAAGTGAAACGGGAGAACAACAGGACAAGATGTCAAAACACACTGACCGGGCGGTGGGAGAACACCGGTATGGGAACAGGGCAGGTGGTGGGGTGGTGGGGTGGTGGGGTGGTGGTGGTGAAAAAAGATGGTTTTATACTGAGTGTCCTTGTCAAGGCTCGAAAAAGGCTTTTTCAGAGCGTGGCCTGTGATCTCCAGATCGGCACACGATCCCTGGCCAAAGAGCCCTTTGGCACTTACTGTGAGCACTACGGATGAAGCAACCGCCAACCAACTGGTAAATATGCATGGAGGCATGTGTTCCTACATCATCAATATATATATATATATATATATATATATATATATATATACACACCTTTATTTAAACAGGAAAAGACAAAATGGAGAACGGAGTTCGCCTTTGCAAAGATCTCCTGGAAAACACAACCACAGCACAAAACGCAACGCAAATGCAGTGTCAGAATAAAACTCCATTTGACACCAGCAAGGTGCTTTAAATAGGCAGACCTCCAGGCAGAGGCAATTCAGGTAATTAACGTGCAGTGGCGTTGTATTGGTTGTCAGTTCCCGTCGGCGCTGAACCTTGCCGCCTGTGGGAATTGTGGGTTCCCCAGAGGCTCCCACAGCTCTGCCCACAGCCCATCTAGGGGTTATGGTAACCATCCCGGGGGAGCCCCCGGAGGGCTGCCGTTGCTGTGCGGTCCAGAGACAAATGTCGCTGTCGCCTCAAACACCTTTGTCGTCTCCGCTAGCTGTGACTGGCTGGAAGAGTTGATTTCATTTTCATTTTCGCTGTAGCGCTTCCATTGTGCGTGGCATTGGTATTCCAGGCCGCTACAGCCGCCGCCAAATGGACAATGTCGGCCGTTACTGTGGAGGGTTTTTGGAAGACACGCCAGCCTCAGGAATGCTGAATGGAAATATCGGTGAAAATCAGCGAAGAGAACGGCCAGAGGGCTACACTAATTATCTGTAAAACTCCACAAGATTGTTGTCACCCAAAAGGTTGGAATGGACCTTCAAATGAAACCCAAACTCCTCGAAATGAGCCGCAAAGGGGTCATTTCCTCGATTGCCCATAACGAATAATGAACTGCTCCTCAAACTCAGATTCTGGGAGAGAACGTCTCCCCGAGGAAATTAGTGTGTTGAAAAAAAGTTTGTCTCGTCTTGGTGCAGAATTTTAGAACAAACATGTATTTCTGTATCTTTATGGGAGTAAAAGCGTGTGTTGTCCCTGATGATATGTTACAGTGCTTCTGATGACATGGCTTGGACCAATATGCGATAATTGAGAATGTGTCGAATAATGCGATACTTGACAGCACACGCGACATTTTCACAGTATCATAATCGAGTCGTTTGGATCGTAGATGTATTTATTGTAATCGAATGAAAACCAAAAAAGCGGCGCGCATAAAAGTATGTAATCGGAACGCTTCTCCCTCACTCTCTGACCCGGGCCCCGCAACAAGGGCGATAGTCTCGTGTATCGCGAAATTTGGTGGGACTGTACCGCAACATAAGATTTTCGGATGCCGCCCAAGCCGAGTTCAAACGCTATTTTTCTATCACGTCTCCAATTGAAACCTATGTCCAGTAGCCCCACAATCCTTTCCTGCCTTTCCGCTCCTCAATGGACGACCCTCCATAGAGCTAAGTGAGATTGCGTCGTCTTGAGTGGGGTGCACACCGTGAAGCGGGGGACACGCCACAATAAAGATAACGAGGCCGATTTGGACCGTCCCGTGGGGAAGGGCCGGTAGCAGGCCGTGTTCACGCTGTCTCCGACTCTGAAGTCGTGCGTGAGTCCCACCTCGGTGTCAGATCTCAGATGGAAAGCCGTCATCTGTGTGTGGTGTCTCCACACACTAGAGCAACAAAACTGTTAAATCGATCATGATACGTCGTAATGCGCGGGGTCTCTCACGCTTTCGTCTGTTGAGATTTTGAAAATCTTGCGGTGTGGGCCGGGGGCGTCGTTTGCAAACCGGGATTACCAGCGTCAGTGCAATTGATTATTTTAAATTTTTTTAATCCATGTAGGTATGAGAACCAAAGTTTGATTTACCGCAATGTCCTTCCTGGATTTCCCATAAGGATGCGTGGACCATTGTCTGTGCAGATGATAGATTTAATCAGTATCTGTATAAGCAAGGGAAATACTTCCACAGTTTTACGTAATGTGACATCTCCGTGAGCTTGTCAGGTCAGAGACCTTGATGTTCGCCATGGCGTCCTCTACGTATAAATAACACGATGCTTACCGACAATTTAATCGTCAAGGCTTCACCGACACACTGTAATATTGTTGTTTTTTAAAAAAATTTTTTTGCTGACTATGTATTGTGCTTGTTTTGTGGGGAATAGGAGCAGCGTGGTCCTCCACGCCGTCAAGTTTGTTTGAGGTTTAGCAGTTTTCATAGTGGCTCCGTCCATCCCATTTCTTGCGTTACGTCGTAATCGATATTTTTAACTAATTACTCGATATTATTGATATATCGATATTAATAACTAATTGACCATGCTCGTTGTCGCGCCTTATTTGGTCAAATAAATCAACAAAAAATTGTTTGCCCCTTATGTGCGGTATCACAATTTCTTCGGGGATTTATCAGAAAGGAATCCGTTTTGACCGTGACATCGTCGTGAGGATCCTCTCCAAGAAGAAGCAGAACGCAGCCCGGCAGCTCCGACCCAAAGAGTAAGGATAATCAGCTAGTGGTATGCAGCATGTACCGACGGCGACACACTGTGCACGAATTCTAAACGGCAAAATGGAGAGGTGGTACTGTCGCAGCGACTCCGGTCAACAAATGGAATGGAAATGAATCAGAATGGATCCCAGGAGGTCACTTATTAAAGTTGAAACGTTGTCCATTAATTCATTCTTTCGCTGAGGGTTACTGTGTGATGAGCACATTCTTCCGTCGGAAATGCTCTTTTGATCCTTTCAGGAACGTTATTTTTGAACATTGACAGGAGGTTTGAGACATGGGGTTTAACTGGGCAAACGTTGTCAAATTTTGGAGGAAGATGAAAGTATAGGATAAAAGGAGGGTAAATAGTACACAGAGCACAGCTGTTACCACGTCGTGGGTGCAAACAATTCCATACTTTTATCATTTGGGGGGTTATTATGCCTGCGGTGTGCGTGTGTGTGTGTGTGTACGTGTGTGTGTATGTGTTCTGGTTGTCTTAAAAGTTGAAAACCATGTGATGCACTATCAACAGGTGTGCATATCTGAAATGGAAATCATAATTTTACCACCGTTTGTAAGTAAACAAAAACAAACTTAACCAGGATGGAAGGCGTAAAGTGAGCGGGTTTCTTTTAAAAGAAAGGAATGAATACAATGTTCCCCATGATGTACATTTTTTGTTCGTATTAAACTCTCTATAAAAGCAAATTTATTCTAAATATGAAATGGAACTTTCCTAATGGAGCTTGAGCGGGCTTTAGCATTTCCATCAGTATCAGGTCCCATCTCCAACAGCATCAGCTCCCACCTCCTCCGGCGTCAGCTCCCTTCTCCTTCAGCATCAGGTCCCCCCTCCACCAGTATCAGCCTCCACCTCCTCCAGTATCAGCTCGCATCTCCTCCAGTATACGTAGGGCTCACCTCCTCCAGTGTCAGCTCCCATCTCCTCTCAGGCATACATTGAGGGATGAACACTCATTTTCAATGATGCCGAGATCACGTTCGGGAGAAAAAAATAAAATAAAATAACAAAATAAAAACAACTCAAATAAGTCAAGAAGACAATAAGAACACAAACATCAACATTGGTTATAACAATTCCTAGTTAAAACCGTTAATCTGGTCTTATTTCTTAAATGAATATATACCCGTGTTGATCTTGTCTCGCAGAGAGAGAGGGCCAGCCAACTTTTTCATAGAGAGTACAATGATGGTACTGGAGGCATCACCAGTAATAAAACTAAGAGCAGAGTGATATGCAGCGTCTAAGGGCTTAAGGGTGGTAGCAGCAGCATGTCTGTATATTACATCACCATAATCCAAGGCAGAAAGTAATACAGTCTTAGGCGATAGTGGCGCCGCCAATTGCGGTCCCCTGCGCCGACGCTCCGGTCGGTACTGTTGTATACTGTGCTGTATTTCTCACAAACACCACCTCACTTTATTCACATGCCACTTTAATGCACATATCTGTATATACAGAAATAGCCCATCCCATATACATAACTCTATCCCATATACTGTACATAAGCCTATTCCCTTTATTCTATTTTGTACACCCACCCTGCATTACCTTTGAGTTCTTATTTGATTTTATTTTATTTTATTTTATTCTATATATTTTATTTTATTCTATAGTATTTGACTTACTGCATTACGTTTTAGGAATCAGTCAGTTAGTCAAGTAGGTAGGTAGTGTAGTTTCTTGATGATTTTGATGGTGTTGATGAAGAGTGGAGTGACCGCTGACGCTGACTTGATTATTACACAAATCAGCATCAAACCGGACTTGCCATGGAACGTCCAGGAGAGAACAAAGCCGAAAGTATTCCCTCCCGAAAGTGGTAAAAGGCTTGTCCTTTATACTATTACGGGGATCATGTAGCCCATCTGGTCACAATGCATAGGTCACAGTTCAGCACATGTCCAACGTAAATCTATACATACTGTATCCTCCTCTGTAGGGCCTCTGAATAGACACCTTGTTATTTTCGTTTTCCGTATGACATGGAAGCAATAAATTAAAAGTAACATACGTTAGTAATTATACCGTACAATCACTATACAATGGGCTCTGATTCTTGAGGAACCCAGGGCCCTCATTCAGACACCTCAGTAGCTATTGTGTTCAGTCTAGAGCATATTGTGTGTAATCACCGTGTGCGTTGCATTGACATTTCACTGCATATATGTATGAAAGTAT
This sequence comes from Zeus faber, assembly GCF_960531495.2. NCBI lineage: Eukaryota > Metazoa > Chordata > Actinopteri > Zeiformes > Zeidae > Zeus > Zeus faber. Next base: position 14,524,882 of record NC_137197.1, read on the forward strand.
GTATATGTATGTGGCAAATAAACCTCTTGAATCTTGAATCTTGAATCTCAACAATTCTTTTTCTACTAAACATGGGAAAGCAGGTTCGATTTCGATAAAGGAAGCCAAGTTTCGGCCCCGGCTTTTCAACCAGTTTATCAATAAGAACTTTAAAAGTGAGTTCATCATCAATCCAGATGCCCACATATTTATAGCGTGGGATTCTTTCAATAGCTGCACCGAGGAAAGCAGTAATATGAAGTTCGCTATAATCTATTTCCTTAGCTCTTGTGAATAGCAGATATTTTGTTTTTTCAGCATTTAACGCAAGTTTGAGATTGATAAGTGCCTCCTGAAGAACAATAAAAGAAAGTTGCAAATTGTCAATAGCAAATTGTATGGAGTCAGCCCATACAATATAAGATCAGTCTATCAAGAACACTATTTTACCCTCCTTGATGCAAAGGAGTAACGTGAGCCACTTTCTACACTATGGGAGGTTTACCTGATGAGATGCGATACATTTAAAATATGTGTTTTATATTCTGAAATATAATAATAATAAAAAAAATTATTATAGCTGGAGAAACAAAGGGTCCAGACTGTCTTCTCCAGTCGCTTTGTCTTGGAGTCAATGGCAACAAGTGCTCCAGTGACTACACTAGGAGTGAGAAGCCGGAGGGCAAACCGAGGGACAGGACTTATAGCACGTACAGAGACCAATCCATTTCTGGATTACTCATAGATTTATCAGAGCCCGTCCTCCCATCTACAACTGGGTGGCCAGCCGCAGGAAAATGTTTGTTAAAAATTGTGCATAATATCTTGTGATCAGATATTACACACGGACCAGAGTTTACATCTGCGGGCAGGGAAAATTGCATTTTTATTCTTCGTTGAATTCACTGCCAATGGGAAGGGTTTTCAGATTTTCTACTTCGAAAAAGGATGAGAGTTCAGAAGTGAACCCAAGGACATCTTTAGTTCTTTGCTTTTTAAACGGGGCGTGTTTGTTAACCACTGAGTTGCAGGTATTTATAAAATGATCCAGTGCTAGATCAACGTCCGAGAGTTCTAATGTATTTGAAATGCCACTATGAAGAAGGTCACGTAAGAAGGCTCACTCATTAAAATTGGCCTGGTAGTGTCAGTAATCAGTTGGGTCAGGATGAGATTACCACAGACCTCTCTCCGATAGTCGGACAACTTGGTCAACCAATTGAGATTAAAATCACCGAAGACTTTTATCTCCGAAGTACCATATTGAGAGATTAGATCTGCAACGTTATCAATGGCAGCAGATTCAGCAGAAGGAGGTCTATAAATCCCAATCATGAAAACTGAATTATTAGGCCCTAAATTGACCTTCAGAGCAAGAAATTCAAAACTTCTCTGTACAGTGACCTTATTAAGAACTGTAGCTGAAATACATGATTTATTAAAAAATGGCCACCCCACCTCCTCTTCTATATCTATCTATTCCAGACAAATTATATTCATCCAAAGAAACCTCAGAATCACTGAAAATTTTCTTAAACCAAGTTCCAGTCAGCACCAATATATCAGGGACCTTTTGAGGAACCTGAATCTTGAGATGATACAATTTTTGATACTGAAGCAGACTTTATTTTTATTTTAAATTCTTTATTTATATTTAAAAAAAAAAATGTAACCTGTCCTGTCATCATACTGGCCATACAACACAGAGTATTTGTGCCATTGCATTCAGGACAGAGTTAGTCTGCAAGCGGAGTTCAAGTTCTCAACCTGCAATGCAACTCTTCATTCATTCTTTAATCATCAAGAACTGCTGCAATAACTCTGTCCTGTGGACGATCTGCAGGATGACAAGAGCACAGGTTATACAGAACCACCACCAATCCCCCTCTTTGGAGAGCCATCTTACCAGGTTTTGGTCTGAAGTGTCCATGGGACAAGTGTCGCACGTCGACAGGCCGACACTCCGCCAGAGCCCCCCGCCCCGCGGGCAGGGCAGCGGGGCCCCCACGCCCACCTGCGCCCCGTGCAAGGGCCAGCCCCACCACAACAGGCCAGACAAAACATGGAGCAGGAGATGTGGTTAGCCTGAGCGCTGGCGACCGAGGTCAGACGAAACTGTCTGAAACTGTCTGAAACAACAGAAACTGTTTATTAAATGTTATTTTCATGTGATCGAGTCACACCTCATTGAAATATGTGTGTGTATATATATATATATATTATTATTATTATTATTATTATTATTATTATTTATTGATTTATTTATTTATTTATTTTTATCAGGTTCCAAAGCCCACCCCAGTGGTAATATCCTTAAATAACATGTGAAAATACTGTAAATGTTTCATAAGATTTATTTAACTTTTCCTGTTGTGTTTCCGCCGTGTTGACCCTCCAACAAGGTTAAAGCACTTGCTTCAGTGGAAAGTCTCAGAGGGAACAGAACAGACTCCAATTAGACGAAAGCTGGTGCCGGAGAGGGAGGATCTGGAGGAAGACACACAGTGCGAAAGAGGGGAGGGGGAATCAGAGGGGAAGGGGGGGGGGAGGAGATAAAGAAAAAGAAAAGGAAGGAGAAGTTGTGGAGAAAGAAAATCCAATGGGAGGAGGAGAGGGAGGAGGAGTGGGGCGCTGGGATAAAAGTGACAGAGGAAGGAGGGAAGCAGATGGAAGAGAGGAGTCAAAGCAACAGTGGGGAGGAAGACGAGAAAGACGACAGGGGAAAAATAAGAGAAAACAGTCAGCGGCGTGTTGATCTTAAAATAGCCACATGGGACCAGATCAGCACGACTAGAGCTTCATATGCATTATAGATAGCATGCAATTATCTCTCTCTGTCTGTGTGTGTGTGTGTGTGTGTGTGTGTGTGTGTGTGTGTGTGAGTGTGTGTGTGTGTGTGTGTGTGCGTGTGCGTGCGTGCGTGCGTGCGTGCGTGCGTGCGTGCGTGCGTGCGTGCGTGCGTGCGTGCGTGCGTGCGTGCTTGTGTGTAAAATCCAACATGGTTGTCCTTTATCCTGATAGTAAATCAAACCTTAACATATACAGCCAGCTGATTACATGGTTGAAGCCATGTAGCTGAAGGGTTGTTTGGGGCTTTGAGGCTGAAATATAACGCACTGTACTAGGCATTTCACCAGCTAAATAATTTGTTCGATTTCTAAAATACTGTATGTATTCATTCGGGTCCAGTCCCCGAAAGGGGACAGAGACCCCTACTGTTTTTGTTCATGAAAATTTGACGTCGTTGGTGTGTGGATGTCATGGAACCGACGAACCCACGGACACGATGAATATGATTTGTATTCAGGGCAGTTCAGAGACGTTGTCGTCCAAGTTTGATCCAGATCTGTCCATTATTGTGGATTAAGTTAGTAAAAGACTGTGTTTTTTATCATCTCAGCAACGGTGAACTCATTGCACGCATGCGCAAGATGGCGGCACGCACAGGTCACACGATAGCACTGCAGTCTTCTGATTGGTGATAGACAAACGGGACCTCACCAAGATGGTGGTGATCACAGGTCACGTGGTAGCACTGCAGTCTACTGATTGGTCATAGACAATTGGGACCTCACGAAGATGGCGGCACGCACAGACGCAGCAACTCCGCTGGCTCGATGATAGACCTGGCATTTGTAAATACTTCAGATATTTAATCCGCCCAATGGACTATTCGATTGGACTTTATCTAAAAGAATATAAGACGCAAACTCTGACCTCCTGTACATACACAGAAGCACAGCAACAACCCAAGGTTATTGCACAAGGTAGGTGTTATGTAACAGAATCTTCGTACTTCATGGATTTATTACTAATCTGACACACACCAGAGTGAGTTATAAAAAAAACCATCACCTTCAGAATTTATAGAAATTCCAGAGATGTAGATTTCATTTTGTATTTACTTAATTTAAAAAGGCAAATGATGCAAAAATAAATAATATAATAAAAATATATAGAACCATTATATTTGGCACAAAGCCCAAATTAATCAGTTGAATCTCCTATATTTTGATTCGATTTGTTTGCGTTTAGGAAATTTTTTTGGGAGCATATTATTCGTTTTTGTTCAATTTTCGTCTCAATTTTGTTCATCTTATTTTGCATATTTGTGGATCACGTTTGATTTATGTTATGTGAAGCTTTTTTCGTACATTTGTGGAACTCATTTTTTGTTTTGTTTTTTTATTGTTGAGATTATTGCATAGATTTGCAACCCGTTTTGTTTGTGTCAAGCTTATTTAGTTTGAGTCTAAATTTATGTATCGTCCTTCTACCGATCAGACATCATGGGCAACGCATGACTGACTTGCTCATACCCAAAAACAAACTGGAAGCGCGATAACTGGACGAGGACACGTTCGCTGTCAGAGCTGCTAGAAACCACACGGAGGAAAAATAATTCCACTGAAAATCTCAAGTACGCAAGTTCCCAAAATCACTCTCCGACGTTGGCATTAAGCCCTCGTCATTAAAACTCACACTTCTCTAATAACCGGCGCTGGAGAGTCGGGCCATGTTCCCTTCTTTAGCCTCTTTCCGTGAGTTTGTTTTGTTGATGCTGAGCTGCTGGTTTATCAGACAGTA
>NC_137197.1:14534447-14606947 GCF_960531495.2 Zeus faber
TCGAGTTGTTTGTTGTGACTTAATGTCGGTCCACATATCACAGCTTCCAGAGCCACGGGGCTCGGCGGCGCAGGAAGGTATTCGCAGGCATCCTCACCCCCCAAAACCCTGCAACTGTTCGCAGAGGGAGGAGGAAAACTGACAGACAGGTTATTTTGATCTGTCTTCAGATATGGAACCAGACCACCGTGCTATGGATGGACGGACGGACGGTTAGACGGACAGATAGATAGATAGATAGATAGATAGATAGATAGATAGATAGATAGGTGGATAGATAGATACTTTATTCTTTCCCAGAGGGAAATACATTCATATATATAGATCACAGGCTTAAATATCAAAGTTCTACTTTAGGTTAAAAAGTGCCTGACATTTGGTATGGTCATAATCCATCTTTTAGACGAGAAGATTAAAGTCTATCAGAGCGATATGGGATATCAGAGTTAAATTTGGTCGGTCAGTTTCATTTGTTTTTGCCGAGTTGTTGGGTCCATTTCAAGCCCCATTAGCTCCAGAGCTGCAGACACATGGTGTAAATCCATTCAGTGGATTTACACCACGCGTCTGGACGATGCACTGACAGATGGAGCACAAGTTCAAACCCCCAGCTCCACTTCCTGCTCTCAGGCATTGCAGTCTCACAGGGGCGGCTTTGCAGACACAGATTAGTCCTAATCTTAGACTAAATCACACTTTTAATCTGGACTGAACTGAAAGGGCCTTTCCCAGTCATGGTTTAAAATAGTCTCAGACTTGCCCTAGTCTTGGTTTAAAAAATAAATAAAAAATCTGAATTCCAGAAGGAAGATCGGAGCTAATCCAGGTGTCAGTGAAGGCTTGATGAAACCTGGCCAGAGACAGGTTTCTCTTTGGATTAATGGGTGTGGCCTCCAGGTCGACTTTGACAACAGAGGAAATGGATTATCTGGACTAATTCATGCACCAAGACCGGACAGAAGGAGCCGACCAGTCCTTCATTAGTCTAAGACTTCCTCGTATAGAACTAGTGAAATTAATCTCAAACGAAGCAGCGTCTCAGAAAGGCATTTTTAAATTCTGGAGTTGGTTAAATTTAGTCTTGATTTAGATTTAACCCCGTCCAAGCCGTTTTTTTAAGTTTTTTTTTATATTAATACTATTACATTTCCATTATTGATATTTAATGTTTGTACTATGAAATATTTTTTGTGCAAGTTTGGCTTATCTATAAATATTTATGTTGCATTACTTTACATTTAACGTTTGCAATACGTACTTTCGTGCATACATAGTAGAATAAATCGTGCATGGGCGGAAATTCAATTTGAGCTTGGTGGTGTTTGCTCATCGGCGAAGAATCTGTGTTTGCAGAAGACAGTAAAAATGCAATAGTGCAAAAACTGCAAAAACAAAATAATTGTTAAGAGCATAATTCATCAACCATGTCTTCCAATTTCTGCCCTCATTATGTAGTCGCTAAACCCTGGATCCTGGTCAAATCAAACCAACACGCATCCTGGAAAAGTATCACTGGTCATGAATTATTAGCAACCGCGGCCAAAAAAAGTTTTACGTACACATGCACGCGTACATGTATAGTCAATTAGCATTACATTTTTTGTATTTATGTTATCCTGTGGGGTGAATTCCTCCATGATGATCTTTTCCAACCAATTCCAAAATGAAGGAATTCTCTTTAACTCCATTTGAGGGGATTTGCAACGGGCAAACGGGATAGATAATTATTATATAAAATGAAATTATTATATAAAATAATAAAGTAGTAAGAATAAATAGAATACCTATGAACCTCAGGATTTGCTGAAAATTGGCAAAACACAATAAAAATGCACAATATATAATAACAAAAATGTAATAGCAAAAATCAATCCTCTTAACTTTTTTTATTATAAAGTTGAAAATATTGTCGGCCACTCCGATATATTTTCGCGGCTTTTGAACAGATCATAATGTCCCTGTTAACACACGATGTGCCTCATGCCTTTGTTGTCAAAGCCTGGAAAAGATTTACTGTTGTACACTCGTCAATAATACTGATCATCCCGATGAACGGTTGGTTTGCTGCACTATTTCAGGCCCGATTAAACACACTGATGATCTGAGCCCTGCCAAGACTTCCAGAAAACCATCCTCTGTAATGCATGTCTTCTTTTCATCCATCCCTCCATCCATCCTTCCATCCATCCATCCATCCATTCATCCATCCAACTATTCATCCGCCATCCATCCATACATCCATCCATCAAACCATCCATCCAGCCAACCACTCATCCATCATTCCATCCATCAATCATCCATCCATTCATCCATACAACAACCCATCCATCCAGCCAACTGCCCATCTGTCCATCCATCCATCCATCTATCCATCCATCCATGTATTATACATGCAGGATGCTTATTTGCATCCATCTATATTCTTTTTACCTTTATTACCAAAGTTGGTATCACAAAATCACTGACTAATTACAAGGTTCATTTTATTGTGTTTTATTGGTGTTTTATGGTCTAATATTTAAAACTACAAACAAATGAGGAAAAAGTAATTCTCTATTTCAACCAACTGGTGTGCCATGATTAGGTTCGGCTTGGGTTGAAACTGAGTATCAGTGATTCGATTTCCAACATTCTATTTTCCAACAAAGAAACTTTTTACGTCATAAAATTGAGAACCAGAGTTAGGAGGCCAATAGTTGTGTCTGGCGTCTCCTCTTCCCCTCCCATTGAGAGAGACGGCGTGCAAAACGGGAAAATGTTCCACGGAAATGAAAAAAAGAAAAACTCTTCAGTATCTTCAGGATTTAATAGCTTCCTGCTATCGAGTGGTTTAAATGTACTGTATTGGCTCTTGACCGGTCGGTCAAGTGGTCACCCCCACCAGAACCCTGTTGTAAAAGGTTATTATGGCAGTCAGTTGTTGGCTGAAAAGCTCTTTGGTAATTTCTAAAAAAGAAAAGGTGAATAAATAATTTTATAAAAAGCTTCACGTAAAATTATTATATATGATATATGATACCAAGTGAATTAGCTATATAAACTAATATTATTCCATATGGCACTGACTGGAATCTGCATTTTATTGTTGAGGGTTATATACATCATTATACAAGTAAAAAATGTTTGAATCATATGATTGTCAAAATAATTGGATAATGAATTAATGAATAATAATAATAATAATAATAATAATAATAATAACCTTGCTTGTTATCTATCTACACACATTAAGCTGCTTCTTTGCAGTGCTGAGTTTATTTATTTGAGCATACCGTACAGAACTTCGTTGGCATATATTACCAAAATGTAGAATTATGTGGTGTGTTACAACTACGGGTTTGATATGCACCACATTGGTAGCCCTAATGTTCCAGTTTACCATAACAAAATAAAATGGCGTTAAAGTGCCAAATATAAGTGAAAACACTTTTCCTTGTAAGGTGCGCAAGCAAACAGTTGCTGTTGTTTTCACGGAGCATATTGGATTGTATTCTGTCTGCTGGGGTGTTCATCTTCGCCTACCAAACAAGTATGCCTTTTGAGCCTTAATCTCCAGCAACTTCAAATTTTTGCCACTTTGCATACGAAGCTTATTGTGCATTCTTTGGAAAGATTAGATAGGTGACAGTGGTGTTACGTGGCTTCCTGCATGACTTGTACGATACAACGGAATTGGTATCTGTGACATGAAAAAAAACTACACTAAACAGCACTTGTAAATTCAATGAATGCATATGAGACGTCTAGGGAGTCTAGACGCGTTCTGTTGTCTGTATTCGCCTCAATGCCCATTATCTAGAGTGTAAAACCTCCCGGTACGTACAGTAGCTGCTTAACAAATAGTTATGCGCGACAATTATCCCCTGTGTGAGTGCTAATGCATTGAATACGCTGGAGTTTGTGCAGAGTTTGTCGTGAGGCATACTGGCAATTGAACCCGACTGCAGACACGGGAGGCAGACAGATGCTTGAAGAGATTTTACTACAACCTGGGGAATGGTCCAGGTGCAGGTGAATCCAGGACGAACGGGACGACAGGCTGGTGGAGGAAGCTGGTGACAAACAGGAGCAGGACGGACCGGAAGAACCAGGATAAGTAACACGGGATCAGGTAACACGGGATCAGGACGGCGAGGCCAGAAGCGTGTTCGGTAGTCGGACACGATCTGGCACCAGCGGAAGGGAGCAGCAGAGCTTTTTATGCACGGTCACTAATTTCTGGCAGCTGCTGTACTGCGAGTGGAGTGAGCCGGATCGCTGAACGTCAGATGGAGGGAATAGAGGGACAGATCAAAAAACCACCAAAACACCCACGATTCACACCAAAACTGAGAACAGAAGAAGACCACACTCGCATGGCGCACATCGGGTCCCGGGGGAGCAGGCTAGTCTGGTGTGACAAATACACTGCCGCTCTGCTGGAATCAAGGTGTAATTTGTGATTGATGGCCATACAGATTTGAATCACACAATAGATTTTTTTAAAAGGGCTTAATCGTCCCTTGGGAACAATTTGGTAGACCATGTCAACCCATTGATATCCCGGTGCTCTGAGGTGGTCAAATTGAATAATTCTCCTTGACACAGTTCCAGGGATTGCGATGGTTTGCTGTTGGTTGAATAGCTCTACTGACTGAGGGAATAGGACCGCCGACCCTGCACTGTTTCAGGGGCTAATGGTTGTTGACCTAGCGACGGACTGTACTGGAACAGAACCCTAGAAGAGGTCAAAGGTTAAGTAGTGTCCAATCATGAAAAAGCAGTCTGATGGAATATAGGGAGCTTGGGGAGGAGAGGTGAAAATGTGGAATGGAAAGGAAAATGGGCAGATTTAACAACGAATACAAGGTGAAGGAGGGAGGGAAAGTGTACTCCTAAGCCTTCGTCACATGTCCAGCCTCAACTTGAAGCTGTCAGTCCGAAAAGATGAGAAAACGGGCGAAGTTGTTTATTATTACATACTGGAGGAGAGAAGACAGACTAACAGCGAAAGGATATATTTAGATGTGCAAATGCAGCAAGGCTTTTATTTGAGCCTTTTATGAGAATACAGTGATAGCACTTGCTATCATTATTATTAATATTATTATTATTATTATTATCTATATTATATGCCAGCGAGCCTTTTGTTCAATAAAAACTTGCCATGTTGGCCACCCACGGCAAAAAGGATCGACCCTGACCCTAACCCAAAAAGGACCATCAAAGAAATATACATTAAATATATATTTTAGAATAATATATTTCACGGTATAATATATTGCACAGTGCTGAATTGGTCCAACTCGGGGCAGGGAGCTTCCTTCATGTTTGTCTGTCTTGCAGAGGGGATCGCCGACGGGCTCGTCAGCTGACCAGATCGCCATTTCACCCGCTCCCGAAATCAACATTATTAGTTTTTATTTATACTTGTGGCCAGCGAGCCTTTCTGTTGAACGCTTCAATAAAAAACCTCTTGCCATGTCGACAAACCATGGCCAGAAAGACTCCATCTCCCTCCCTAAACCCCTACTTGTGGGCAGAGACTCCCACACACTGCATTCTGTATTCCTTATAAACGGAATTCATTTGGTTTGCCAGTCTTGATTTCATTTGCTATGTAAGATCTTTATAGCAGTCACAATTTCCATTTGTATTCATTTTTCATTGTGTCTTGTCTGACCCGAGTTCTCTCCAGCGGCGATATATAAAAAAAAAAAAATCTGGAACACATCCTATTTATTTTTATTTGGAGAGGGAGAATGTCTACGAGCGGATGAGAGTCTGGATCTGGGAAAGCAGCAAACTGATTGGATTGTCAGTGACCACGGCGTTGTGTCTGCGTTGGCCTTGCACCATTGTTTCTGTGTAAAGGCAGTGTCTGTCTGGATGTGATGTGCGAGGCGGAGAACCACATCATTCTAACTTTTGTCAGGCTTTGTGTCAGGCTTTCGAAAATAAAATCTCATAACAGGGGACTCGTGACAGAACGCGTACACGCTGCCAAAAATGCATGCACCTGGTTATGTCTGGTACTGTAGAGATTCACGGAGAATATCAACATGTAATTTCAGACTTTCAGAACCTATACAATCGATTTGTCTTCATGAAAACATATTTGCTCGAGACAATATAAACCAAATATAAAAGGGACAATTATATGTTCATGTTGTTTCAGTCCATTATAAGTCCATTTACTGTAACATTCACACTGTATCCCTGCCATTTTGAATGTAATATTTTGTTTTGTTCTGTTGTTTTGTTTGTTTTTATCCAAAGAGAATGCTTGCTCCTCACAGCCTGCAAGCAGTGTCAAACCTGACCATGCTGCAGGTTCTGGAACCTCCTCGTGGATAATTGAATTTAACACTGCCATCCAAAATGTCAGAATCGAATCAAACTGAATAACTGCGTATCATTTACATAGGAACTGAATGGAATAAGGTGGAACCATGTCACTTGAGGACAGGAGAGGACCAAGAACTGAACTTTGGGGTACCCCACAGGAAACCTTAGCAGAGGTGGAAGATCAGTTGCCAATGGATACCATGAAAGTTCTAATGGAAATGTAGGAACGGTGGCAATTGAGAGTGGCTCCAGAAAAGCCAGCAGGTGGTCAATTAGGATTTTGTGTGGAAGATCCAATGATCTAAAAGGACCCTACGGAGGTCTGATGTCTAAGAGCATAAGGATGGGTAAGTGCTTTGAGAAGGAGGTCATTAGTTTTCTTCAACAAAGGCGAGTCTGTGCTGTTCTTTACTCCAACCTGGATTGAAAATGTTCAAATAAATCATGCTGCTTTAAAAAACACAGTATATGTTTGAAAACAACTTCCTATAGTACTTTACTTAGAAATGGGAATCAACTTATTTCGAATGTAGGCGAAGGGGCTGAACTACAGGATGTTTAAAACAAGATGGAAACGAGCCGGTAGCCAGAGAGCTGTTAACGGCTGCCAGGATGCTGGGTCCAACGGCTTCAAATACCTCCTTTAAGAGGCGATTAGGCACGATATCAACACGGCAGGTAATGGGCTTCCTGCCAGTGACATTGATTTCAAGGAGACATGGAGATTGGCAGAAAGCGATAAAGTAGAGCAGGAGACTAATTAAAAGAACACAGGGAACCATAAGGGTGGGGGTGGGTAATATTGGCCCTTTTGGGGAGTCGGAGGGGGCGTGTCCCTTTTGTTCACCCCACTGGGGAACAATATGCCACGTCAGTATGTAGTGGGAGCACTGACGCTCTTTATAGTGGAAGCCACCGCATTTGAGAGGCCCGAAGGTAGGAGCTTCTCCCTCTCCGGCACCAGGCCCGTTCCGCCTGCCTGCGTGAGTAGGTCTCGCCGGACTGCCACTGCGACGCTGCTAGCGATGCAAACAGGTGCACCTCTGCCCGGCCGAACCGCCACCAGATCTGGTCAGTGTGGCCTGTCTGCCGCCGGGGGCTCACCCTGGACAACAGGTCCGCCCCATGGTTGAGGCAGCCAGGGATGTGGACCGCCCCGTGGCAGGGGGTGTACAGCTCTGCCTACAGCAGTAACGCCATCCATCTGACCCAGCGGGGGGGACTGGACCCCGCCTTGGCGACCGATGTATGCCATCGCCGAGGTGCTGTCTGACCTTACCAGAAGCTGTCAGCCCTTGAGGGCCAGCAGGAAGTGCTAAAGTGCTGAAGAGTGTTGTTTCTTTCTTCTTCTTGATGAATTCGATGTGTTGATGAAGAAGGAGAGACCGCTGACGCTGACTTGAGTAAAATAATAGATTTATTACAAAAGAACAGCATCAGACTGGACTGGCCCAGGATGCCCAGGAGAGAACCAAGCCGGATGGATTCTCTGTCGAATGACACTCAGGCAGGTGTTTTTGTGCTAAGCCAGAGACAATGTTGACCATCTGATTCCCCTACATAGGTCACCGTTCACGTTTTCAGCTCCCTTATCACCAGGACCCCTGACAATGGGCTCTGTCTCTCTCTTGAGACCCCTGGCATCGTCTTTTAATAATTATTATTTTATACCATGGGCACTGTCTTGGGACGCTACTCATTCCCAGACACCTCAAGAGCTAATAGCACCTGGCTGTTGCGCCATTGTAGATGGCTCCCCAACCCGTGGTGGAAGCGTCCATGGTGTTGGTGCAGCCATAAGAAATGTTCCAAGCGCAGATCCTGCATGAAGGAACTGTGCACTTGTTTACACCGACAAGGCCCTCTTGCACCTCGTGACACCGTCATCCTGTGGGGCTTGTCCTTGACTGGGTGGAAACACTTGGTCGTGGATCACCCTCGAAACATCCTGGCTCGCAGCATGCCAAGTCATCATTCTCAGTGGTTTTTGACACACAAGTGATGTCACTGCCCATCCAGGTTTGAACTGTGGCTCACATGACTTGATGGCCTGAGCACTGACTGGGGATAGGTGGACTATCATAGAAATATATATGAAATATATATTTTAGAATAATATATTTCACAGTATGATATATGTGACCCACCACGTATTTTAGGGCCATTTGGCGGCTTTCAAATTTTTTCTTGTTGCATCATTTGAAAGTGGAGAATCAGAGCTTCCAAACAAGGTGTCATCTGTGCAAATCAAGCAAATATTTTTAAAGCTATGAATTGTTCATGACAAGGGTGTGGCAAACCATGTTTCTGAGATAATCACCTCCAAGGTTTAACCCACACTAGGTTCATTCAGCCAGCTCCCAGAATGCAAATGGGGTTGGCGGACAAACAAAACCTCATGGGTAATTAACATACTGCTGAATGGGCCAATCACGAACAGCGTCAACAACACAACTAATTTTGTTTTTAAAAAAGCTTTTATTTAACAGTTAGAATATACATGTTTTATAAAAATGGAATTATTTTGGAGTTCAAAAGTACGGACAACACAACAAAAGCCACTTCCGCACAATTCGCGACCCGTGGGGCTGGATATTATATAATTATAGAACCCAGAATCGTGATTGTGGCGCCTCCCCTTGCGGCTGCCTGCGCGAGCACCTTGTGTCGATTACGCACATTTTGGTGTATTTTCGTATTTTTAGAGCTTATAGAGCTTATTGTGCCTAATCACTGGGTGTCATGACATTTCACTGCATATATGTATGACCGTATGTATATGTATGTGACAAATAATCTCTTGAACTTGAACTTGAACTGGAACTAGAGAGACTGAATTGAAAGGCAAAGCATAGGTACTTCCTGTACCAGATGCTTGTTCAACATCCGTGGAAAATTCCCATCCTTTTTGGGGCCGCGAAGGATCTGGATGACGTGGCCCTGGGTGAACATTTTCCAGATCCAACAACTCGTCATGCCGGCGCGCCAGGGGTTTGTGATTCATGGCAAATGCCCTCCTGGTTTCCTCCGAGCGCCCTCACGCGGGACCGGGATCAAGATCCTGCGCAGTGCCAGTGGGGCGGGAACGTGTTCTGGGTCGACCCCCGTGGCTTCTGCTTCCCCTGTCATGAGGACCATAGCCTCACCAAAGGCACCGGTGGGGGGACACCGGGGCGTCGAGCAGCGGCCGCCTCGTCCCGGTCCTGAAGTCCAATAAGGCCCAACCAGAGGGAGCGGTTCAGGGCCACGCAGGCTGCCATGCAACGCCCCGGTAGCTTGGTGCGCATCAGGCGAGGCGACCAAGATTCCCTCGTCCACCGAGGCTGAGCCGGCGAGCGTGAATGCAGAGCGATGCGACTGGATAACTTGATCTGACGATCGGTCCCGCGAATAATAGATGGCAGTCCCTGCAATGGGGAGCCCTGATTCTCTCAAGGCTGGAACCGGAGGAAATCATTTAACACGATCAAATCACACCCCACCCATCCCAATCTCACATCCAGAGAGATCTTCAAGCACTTCCCCGCCATGAACAGACAAACTCATTTTTATTTTCACCATTGTTTAAGTGACGATTTACAAAGTTTAAAAACCCTGACGCATTACCACGTGCATATGAATCCCATTGAGTCACTGTGAGGAAGGACTGTGTGTTGAAAGCCCCCAGAGCAGCGTGTCAGCCGCAGTGGGCGCGGGCGCGTGTGTGTTCACACAGCTTCTTATCTCCTTGTATTCTGTAATGTCCCCTTTCTGATCTGTTGTCCATCATCCACAGCTGTTGAATTGCTTTTCTCTCCCTTTCCTTCCGCTCACAAGGCCCCTCACATTCCTCATCAGTAGGCAGACGCTTGCCGGCTGGTACCAGCAAGGTAATGGAGAACCGGGGTGTGTGCTGACTGCTGAGCAAACTGCAAATGAAAAAAAAAAATGGAGAAAAAAAAAAAAAAAAGGAAAAAAAGGGAGAAAGGAGGAAAGAATAAAAAAGGGGGGGGAGCAACAAATGAGAAACATAAGGTGGGAGTAAATCCAGAAATAAAGGTCTCTAAAAAGAGAAAAAGAAGGCCTTGCGTTCCGAGCGTGCGGATGAAAGCCGAACAACAGGATCCGAATTTGAGAGAAAGCAGAAACAGACGACAACGGTGATGGAGAGGGAGATAAACAGACTCTCTCCAGGGATGACGGGCAAGGGACACAACCAAGGATAATTTGAGCATCAGTCGTCTGAACGACTTTGATTAAATGCGGCCGAGGTCTCCATACTCCAGTTGAGGTCCCATTTACCTTTTGGGGAGCATTTTGTCCTGAGGGTGCAAACTTTTTTTTTCAAACGGTTGGCACTTGGTTGGGACAACAAGAATTAGAACTACTTCAGGATACGTTTTTTTTTTTGGTTTTTCGTTGCGCAAGCCACTTTACTCACCCCCTCCTCCTTGCGGCAGTCACAATTTCTTGCCACTTGGGAAACATTTTGGAAGGCAAACACACAGAAATGTCAACCGAAAGTCGAAGGACAAGATAGAAAGCATAAATAGAAAATATATATTTTTTATTTGATGACATACTCTCCGTTCAATTGTTTTGCCACTGGGCATTGATGCAAGTGGCAGGCAGCGGGACCATTACAGAGTCAAGGTACGGTCACACCGCCGGCGCGCACGGGCGGCAAAGCGGCAGGCTGCAATGCATTTAAAATGAAGCTGGGCTTCATCCGGCTGCGGCGGACGGAGCTGCGACCGGCGGTGAGCTCGTGGCTTCGCGGCGACAAGAAAAGCTGAGCAGACTTCAACTTTATGTCAGTGGGCAGCGACGGGCCATGGGCGGCAGGCATTTTTGTGTGAAATGCATCCCTTAAACTATTGATAAAATAAGGAACAAGTCATTTTACATTGTTTCTCCAACAAGGACAATGCTTTGTGGTAAGGGACGGATGGCAAGATGGTTGATGGTCATTTATTTTTCTTAGCAAACAGATACACCATTATAATTTTTTTTAAAGTACACACGGCACCATCTATCTATATAATGCATATTGCTATAAGCAGCCAATCCCTCCTGCCCTATCTGTGTTGCTGCCTGATATTTCTGCCTGTTGTGTTTCTCCGCTCCCTCCACCTCCCCTGCGTCCACCTGTTGGGCTCTACCCTTCCATCCAATGGGAGGACTTGAGCCTTGTTATTGTGTTATAGTACCGTGCAGGGACGTGGACACTGAAGGAGAGCTTAAAACATAAATTATTCAATGGAAATGCCTGTTATTTGACAGAGAGTTTATTTCTCGTTTATTTCTGCTTTTATTTCCTCCCAATTAGGAGCTCAAATGTGGCAAGCCCAGCACCTTCAAGTTTAATAACGATTTACATTTACACATTTAACCTCAAATTCAAATCACGTCGAGTGCAACTTCAAATTAGAAAACAAGAGCTGATAATATCCCAGGATGGCATTTTGAAAAAGGGTATCCTGTATGTAATTATTACATAACATATACAGTATATATACGTACAGTATATATATATATATATATATATATATATATATATATATATATATATATATATATATATATATATATATATATATATATATATATACGTAATTATATAAACATTTTATTAAGTCAAAATGAACTTCATAGTAATCACGAGCTCAAGCGATGGAGTAATAGCAATTACCACTTAATGCAACATTGAGCACATTCATATCACGGATATTTTTAGGGTAGAATTAATCTGATTTCTTTGTAGGTTTGTAAATGCAATTGCCATCCGTTAGGCATCTCAAATACTCTGGGGTGCTTGTAATTGTTATTATATTGTTATTTTAGGAATAATTCCATGCACGTCAGTAAGTGATTTATTTGCTCTACGTCTTCAGTTTAACATCATTTTTCTGAGGCCGAAACCTAAATCAAAACCAATGTGTGCGTTTTTGACCAAATGCGTGTGTTACGGGTTTTACATTTGTGACGATGGGGGGGGAGAAAAAGAAAAAAAGGCACAGGAGGAAAAATGAAAAATTCTGCCCCACAGCCGTGTTCGGTGTGTGGCATGAAAGGAAGCTATTAACAGCTCTCTCACATGGAAGCACAGTAACCTGGGTGTACGTAGATAAAAGGTTTAGCTGCGACTGGCGCTTATGAAGACATGCTCATTTCAATTGGAATTAATGTGTGTCTCTCAAAGCATGAAACCTGCCTCCTCTCCTGAGTGGAACGTCCTTGCAGGAATAGAGAAAACGAGACAGCTTTTAGGGTGATTTGAGCATATCTTACGGACGTTTTATTCATATAATTTGGTATATGAATACTGTGGGGATAAAATGTCTCTTTAAGGTTGTGAAAAAGGGACCTCATATTGTTAATTAAAAAATGAGCAAAATGTAAAAAGAGAGGTTTTGTTTTAAAGGCAAATAGACACATGATGGATGAATACATTTCTGCTGTTATGTAGATTATGTGATTATGTCAAACAAATGCAATGTAAGGGAAAAAAAAAACGACTGATACGTTGACAACTTATTAAACCGTATGTTGTGTGTTCCAATGACTTAACATGCATGATATTCATGACAAACACAAGGAATAGCAAAAATAATATGGAATGACTTCGAAAAAAAAAAAATGTCTCTAAAATCTCTGTTAAATGGAATGAATGTTTACATTTGAGAAATTCTACCTATTTTTCTTCATAATAATTGTTGATTAATTGTATATTTTCCTATGATGGATATTTAAGCAGAATGACCTACAGCATAACGGTTAAGGGTGCCCACTCTGCTCTTACTTACATTGATAGTCCCCTGCATTGGGTTTTGCAATGAATTTATCAAGGATCAAACACGATGTGTCAAAGGAACTCAGTCCCCCCAAAAAATGGATGTAAATAAGGTCAAATTCCAAGGAAAACATCATCCCATAAAAAAAAACAGATTTATTTCAGGAGTGAAATTTGGTCTGCTTGTTTACAGCAAGATAAAAAAAAACATTAATTAATAGTAATAATAATAATAATAATAATAATAATAATAATAATAATAACAATAAATATTTATTATTATTATTATTATTATTATTATTATTATTATTATTATTATTATTATTATTCATTTTTATCTTGCTGTTAACAAGCAGACCTCTTCTAAGACCAGATTTCAGTCCTGAAATAAATGCAAATGTTTTCCTTGGAATTTGACCTTATTTAGCTCCAATTACATCCACTTAAATACATTTTGGGGGGGGGGGGGGCTGAGTTGCTTTGACACATTGTGTTTGATCCTCGATAAATTCATTGCAAAACCACTGTAGGGGGCTATTAATGAAAGTAAGTATTATTATTATTGTTATTATTATTATTGTTATTATAAAGCATAGAAATAGACAAATGACAGACCGGCTGAACTTCAAATCATACACCAAAGGGCACAGAGAGCATCATTTATTGGATAATTTGTCCGGAGGATGTACGTCGATTGAGAGGCACAAATCAATGCAGAGCTGTTACGCGAGAATAAGGGATTAGAAAAGGTCTCTTACACTGCGCTAAGAGATTAATTTGTAATGAAACTGGTATTAGTAAAAACAAACAAAAAAAAAAACACCTGACTGAACCGAGATAATTTATTGACTCCTTTGATTGATGAATTCATTTGGCTGACTCTAGTATGCCCTGCTTTGATTGGCTGCATGGTTAATTCTGCAAACAAGGATGTGACTTGGATCGTAAATGAAGAGAGGAGAGCAGAGACGGCTTCATGTCACATTTAAATGTTTAGTAATGACGTCAACTTCCTGTCCTGCTAGAAGAAGGAAGGTAAGGTGTGTGTGTGTGTGTGTGTGTGTGTGTGTATGTGTGTGTGTGTGTGTGTGTGTGTGTGTATGTGTGTGTGTGTGTGTGTGTGTGTGTGTGTTAGCTCTTTTCAGTGTGTGTGAGTTACCGACAATCAGTGTGTATGTTTTTGTGTGTTAGCAACATCCGGTGTGTGTGTGTGTCTGTGTGTGTGTCTGTGTGTGTGTGTGTGTGTGTTAGTTAGCTCCTTTCCGTCTGTGTGATAGCGACATTCAGTGTATGTGTGTTTGTTTGGGAGGGTTACCCATGGCGGAGTGGTTCAAGGGGGGGTTCCAGATGAAGTGTGATCTAACTAAAACCTCAACGGCGGAACTGGCGGAGGATTACGGCAAGTCACAATGGCACTGAAGGCAGATGAAGGCTGCAACAGAGGGTGGTCACCAATCGTTATGGACCCATTCCATTGGAACCTGGCCCCCCTCTGCCAAGGACCATGTGGTGGCTGCAGGCGAAAGGCGGCCTAATTATTGGCCTGATGCCTGCAGGAAGCCAAATGGACACTGTTTAATGCTTACGCTCCTACACATGGTGATCCAGCAGCTTGCAGACACTGGGGGATACCAGAGGTTTCTTCAATGCCACAAAAGCGGTATATGGCCCCAGCTACCATTGCCTAACCGCCCTTCGATCCGAAGATGGGTTAACGCTGCTGAAAGACAATGAGTCAATGGCAAACAGATGGAAAGAACAGATGAGGAGAAATTGAACAGGAAACCTACTCCCAAGATGGAGACCCTTGATCAACTACCTCAACAACCCATGAGTGAGAATATGGAAGCATCATAAGGAAGATGAAGAATAACAAGGCCGCTGGACCTGATAGCATCCCAGCAGAAGTCCTGAAGGAAGGTGGGAAAGATCTCCCTGGCCACATCCATGCCCTGCTCCTCAAGATATGGGAAAATTAGGAAATCCCTGCATGACTTAGGAATGCCCAAATTGTTTCCATCTTAAAATAGGGAGACAAGGCAGACTGTGGAAATTGCCATGGCATTTTCCCCCTGTCCACCAGTTTCTTCCTGAGTCTCAGAGTGGATTTTGTTAAAACAGAGGGACCACGGACATCTTTTTCATTGCTTACCAACTTCAAGAATAATGCCAGGAACAAAATCAACCACTATACATGGCCTTCATGGACCTCACCAAAGCCTTTGACTCTGTGAACCATCAGGCCCTCTAGTTGGTTCTGGAAAAAATTGTTTGCCCAGACAAATACATTCGGATACTGAGACTGCTGCACGACAATATGTGAGCCACAGTACTCAGTGGCAGTGGCGAGAAAATGGAACCCTTCAGGAGCGACACTGGAGTGAAGCAGGGCTGTGTGATTGCTCCTACCCAGTTCTCCATTTTCATTGCTACTATCCTCTATCTAGTGTTTCTCCATCCAGTATATACCTTCATTCAGTATTTGAGATCGATCTTGGTCTCGAGACCGCTTTTTTAAGGTTTCTGTCTCATCTCTGAATCAACCGCATTTTTACTTGGGCTTGTCTCAGTCTCAGTCAAAGAGTACTTTGGATTTTATTTCAAGACCACAAGGCCACAACTGCTGGGATGTCACTAAATTGCCTGTGCATCATCTGATTTATTTGTTAACATCACAATCACATCATTAACATAGTGTGATTGAATGTAAAACATCCTGCTTCAAATGCAACCAATAACTTGACTCATTTGACCAAATCCCTGTCCCCCTTCACATGCACTCCAAGAAAGTGAATGCAGGAGACGGGAGAAGAAGCTGAGGCTGTCTGGGAGCAGATGTGAGCTAAATATTCCATAATAAAATGTGGCTACCTAAACCACAAAGAGTTCATCTGCAAAACAGCGGCCAAAAGAAAACACACAGCCTACTGAGAATGAACAACTTTGTCACAGCTCCCCAAAACTGATAGTATTGCCATCTGAAAGGGTGAAGTTACGTTCAGGATCATTTAAACGTTCAAATGGTAAATCTTTGACGAGAGTTTTTCTCATAGGCTGCTCCCGATAACACCCTCAAGTCACGTCACATGGTTGCACATGCAGGTTGGATGACATTAAAGCTTAAGTGGCTGGAACTCCCAATAATGTAAGTTACATTATCCTTCAAATGTAAATATTAGTCACTGCTGGCTGGTAACTGTGGTAGTTTTTATTAGGTTTATAGGTCAACGTTGCTTTCCTCCCAACTCGTTTTAAATGGTTGAGTAATGTTTAATTGGTTAGCATGTTTTGTTCAACTGCTTAAAGTTGACGTGCTTGCTACTGCAGCTCGTTTTGCCTGCAAAGGTTTAAGCTTTGTGATTCAACTCTGGCTGGGAGCAATGGTTTCAAATGTTTGTTGGCCATTGTTGAGAGAGTTGGATAATAAAAATGAATGGGAAGCCAGGGTCAAAACAATGAATGGGAGTCCAACTATATGTCCAACTACTAACAGCGGCTCAATACTGGCTAACTGTCCTTTTTTACTTTTCTATCATTGTCTCTTCAAATGCAATGCTGCACGGGAAAATGGACCATCACACGATATGAAATGTTTAACTTGTGTAGTGGAAGCTCAAAGTGGGTGTGATTAACCTCGTTAACATCCACTTAGTATTACTAGTAAAGGGACTAAAATATGCTGTGATCAACTGATACGAGTCGGTGGCAGTTACAGTAATAATCTGAGCAAACTCGACTCTGACTTTAAATTGTACATTTCGCTGTGTACATTTCAGTCTTGATTTGTCAGTAGGCAAAATACTATTTTGTGTTATTGATGTTCAGGCTATTCAGTTATTGGTGTTCAGGCAGCAATGGTTAATATAATTCATGAGAAAAAAAGGGATAAAGGTTATAAATTAATAATAATGACAATGATACATTTTATTAACATAGCACTAGCCAAGCATAGAGGACAACGGCTTTCCAAAAGAATCAAAATAAAATACAATGAGTGAATACTCTAAAAAGTTAAAATATAATTACAATATCAAAACAGAGCATTTAAACAAGGTAGGAAATTAACAAAAAAACACAATAGTAAGAGGAGTCATGACATTAAAACATGTATAATACTTGTCCTCTAATAACAGGAGTGGGTGACAGTACAGACAGTACAAGTTCAGGAATGAGTGGAGAGAAGATCAGAAGATGTGCATAGGGCATATTGCAAGTTTTGCAAGAAGTGTTTTGATGTTGGTTATATGGGCATCACAGCCCTCAAGAGTCATGCACGAGGAAAAGGTCATGTCAAAGTTTCTGGACAATTAAACAGTGAGAGAAGAGCAAAATTCATGAGGGTGACATCTTCAAAAGACACAGGAGGGGGAAGTAGCTGTCCAAGAAACCAAGAGCCACAAACAGCCACTCTATATAAGGAAAGTGTCAGTCATGGAAGCACACACATCCAGTAGAAGTGAACAGGGAAAAAGCATAGGAGCACAAGGCAAGTCGTGCTTGAAGCAGCGATTCGCCGGGTAGTCAAGATGGTCATGTCACACTACCCATTCAACTACTGCTCTGATTTGTCAGTCATTGTTGGTCAGATGTTCCCAGATAGTGAGCTTGCCAAACAGGTTTCATGCGGTGCACCAAAATTGGCTTACCTTGTATGTTTTGGCTTGTGTCAATATTTCAAAGATCAGCTGATCAAAGATAGAAATAAAGATTCTTCTTCTTCTCATATAAGAAAAGCACAGTGCTACAGTATGTCGTTTCTTTTGATGAAGGCCTTAATGAAGTGACACAGAATGAACAGATGGATGTTGTTGTGCAGTACTGGAGTGAACATGAAGGGAAGTTTGTGGGACACACTCGAGCAGAGAAGCTTTTGGAGAAAGTAAAGAGAACCGGGTCACCACTTGATCCTAATAAGCTCTTGCAGGTCTTAGTGGATGGCCCTCTGGTCAACTGGAAGCTCCTGAAGATATTACAAGCGTACAAGAGCCAAGTGGATCCAGATGCCCCAAAGATTATCAATCTGCGATGTTGTGGAATGCATGTTGTGCATGGAAGCTTTCAAAATGGAGAGAAAGAAACATGTTGGAAGGTGGGAGATGTACTGAGAGATCTTTGGCAGTTGTTCAATGACCCACTGCTAAAACAAGATGACTTCGAGGTGACCAAAACAACATTTCCTCTAAAGTTCTGTGTCCACCAAGGATGGAAGACTTGGCAGTTACCGAGCGGACAATAGAAGTGTGGTCAGCAGTGCAGGAGTACATCAGCAGCCACAAGAAACTTCAGAAAGGTAAAGTGTCATCATCTGCATCCCACTGTACAGTAAAAGAGGCCATTGATGGGCCTCTTTTCAGTCTAAGCTCCATTTTTTTGCATTTGTTGCCAGACGGCTGAAGCCTTTTTTTAGAGCCATTCCAGACAGATGCCCCAATGGTGCCTTTTTTAGCAAAGGAGCTCCATTCCACCCTGAGAGGCTTGCTGTCACAATTTATCTAAAGGGAAAACACACACACAGCTGGACATGGGATTTGTCCCAAACAAGCTTTGCTGAAGGCATCTTAAAAGCTCCAGGAAAATCCAATAAATATGCAGGAGTTCAAGAAAGAATGTGTCTCCTTCCTTACTGTGACTTGCAAGAAAATCATGGAGAGAAGTCCCCTTATGTAACCGGCAGTGTGGCACATGAGCTCCCTTGACCCTGTGACCACGTAACAGAAGCTGAAAGTGCAAAAGCATTGTTTGAGAAACTCCTACAGGTTCTCCTCAAATTGGCATGGTACACTGCCCCCCACAGTGACAAAGTTATTGCTCAGTATAAAGCATTCTCATTGCATGTCAGTGCAAACCATTAAGCAGAGTTCCAAGATTTTGTGTACAGCTGCAGGGTTGATGAATTTCTTGGAAGATTTGTCAATGGCAGAGCAGGGTATGTAGCACTGTGGGACCTAATGAAATGTCTCCTCGCACTGTCTCATGGACAATCTGCAGTAGAAAGAGTCAACTCAGTCAACAAGGATATGCTCATAGAAAACCTGAAGAAGAGAACTCTAGCAGCATTGTGCTTGGTCCAGGATGCAATGATGCAATAGATGAAGCCTACCTCATTCAACACTGCCAAGGACCAAGGATAAGGTATGTGCAGTACCTGGAGGATGAAAAGAAGAAAAAAGACCAAATTGCAAATGAAAATAAAATAAAGGACCACCACCTTTAAATGGCAAATGCCAAAGCAAAAAGGGGGAAGAATAATGCAAAGCAATGAGACGATGTAGAAAAAGGCAGACGAAATGGCAGTCTGGGACAAATCAACAGGACTCCACATTACTGTCAAAGTAAAATGCCCATCGCAAAAGTGTCACAGAGAATGACTGCTGTCAGCTCCAGCAAATACTCTGGAAGATCTGCAGGAGGGTCAAGAGACTACACCAAACTCAATGAGGAACCTTCTTATTTGAATGTGACTTTTTTTTTTTTATGTTGACCACTTTGTAGGATGAATATCCATGATGCAACGGGTTCTATTCATGCCAGTTTATGTTGGTGATCTTCCTGAAATTGAATATTATTATTATTTATTTGTTTATATATTTTTATTTTTTTTATTATTATTATTATTATTAGTTGATGTTTGTTTTAACTACTTTTGGCTCGCTCCTTATTTTTTAATTTGCCTAGTTTTTATTTTTTAGAGAAAGAGACAGGAGAGAAAATAAGAGGGAAAAGACAACTTGCTTGTAACTTGGTTATACTAATTAAGTGAAGTGCTGTACATCTGCAGGTGTGTTTGTATTATTCCATGATCAGTTTGTCATCATTTCTAAGCATGTAAGAGATTATTTCATACATAAGTTATCGCCATAGACTGCACATTTTTATATCAGACTTCCACAGAGAGGAACATATAACTGTATGGCGCAATCCCTTTCTGTCATACCAGCAAGATCATCACTGAAAATGTCCTGGAAAAGTCCTGGAAAATCATCTCTAGAAAAGAGTGGGAACCCTGTTTTCCCTTGTAGTCCTTTCAGAAGAGGACCTACAGTGCACACCAGATGCATACACGCAGCTTTGTCATTCTCTTAACATAAAAAAAGACTCCTCTATCAGCCACCACCCGAGAGAAATATTCTTGCCCTACCCCTGATTGTTGACAATAGCAGACTGGAAAATGTGGACCACTTCACATCTCAGCAGCCTCCTATCATCCAAAGCTGACATTGATGATGAAATACACCACCGCCTAAATTGGGAGTCCTCTCAAGACTGAGAAAAAGAGTCTTTGAAAACTGCGACCTCAAGGCCAAGAATCAAATTCTGGTTTACAAAGTGGTAGCGCTGCCCACCTACTGTATCAGAAACCTGGACCAAGTAAAGCAGGCACCTGAAAGCACTAGAGGCACATCATCAGAGGTGTCTCTGAAAAATCCCCAAGATCAGCTCGGAAGACGGACGCACCAACACTGGCGTCCTGGAGGAGGCCAACATTCCCACCATCACTGCCACCATCGCCCGACACCAGCTCAGATGGACTGGACATGTCATCCATATGCCTGACTATCTTCTTCCAAAACAAGTCCTGCATGCCGCGAGAGGTCGAAAGAAAAGGTATAAGGACAACATTAAAGCGAACGTCAAAAAGTGCCACATAGCCCTTAACACCTGGGAGGACACAGTAACCAATAGGGCGACTTGGAGAAAACTTGTCTGGGTAGGTGCTGCACTATATACAGTAACAACGATGTCCACCGTGCCGCGGAAGACAAGCGCAGACTCAGAAAGGAGAGAGCTTCCACCAAAAAGGCCCAAACTAAACCCACGACCACCACCGCTCAGCCCTGCCCACACTGCACCAAAAAATGCGGCTCCAGGATTGGCCACTGTGCCCACCTGAAGACCGACAAGGACCGAGAAGGAGGACAGTCATACTCAACCCCGAATGACTGCAGATGATGACGGTGTGTGTGTGGGTGTTAGCTCCTTTCAGTGTATGTGTGAATGTGTGTGTGTGTGTGTGTGTGTGTGTGTGCGTGCACGTGCGCATGCGCGTGCGCGTGTGTGCGTGTGTGTGTGTGTGTGACTGTGTGTGTGTTAGCCACATCCAGTGCTAATGCTAATCGCCCGCGAGAGGCGTGAAATGAGGTGTTGATGTTTGACGTGACGGCTGTGTCAGTTCCACGGCCATCGACAGCTGAAGGAGCGTCGGCAAAACACACGTGGAATCGATCAGTTCTGCTCTCAGCAGCAAATAAACTGCGGCTGCTGTTAACTTTTGTAAGATACCTCTGAAATATCTGTGTTTGCCGTTGGCGCCAAAACCTTGTGACGTCACCAAACCACGTCTGTTTTAATGAGGTTCCTGTTACAGTTTGGAGAAAGATAAATTATTTTAAAAAGGGGTTAGTAAGGTGCAGATGTATGAAGTACATTTTATTTCATTAAATGTACTTCATTAAATTCACGTTTCATATTTTGCAAGAAAAATTACTATCATCTTCATCCACAGTAAATGTGAATTAAATCAAAATGCAATAAGTAACATTAAATAACAAATACATTACTATTATTTATTAAAATAATACTATTATAATTAATCACTCAATTTCATTATATATTGTTTAAAAAATATATACATTTAATTAAATATATTTCTAAATAAAAAAATAAAAATAAATAAAATACTCACAAATATAATAAATCATTTTAAAAAGGCGTTGGTTTTGTTTTTTTCTCCTGACCACGGGCACAGGGCACAGAAAACACCCCCTCCAAAGAATGAGAACGTCACCCAAGCACCAATTTGAAGTGAATGGAATTAAATCTTAAGCACATTGTTCTGCACCCTGACCAGTGAAAGAAAACGGATCGAATGAACAATTTAATCCAATTGGCCCAGCTGCTCGTCATTCGAAAGCACTTTTCATCAGTTTGAAGAGAGCAACTCTGGTAGGGAGGGGTTCATTGGTTTTGTTGTTTTTCTTTTTGTTGTTCTCCCCCCCCCCCACAAACATACCATGTGTCAGATCTTTGAAAGGGTGCTCCCTGAGGAACGCCGCTTTGCCCAATTCTTACACCTTGCAACTGCCTGCGTCGCAATTTTATTATTAAACTGGAGAGCCTTAATTACCTGCACCCAAATAACGTTCACATCAATGAATGATTGTTTGAATTGTATTGTGCAAAACAAGATTAATCACCCAGATTGTTTGTGAATGAAATTGGTGCAATATCCATATCAAACTATGGTAGCCATTAAGCCAATAAACAGAAAATAAATAAAAAAGTGTAATTACAAAGGCTATGAATGCATAATACTTAAATATCGTTTGTTTGGGGGGGTAATTTTGATACTTGTTTTGTAAATTATTGACGCATTTCAAACTTCTCCTTTTTTATTTGATATGATGCACAAAGGAAAAAAAAACCCTACCTTAATATATTTTGAATAATAAAAATACTTAAGGGCAAAAGAATATATATGTTGTAGCGTCCCAAGGGGATGGATCTGTGGCCTTCTGTTATGTTTGACGCAAAGGATTACGGGTCTGGAGATGTCATGGGTCTCCCTCGTGTTTTATTATGTGTTTTCAGTCGTTCGGGATGTTCTGTTGGTCTCGGGCTGTGCTGTTGTGTTGGGGGGTGAACCGCACTGTGTCGACTGCTGTTGCTGACTGCTTTTGCTGCTGAGCCTCTGGGTGACAAATGTTCACACTGTTAAGATGTTTGTCAACAAACTAACACTAAATGTTTTACTATCTTGTTTTAATTAGTAAGGAAACTCTTACAATAGCCCATCAATGTTTAAAAACTACACTCAGTTTGAGTGACGTATGAACAGTTTCTCATCCTGGGAAATGATTGATTTGAAGTCAAGGGAGCCACATGGCTCCTGTTTAGGCAACTAAAGAGTCATAATTCATTATTTTTTTCATCATTCAATATTGAAGCCAAGGGAATATATATGAAAGGCAAACATTTCCCAGTGACTGAATAGGAAAATTGTGGAGATGATGTTGTAGAAATGAAATACCCCCCACACACACACTGGCTGAAGTAATGGAAGTGGAAAAAAAAAAAAAAAACATCCAGTCACTACATGCATAATTCATTTGTTTGCTACTTATACATTGTGCTTCATTTTCTGAATTGAATATTAGTCATTCTTATTTCATGCTGTAGAGGAGGGAACTGATTGGCTTGAGCACTCTGCATTTGCTAAATAAATCAGCTAAATATAGATTAAGTTATTATGGCAGTGGGTGCTGCCATACTTACTCGCAGTGAATAGTGGACGAGTTGATGCCTCAAGACAGGCAGCAGGGAATGGCTTTCCAGTCCGCTTGGGAACATCGCAAATGCATATTCTCTCCTGATGGAGTTTTCAGGTCCTTGAACATTGAGTATCCTAAGCCAATGCAGTGCACCTTTGAAGATTAAGATAGGGGGTGAATCATTTCGATGGTGGCGGGAGGATAACATGCGATAACACATTGCACATTTCTATATTGGAGTTGAAGAAAAAGCAGACAGTTTGTGTTCCCGCCACACAGAAGAGAACACACAAGTTGTAGAACTTCCATCCAGTCCAGAAAGGTGAAGGGGAATCACCAAGTCAATGGCAATTTCTGGGAAATTCATGCTCTGGCTCAATGTTGCACACGCTGGAGCCATGTTCCAACGTACCTCCATCTCCACATCACTTCACGGACACAGCACTTGCCTTTGGGAAGATGGGATGTGCGATAACGTTTTTCCAATGCAGCACAATTACAGATGATCAATGTGCTTCTTAATCTGCCTCGTCACGAAGTGAGAACTGACATCATCTCCCGGTGGAGAGGTGCCTTACGAAGTGATCGATTCCTCGAGCAACAGCCTGTGATCTGCGCCCTCTTCCTCGCTCCCCAGCTGAGAGGAGGCTGAAACACCTGCACTCTGAGCCAAGCAGATGGTTCACGTGCATGTGGATGTTATCAAATGACGCCACACCCATCTGGTCGGTTGTGGTGGGGCGGGCCTCCCACCTGAGCGGGGTCTGGGTGGGCGTGGGGGCCCACAGCCCAGGTTCTAACCCCGTGGCTGCATCTTGTGCCTGCACGTGGTGGTGGGTTGTATGTGTTCGCCTCAGGGGTGCAAGGTCTCCTAGCGCTCTCTGGGACTGGTTTATGCTCCTTGCTTCAATGGGGGCTGGGGGGTCTTCTGTGGCTGCAGGGTGGGCTTTCCTGTGGCTGTGGGTGTCTGCATGGCTGCGGGACTCAGGGGTGGCTTCAAGGCCTTTCAAGATTCAAGATTCAAGATTCAAGATTCAAGATTTTTATTTGTCACATACATATACATACTTCCATACATATATGCAGTGAAATGTAATGCAATGCACCCGGTGATAGCACACAATATGTCCTATATGTCCAATTTCTGCTGTTTGGAGGTGCTAATACCGACCTCATACTCCAGAACCAATTGGGATAAGTCCTGTACACTCACCGGTGGACACATCACACGCATACACATCACACGCATACACACACGCACACACGCACATATATATATATATATATAAATATATATATATATTAAAAAAAAAGAGGAGACCATGGAAAATGAAGAATTTCTGGCTTCAACTTCTGAAACAATCATTTGTCATTCGTGGCTTTAGTGGCGATGGTTCATATTTTCAGTGCATTATACGAGATGTCTGTTCCAGCTTCTCTATCTCTGAGCCTGCAAAACAACCCTTCTTGTATGGAGAAATGGGGTATAATGCTAATTAGAAACTGCAGGTATGTGGATGTCAATTCAGAATGATCCAGATTTGCTTGCTTGCAGATATGATGCACTTTTTCTGCACACAAAGTAAGATCATTTCTATTCACATATTGGTGAATGAGGCCCATTGAGAGCACCCAAGCAGCTCAATGCAGCAGTTAAGCGGTTGATACTGTTCAGCACACCATGTCTACAGTATGTGAAACTGGCTTTTCACCCATGACAGCCCTGAAAGCAAAATGTAGGGCCACGTTAATCCTGGAGGAGGATATGTGTGTGGCCTTGTCAAAGATCTCCCCACGTATCGACTATGTTATTAGCCGGAAGAAGCAGCAGCTCACACTGAGGCTGATAACACATACAAGGGGGATATCCTACAATTTACGTAACTTATTATTGCAGCAGTCAAAATAACTCATGTATGAGTGCCTATTTCCTGTATTAACTTTTATTTTTAGGGAGATGCTAACGAAGATGAAGTTTTGTCATTATTATGGAAAAACAACAGAATGAGAAAAGTCACAAAACAGGCTGCACAAATGCAATTCACTGCTGTCCATTTTTCTGCTTTCATTCGGTCATTGTTTTAATTAAATGATTGCCCAAAGAACTGAAGGCATTATACAGCGGAAGGCTGTATAATGCCAAATCCCAAGATAACAAGGACTTGTGGTTTTGCCTTTTTTCATTTGAAAATTCTCTAAAAGCTGTCCTCAAAGATCCAAACAAAGGCGAAATTGACCGATGACAATTATTTCTGCAAAAAAGTCAATGCGCTACTTGAAAACAGTAATTGCAAAGAGCAGCGGCAAAGCTTTATGCAAGGTTATCTTTTGGTAAGACCTTGCAAACTTTTAACACATACTGGATGTAGATAGCTGGCCTTGATAACCTGCACCAGCATCAAGGAGGTTTAGAGCCAGAAAGTGATTTTGTTCCCAAACAACATTTGTAGATTACATGTACCGAGTGAGCAAGGTGGAACAAGCCCGGAGCAGATGTAAAGGTGTCATGACAAGGGCTCCTCCCTGGTGTGTGTGTGGGGATGGGGTTTTCACTTGTTGCTGGTTGATTGGTCTAACGAGCAACAGGCGTACAGCCACCCTGGTTCTGGGCCAAATTACCTAGACCCAAGACAGGTGTTGCTGCTACCACCCCCACATCACAGTTTAGATGCCATTTACCATGATTTATCAGCAAAAATCACAAGGAATCTGATCTTTTCAAGTCTGACCTGCGAAACTTTCACATACAGTCCTAATCCTGATGCGTGTCAGATTTGTGGGAATGTAACCTCAGTCTGAGCATTCATTTTGGAATTAATGGGACTTTTACATTACTTCCTGGCTACTTGATTTTCATCATACTTATGAGCTTGTGAGGCTGTCCAAAAGGCTTAAGGTAAAATGTCGACTCTTTTTTGCCTTTATTTCGATTAGCTGACAAATTTGCAGCTAACTTCAAAATGGAAAGCATTTTGAAATTCAATAACTTCCACATTTAACTGACCTTTTAATTATCTACAAGATAATCTGTTACTGTAGGTGTCTTATCTGGGCCATATTACGGGCTTTCCTTTCATATTCTATTCAAACATCACCATGTCCCATGGCACTGACGAATCGCATATTAAGAGAGATTAATTATACATGTGGCCTACTTTCTGATGTGTATTATGTCTATCTAAATTTCATGAGAATCAGGGCTGTGTATGAAGAGCAAGTAGCCAAACATCAAATATATTTATATAGCCTTTAAACACAGTACAGACTCCTACAAACACCCCCTAGCCTTAACCTCTACCCGGGCAAGGAAAAATTCCTAGAAAAACCACTTGCTGTAGGAAAAAATGGAAGAAACCTTGTGAAGGGTCTACAGAAGGAAGATTGCACTTTCCAGGGCAGCCAGGCTGCAATGGTTGCCAGGTGGGCACCCATTAATGTTTATAGCATCATATAATGCGGATAAATGCACTGTAATCTATGGAACAATCATCTTGCACCCAATAATTCCAAAACTGTAATATTCTCAATTACTGGCTTACCTGTATACTCTGTGTGAGTCAGGATGCCCTTCAAGGGCTCTCAGCAAGTTAATGCCCTTGAAGGGCATTAACTTGCTGAGAGCCGAGTCAAGTCAAATGTATTTCTATGACCCTGAGTCACAGGTGCAGGGTTTTATAGGGTCACGTTTAACCAAGGACGACTGTAACACAAGTCCTTTGCTGGCAAGAATAGTAATAAAGTTCTGTCTTGAAACACATAAACTTGAGTCTCGGTTTACCAACCAGGCCAGAATGTCATTCCCTTTATAATGTACAATTACCTGATATTGATGAATGAAAACCCCACATGTATTTTGTCGTTGGACTCTCCTCTTTATGCTTCTTCACCTTCATGTGTTTCATAATTATTGTAATATTGTTGTGGTTAAGGAATAAAACATGTTGAGTATGACGATTTGTGCTTTTTTGAATAATCGTTGTGGGTTTATCGAGTTCAAAATTTCATTTGATAAGATGAAACCTAATAAATTCACATGGGGAATTAAGGTGTCACAGCAGCAAAACACAGTGCAAGTGAAGAAAGGGATATGAAATGAGAAGTATGCTATTTCTCATGTTATTTTTGTTATGTTAATTATGGTTCATAAGTTTGGTTAACATGGGGGTTATTTATTTTTTATTTAAATAACAGGTCAACAAAAATATCAATAAAGACAACATGACAGACAGATAAATTGTGCTGTTGTGGATATTGTAAAATAGAAGAGAATTGAAAACCAGAGGATACGTAATAAGGACAGGTGTTATATAAATCTGATTTGGGCAAAAATGTATTGATTGTCCCCTCTGTCTGCCATGATCAAGATAATGAGCACCTTTCAAAAGAGTTTGCGACGGGCTTTCCACAATAAAATAAGCATCAAAAGTACCAGAGGCAAACCAGAGGTAACCAAGGTAAAATACCACAAATAAAATCAATAAAAAACAAAGAAGAATAAAACAAAAGTAGTAGGTAATTATATGAAAATAAAACAAAAGGATAATTGCCTGCAGAACATGAAGTCCCATGGGACGCCAACCCCCCTCTAAAAGAACAGCAGCTGGGGAATATAAAGTCACAGTAGGGAGGATATTCCAGCAAATTAGCACTTTTCTAACTGTGTCACGCTATGGAGCAGGGTGGTCCAGGCCCGCTTCCCATGGCAACATAAAGGAAATTTTAATTAATCAAAGCAAAAACAATAGAACTTCAAGCATCCCGACAGCGGAAATAATCTAGATATTAAGAGTTCCATCACCCGGAAACAATCATGATAATAAAGTTACAAATAAAAAAGAGTCAGGTCTTGTGGTGAAAGGTTTGACCACCAATAGTCATTCAACTTTCCGACTCTTGGTTTATTTGAGTCAGTTGTGTAGCTTGCAGTTGGTGTAAACCAAGGCGAGCGAGAGGACTTCCAGTGAACGATGGATGAGTTTAATTCTGTCAGAATTATTAATTTAGGTCGAAGGATGCAAAGTGTGGATCCCAGGGATTTTTATTTTTTATTTTTTGCCCAATACTATCCAAAAATATATGTATTTTGGCAGAGAAATGCAAAGTGTAAATCATAAGAAATTATTTACTTCAGTCAAAATTATTTATTCTGGTAGAATGTGAAGTCACATTTAATAGGGATTATGCTAGATGCCTTGGACTTTAATTTAGTCCTCTTATGTTGAGTTTGTGAATCGTTTGCATCACTAATGTTACTTACCATTCTAAAATGAAGGCCACCATTCTTCAAGGCTAAAATACCAAGGAAAATGTGTAACGGATTATTTAAATATTCCACGTCTTTGCTGTTCATGTGTTTTCTTTTATGTGTTATGTGCCTTTGCTGCACGCTGCTGCTTGGGTCAGGGGGAAGGGACGTTGTGTTCGTCTTTGTCAGTTAGAGTGCCTGCACCGGTAGGTCACTAATGTTCACATTAGTGAACATTAGTCTGTAATGGTTTAAATTTTATTAAATTTTATTATGTAAAAGTGTGTTTATTGGTGCAGTACCTCACTAGAGGAGGCGGATCTCGATGGTACTACTTCGGTAGCATGTGGACAGGTGGGTGATGCTCCACTGGACACAGTGCACGGAAGGGTTTCTGTAAGGCTCATTGCTCACATTGCACAGCAGATTGGTCTATTTTGGAGAACATTTCCCTTTTACATAGGGTCAATATCTGTCAGCTGTAATGTAGGGTCCAATCTTAAAGGGAACAACTCTGAGTTTGTAGATGTGACTAGACTTGTGTTAAAGTCAGACGTCAGGGAGCCAGTGTACTTTATGGTGGATGACTCTGAGAAGTGCACTGTGCATGAATTGGAAGACCTAGTGTCAACATACATGTGAAAAAGGGGGCATCTCTGGAGGACCAAGCAGAAGATGTCTTGGGGAGGCTTATGAGGAGAGCCTGGGATGTTGTTAAGGTGGGCATATGCAGCAATCCATCCACTTATTTACAGTATCTAGTGGACCAGGCCTGGTGTTTGACATATTGAAACATACTGCTTTTTCGAGTATGCCCCTTGCTGACATTTATGCACATTTGCCCTTGCCCTCACCCGCAGGCTTATGCCCTGGCTGCATAGGGTTGGAACATTTTCTTTTCAATCATGGACCTCACCTCCGGGTTTTACATAGCGGAGATCCATGAAGGCGACTGGAGGTTTATGGCCTTTACATCACCATTTGGGATGTATGAATACAACTACATGCCTCAGGGGTTATGCAACAACCCCACAACCTTCATGAGGATGATGTTGAATATATTCGAAGACCAGAACTCTCTTATCCTTTTGTGCTATCTGGATGATGTTCTGGTGTGGGCATCTACCGAGGATCTGGCTCTTCAGCGACTGGACATGGTCTTCCAGCGTCTTGAAGCTTACAACCTGAATCTGGCCACGAAGAAGTGCCACTTCCTTCATGGGTCTGTGAAGTTCTTGGGGGATGTCATTAGTGTAGATGGGGTCTGCGCTGACCCAGAGAAGGTGGGGGTTATTGCTGACATGACTGAG
This sequence comes from Zeus faber, assembly GCF_960531495.2. Taxonomy (NCBI): domain Eukaryota; kingdom Metazoa; phylum Chordata; class Actinopteri; order Zeiformes; family Zeidae; genus Zeus; species Zeus faber. The sequence continues at coordinate 14,564,370 of NC_137197.1, forward strand.
ACTGATCTGATGGAAGATGGCACTGACATTTAATCTCAGAAGAAACTGAGATCATTTATTGGGATGGTAATGTACTACCAGCAATTCATAGAAGGCTGCTTGGCCATTGCCTCTCTTTTCAAATGACTACCGGAGCCAGGACATCTCGTTCAAAGGGGAAAAAGCGACGCCTGCCTGCCAGGATAATAACTGCAGATGATTGGACGGGAGAGTGTAAATGGCCTTTTGCCCAGTTGAAACAAGCTCTGCGGGATGGGATCTTGATGGATCACCCCAACCTCGATGAGCCATTCCTGTTTTCTCTGGATGTGTCAATCAATGGCCTGGAAGCTGTGCTGTAGCAGGTTCAGAAGGGGAGTCCTGCTGCAAGACCTATAGCCTTTGCAAGCAAGTCACTCAGCTACACACAGTCAAATATCCTGCACACAGACTTGAATTATTTGCAATGAAGTGGGCTGTCCGTTACAGGTTCTATCATTGGCTGCAGGGCGAGCGTTTCACTGTATGGATTGATAATAACCCCTTGACCTATATCCTGAAGAAATCTAAGCTTGATGCTTGTAAGCAGAGATGGGTTGCCAAGCTGGCACCCATTGATTTTGGCATCAAGTACATTCCTGGTCCAAGTAATGATGATGTTGCGGATGCCCTGAGCAGGCAGCCGTTTGTTCAACCCAGTGCACTTCACTACCTGACAAGAGTGAAACGAGATATTGGTAGCGGAGGCTAATGCTGTGTGCACAGACAAAGTACAGAAATTTTAATTTTGTCTACCAATCCTTTTGAGGAGGCCTCCAATTCCTCACTGGTTGTTGCTGACTGCCAGTCTTACATGGCTGCACCTTCAGGTGCTTGGTCTGGATAGTAAGTGGAGGCTGTTCTTCATTCTCTTAAGCGTTCAAGATTCAAGATTCAAGATTCAAGATTTTTATTTGTCACATACATATACATACTTCCATACATATATGCAGTGAAATGTAATGCAACGCACCCGGTGATAGCACACAATAAGTCCTAGGAAAAAGTACAAAAATAAAATAAAATAAAAAGTAGAAAATTCCTTTCTAATAGACCGACTAACTGACTCCTAAAACGTAATACAGTAAGTGGAATACTTATAGAATAAGATAAAAAATATATAGAATAAAATACAATAAAAAATAAATTGAAATAAAATGGAATAGGTAGAAGGAATATGCCTATGTATATACAGATATGTGCGTTTGGGGCATGATGTGTCTTTCGATGCACTGCTGCTGCCTCAGCTTCCTCAGGATTTGATGCCATCTGAGCAGTCTAATGTCGAAGCAGCATGATGGCAGTGTAGTAAGCAGGGTGTTCTTCTTTCTTGAGTAAGGGCGGAGAACTTTGAGGAGAGAACGTTTAAATGAGCCTGCTGGCATTTTGCTTCTACTTAAGCGCCAGGACAAGCTGTCCATCAGGATGGGTGTACTGTATCGTACTTTGGGGAATGTAGTTACAAAAAGGAAGGCTTACCTGTATGTTATCCCGGCATCAAGTGGTGAGGGTTGTGCATAATGAAGCTGGCCATCAGGGGCAGTGGAGGACGCTGTATGTTCCATACCATGCGTTACCATCCAATGGGCAATGGATCCTGTGAGAGGATGAGTTGGACATTAGGGGGCATGATATGTGCTGTCCCTGCAATGGCTAAACAGCCATGGCCTCAAGCATTGAAATCACTCATGTTCGCTTTGCTCCTCTCATGCTCATGTTTTAGAGGGTACCAAGATCGCCAGTTGACAAAGTTGTTGGCTCTGTTCCCGGAGGTCATTTATTACGATCACTATGTTCAGTCATTGAATTCTGCTATTGAGGACAGAGTGGATGGTACTGAGTACAGGACAAGAGTGTGGATGTCGGCGTCTCCTACTGAAAAAGTCTGGCGGATGATGCGATGTCCTTGAGCGCTCAGGCCGTTTTGCCTTCTTTGGCTGTATTGTCACTTTACAGGCTTTCATTTAGTTAGTGAGTGTCCTGTGTGTAGAGCTTGGGCAGGACGTAGCTGTCACTGTGAACGTGGACAATGTGTGTGCTGATCTACCTGTTAATGACAGGTCTGGTTCAGACCCTGCCTGTACTGACCTACCGGACTCTACGAGACAAGATCCTTCTCTTACCTGACCAACTAGTGACAGGCCTTGTTGATGTGCCCGTTGGCACGGTAGCACATGGCACTGTGACCTCTAGTGTAGTGGACAATTCTCTCGTTCAGCGTTGATCAAGTGCTGAGAGACTGATTAAGCTGGTGTCAAGACTTATTGTATTGTGGAACCAGAGAGCTAAGGATTGGGTGATAGTGAGATTGGGATTCTAGTCTTGTAGTTTATTTTTTGTATTGAGTGTTTTGAATCACTGAGTGTGTTTGACATGTGACAGGCATGTTGGTGTATGGAAGCTGAGAGGCCTGATCAGCCCCTTTACTTTCTGATTCCTGTAGGGAATAGTATAGTGACGGGAACATTTTGGTGATGTGATGAAGGCAGGGTATGCATCCTCAATGTTCTACTTTGTTTTTTCCTTTCTTTGGGGAGGTAAAGTTGTTATTTAAAATTGTATTTACTGGTTTGTTTATTTGTTTTTTATCTTCCATTGCTGGTCTTTCTACTTCTTCTAATCCCCAGTGGTAAAGTTAATTCAATACAGCCGTTTGTTATTTTGTTTTATTTATTTTTTGCAAGTGGAATTTAGTAGGGGGGAATAAAATTCATTATAATTGTTATAATTATTCCACTTGTCTAGCTGTTTATGTGGATTTCTCTCCGCCTATGCTGCCTGCTGCTGGTTGGGTTGAGCGGAAGTGACTTTGCGTTCGTCTTTGTCGGCGAGAGCACGTGCACCGGTAGGTCGCATAGATTAAGCTGTCGTATAAAATAAGCTGTCCTGTTAGACATTGTAAATATAACATGTCAGAATGTATGTGGTTCAATTCAAATGATTCGGTGTCGAACATAAAGTTGTTGTCAATACCTGTTGTGGATGTGGTAACTTTAAAGTCGCCATCTTGAAAGTTTTTCGTATTTGACCGTCTGAGCTAATGAGCACGTGGCATGTGTGTTTCGGACAGCACGTGCAGAGAGACAGACAGACAGACAGACATACAGACAGACAGACAGACAGATGGGCTGTTGAAAAGAGAGCTTTTCGGATTCCAGAATAATAACATGAAAAAGATGATGAAGACTGAGTCATTTACAACACAACGCAGACACAAGGCAGAATATAAGTGTTACAGATGCAGAGAGGGACGAACTATTTACACATGATGATTTAGAGATTTTCATTTATAATGGAATGGCAACATCAATGCACGTCAGCTTTGATGTCGACTTCCTCATGTTAAGTCACTTGAGCTCATAGTGACAGGACTGATGATACGATACCAGATCCCCAGGAGTCCCACTCATGCATTCCATCTCTATGTCTCGATCGTCGAAGACACCTGAAACCTGGCTAAAAAAATGTCGGAGGGAAGCCTCCTGACAGCCACGGGTGCTAAGCAGACGTATTTTTACATTTTTTACTAGTGCAGCTGACTCCTCACTTTCCCCTTAGTTTATTTTATGCCCTTTTCCCCCTAAAACGACTGCTTCCGTAATGTATGTGTATTGCTCGGCATCAGCTTCACCTCATTCGACTCTGTTCCTTCCCTCTGTTCTCTCACTCTCGATCTGCATGTCTGTGCAACACTTTTTTTTTTGACAGAGGGTAGAGAGAGAGAGGGAGGAACCTGGGGAGGCAGGGGAAGGGATGAGGGAAGGCGTAGATGCCGAAAATAGAAGACGCCAAAGGAAAAACTTGCACCTTAAAAAAGGCAAAGGCAGGAGGGGAAAAAATGGGGAGATAAAGAGGTTATTGTGAGGATCCCGAGGCTCAGGTGCCTGCTGATTCTCGCACTCCGATGTGCCCCGGATGACTGAATTTCACTACGTTCAGAAATACTCCCAAATTGGTCATGCTCAAGTTTTTTTTTTTAAATAACCCGTTGGTGCTCCCGCGGTATTGAAACGTTTCGTCATGTTTACGAGAGAGCTTACTTTTTTTTCCCATAGCCAACTGCACCGGCGAAGGGATTTGACACATTTCTGGAGGTTCCTACAGTACTACAAATATGGATATCTTCCACTTTGGAGCAGCCAGGTAAACTGCAGTGCAGTGCGTTAAGAAATGTTTTTTTCTTGACTTTGATGCGTGATCAGTGTTCATAATACTCCCGTACTCCCTCACTTTCCGCCCCCCTCCCCCTTACGTTCTGTCACCAACCGCAGGTCTGTGGATCCCTGGCCGAGAGTTAGAGAACCGCGGTAATTTACAACCAAAGCGATGCAAGCAACACGCTTTCACGTCTTCCACCGTTTGTCTCCCAATTTGCGTCTGGGTTTCTGACAACTCTTCTGCTTGTGCAGAATGAATCTGGAGTTGCGAAAACAAAAGTTTGGGGGTTGTTCTGTTGTTTTCAGACACTACTCTGGACAAGACATTGTGGGAGTAGAGTACGAGTCGGATGGGTGCTGGGTTCTGCTTCTGGCTGTGGGAAATAACAGGGTTCTTCATCGAGGAAAGATCTGAGAGTTTAAGAGAGAGCAAGCCTCTCAGAATAACATTTAGAAATCACTCACGTTTTCTTAGGCAACATTTGGAATATTAATGTACATTACATTTATGTTCTTGCTCGTTCGTATATCCAAAAGTTGTAAAACATTTTTTGGAGATGTATGTGAAAATGGGATCCTAAACTCAGGCCGACGGAGGGTTGTTCTGTCTGTCACCACCACTTAATTTGAGTCATGTCAACTACTCTCCCTGGTGTCATGCTCATTAAGATTCGATTGCAGACACAAATTTAGACTTTCATGCTGTTGGAGTAAGATCAGATTACAGCTACTGTTAATGTTAATGTTTGCCCATGTGAAAATCTGATAATATAATCGAATTCATAATGTATTTGTCCAATGAGTCGAAAACACAAGTACGCAAAGAAGGATAAAATAAATGTATTTCTTTCTTCTTTTTGGTATTGCAGAATTTGAACAAAATGACTACACAGCAGAGACCATATATACCACACATAACACACTTTTTAAAATTGTTATTTCTTTTCTTTTTTTACCTGTGATGTCAGCATGCTGCGCATACAACACAGAGTATTTGTCCCATTGCATGTTAATCTGCAAGTGGAGTTCAACTTCTCAACCTGCAATCCCACTCTTTATCAATCATCGAGAACCGCTGCAATAACTCTGTTCTGTGGACGACCTGTGAGATGACAAGAGCACAGCTTTTTTGTTATACAAAACCGCCACCGACCCCCCTCTTTGGACAACGACGTTACCATGCTTTTGTCTATAAACAACTAATCATCATTACTTCTTCAAGAGGGGGAGAATCACCACAGTGAGACAGATAAACATAGAGACAAACAACAATATGAAGTTGACAAAACATTAACATAGAAACATAAGACGACAACATGTGTTTGATAAAACATGATTAATTAAGTCGGCGAAAATTGGAACAGCAATAGCTCCACGTGGCCTCTTCCAGTGATAGCTATGGCAGTAAAGGACAAAAAGGGAGAAGCATGTAATCAGGAGGGTGTTCGGGGCTGATGCTGGTGGTGTGTGTGTGTGTGTGTATGTGTGTGTGTGTGTGTGTGTGTGTGTGTGTGTGTGTGTGTGTGTGTGTGTGTGCGTCCACTGGTCAATGCACGGGACTTGTCCAAATTCGTTCTCATGTACGGGGTTAGAACTATATTGTAGCGCATCCAAGCAGTGGAAAAGGCCTTGCGAAGGCCACATTAGAAAGATTTAATTTGCTGAATAAGTAAATATATAAGTATTCTCAAGGGCAAGTTTAACTCTACTCTGACAAGCCAACACCAGAAGGATATGCGGAGGACCATCTTGGAATCATTAAACAATGCATTTCATTCTACTGTTAGAACTCTGGAAAAATGTGATGGAAAAGTCGCAATGGCGTACCTGTAAAATGTAGATTTGAGATTGCCTTCTTCTTCAAGGAAACTGGGAGAAGAAAAAAAACAGATAAGCTTGAACTAACCTGTCAAGTTATTTTCTCCACAAATGGGCTTTTAATGCATTATTCAGAGGGTGGCATTCGATTTGAACTGCAGAAGATCACAGCTGAATTGCTGTAGAACTACCTGAAATGTGACCGTACCTGAAATGATGCTTTGGAGAGCTCTACTTTTCCGTCCAATGGGGATCTGAGCTTGTCACTCCTATATTTCAAAGCCTCATACACATGACTTATGGAAGTGATGACACGTAGAGAACAGATGCCAAACTCAAACCATACATACACTTAATAAAACAAATGAAGCAGATTTCTGCAAGAGGGGTTGTCTGCCAGTAAGTAAAATGATGGTGGAGATGATGCTGATGTTAGAGGTTTGCGTGCCTTTCCATTCTCTTATCTATACTCTATACATGCCTTTATGTCCTAGGAATGTTGATAACATGCTTGTATTCCTATGTATGGCACTGGACTGCCACTGGCAGCAGACTTGGCAGAGAGAGAAACACTAAAGAATGAACCTTGAATTATATACTCCCATCCCCCATCCCAAAAAATGCCTCTTTTTTTCTTAATTTCCGTCTTGATTTGCACCTGCATACCAGCTAACCTGTATTTGCATCGGACTCTGTGGTTCACACTTTAAAACTAGATTACAACGGATGACTTGAAGGGCCCAGGATCAGGGGTAGCTGTGCGCCTGTTGCTTATCAGAGCAATCGATGAGCACAGGTTAAATCACCCATTCCCACACACACATGGGAGGGGGGCTCTTGTCATGACAATTGTTCCATCTGCTCCTAGCGTGTCAGATCTTGTCAATAAAAATGTTTGTTATTCACCATCCTTGCCCGTGTCTCTGTATCAGGGAGCCCAGGAAAAGCCACTTGGCTGGCATGTGGCAAGGGAACTGCTACAATTGATCATCTCAGTGTTGAAGTCTGAACAGTGTTTTAGGGCTACTGACAACGCTACCCTACCAGCTAGTATGCAACAAAAAGTTGGGAGTATGACTACACGACAGGACAATCGGGGTAACTGTGATGAATCTTCCAAACCGTCACAGTTAAAATTTGAGGATTTGTTGAAATGTGTATGCAAGGCCCTTTTTTTTTTTTTTTTTTTTTTTTTTTTTTCTTTTAACCTGTGCTGTCAGCATGCTGGGCATACAACACAAAGTATTTGTATGCCATTTGCATCCAGGACAGAGTTAGTCTGCAAGAGGAGTTCAAGTTCTCAACCTGCAATGCAACTCTTTATTAATTCTTAAATCATCAAGAACTGCTGCAATAACTCTGTCCTGTGGACGACCTGTAGGATGACAAGAGCACAGTTTTGGTTATGGAGAGCCACCACCAACCCCCCTCTTTGGAGAAGTATTTATCATGTTTGGGTCTATAAACAACTGATCACTACACCAAGAGGGGGAGAATCACCACGGCGAGAAAAATAAACATAGAGCTGCTGGCCCCTTGCGCCTCCAAGCAGTGCAAGGGGCCCTGAAGCCCCCCGAACTCCACAGCCCCAAGGACACCCCCAGCAGCCGGGGCGCCCGCCGCAGAGAAGCAGCGCCGCAGAAGCAAAAGGTCAACAGCCACCCCCCACACCCCAACCTACACCCACAACGACAAGCAGTCCCCCCAGGGGGACCTTTCTGGATGCTTGTGTTAGAGATCTTCAGGGTAGTCGGTTCAGGTAGACCTGTGAAGACCTGTAGCTTGACTGTCTTGACTTGTCCGTCCCTTTCCATAGTCCCAACTACCTATGCATGGTGCCTCTTGATGTTCTTCTCCTTATGGTCTTCTCTTCGTGTTCTTCTCTTTGTGTTCTTTTCATGGTCCTCTCTTTAAATTCTTTGCTTCTTAGTCCTCTTGTGTTCTTCTCTTCACCGTCCTCTCTTCATGGTCTTCTCTTCTGAGACTTCTCTTTGTGTTCTCCTCTTTACAGTCCTCTCCTCATGGTCTTCTCTTCATGTTCTTCTCTTCTTAGTCATCTCTTCATGTTCTCCTCTTCACTGTCCTCTCTTCACTATCTATAGGCTATCTGTGCCTGGCTATTTGGCACCTATTTGTGTCTGGTACCATCACCTCTATCACCTCACTTCAAACCTCCCTGCCTCCTCCTGAATGCCCATCTCTCTCCATCTCCCTCTATCCCTCGCTTTCTCTCAGTTAATTCGATGAATCGGTGAATAAATGCCAGGCTTTATTCTACGTTGCGGCGTGATTTTCACCGCAGAAGCACTGAAGAGGAGCTGCTAATCAGCGAGCATTGTGTAAAGATGGTGGAGAAGAAACCAAGGGGCCTGAAGATGGGATCCAGATGATTAGACTCAAGAGCAGGAATAAAAGCCTCTGGCGTGGAAGAATGGAAAGATGAGAAGGGCTAAATCACAAAAGCAAAGAGGGTAAAAGCTTCTGAATTTAGTGTTCATTATCAACAAAAACACAGACGAAGCACGAAGGAAGCATTTTGACTGGTGCTCCATACACACAGGAGCTAACCATCTGTCTTTCCAAATACTGCTGCTGAGAGAGACGTCCCTCGACCTGCAGGAAACGCAAAAACACACACATGGCTATTAGTGTGTGTGTGTGTGGGGGGGGGGGGGGGGGTGCGTGTGTGTGTGTGTGTGTGTGTGTGTGTGTGTGTGTGTGTGTGTGTGTATTTGCGTTCATTTGGGGCCCACTTTTCTCATTACTCTCAGGCTGCCGTGGCAGTGCTATGAAGGGGTTTGTTCTCTACTGTAGCTGCGCTGTGTGTGGACCTGCATTAAACTGGAAATCTTTCCGTGGCAGATTCAAAATGTATTCAAAGATTCAAAAATCTGCAATGAAGCATGAACCGGAAACGAGGGCCTGCGTCCAGCTCCTCTTATGGAAACAATCGCATCTCCGTTTGGTTAAAGTTGATCTTCAAAAGGAATAAATTGCCGCAAAACCACACAAAATGTGTGTGTGCAGACGTCAACCGTGGCACAATCCAAGTGGGTGGCTTTCTGAAAAGTTGGACTGTGTCAGTGATTAATCACAGGTGACAATCTATGAACTTCCTTTTTTTACATTCTGTGTCTCGAAAAAACGACATAAGGAGCGAAAATGACGAAACGACACCGAGAATAGCGTTAGAGACGTTAGTTTGGAATATATTGGTGAGTTCACCATTCAAAGTAGAGTGATGGAAAGAGGCTGGAAATGTGGCGAGCCTGTGATAAGGGATGAGAACATGGGTGATCAGATAAGGTCTAAAACTGATGAAATAAGGAGAAATAGGGTTTGCGTCACAGTTAATGACAAGACCAACATCATAGACACTGATACTGTATTAAGGACCATGTCTGCAGAAACCCACACGTCAAAGCCTCCTTTAAAAGTCCATATTATTTGGTGACAACTTCCCTACCTGAGTCCTCAGATGTGTTTTTGATGGGATTATGGACAGAGTGCTTGGAGGATAGCGTTTAAAAAAAATCTCTGGCCCATAAAACACAGCGCTGTAGACCTCAAAAAGCAACCTTGCATTCATAAATGTCTTTGTCTAATCAGTTCTCGCTGAGACAAAGACATTTATGAAGGCAAGGTTGCTTTTTTCGCACAGCCGGAAATTTAGCACTATATTGGAGAACACAAAGTTGGACAACCCTTATTTTAGAGCTAAATGTGATTCCTTATTTACGGTAAATACCGACTTCCAACTGGTATTAATCTGCTTTAGCGAAGCCCAAATGCAGATCATATAACTTAAACTGACGGTTTGAACCGACAACTTGTTGACTTCTTAATTTGTCATATGATTGACTGTTGTATTGGCCAAAGATGGATTTAACTGTTTGAAGGATTGACACAAGCGCCGAGTGTCCGTCAACTAGCGACACCTCGTGATGAACAGTTGACAGATATTGACCTTATTAAGACGGATGTGTGGGGGGAAACATAGAGCACATAGTTAATTAGGCTTTCTGGTAGAATATATACAGCCAGTATATAGACGAGCCACTTTAAAGTCCTATCCTATATTGTATACTTTATTTGGTATCACTTTATAAGGAATGGTCATTTAATGTATTTGCGTTATGCATGTGCTCCTCTACTGTATATTTTGTTTCCGCTATCGGAGGTGGGGGTCCGCCGCACATGCGAGGAGTGAAAGGCCGCCGCGATGACTTTGATGGAACAGCGGAGCTAGATGTGGTCAGAGAACTGTCAACATCGGAAGAACATTCACAAAATGAACGGAAAAATATCCATAACCATCTATCACCTCAAGTGACCAAAAATAATCAATAGAAATCAATCAGAAGACGCTCTACTTGTGAGAAAATAATTTTGACCCTGTTGAGAGGATGAACCTGGATGAGCGTGGGAATAAAGAAAAAGGAATGTTGCCGTTTCAAATAGAATTCTAGGACTTTTAGTGTAGGGATCTTATGGATTGGCACATTAATGTCGCAAAAATGTAAGGTATCTGGATACCGTTTTGCAATTGTCAGTCCTATAATATCTTGTATAAAGTCGCCTAAACTTATGATTTGTTGTCCCCGTTAGTTATTCCTCTTCCCCCATAATAAATGTATGAAAATGCTCGGCGGTGTCGCTGTGTTATGGCTTTGATTAAGACCGCGTCAGCTAAATAGCCGACGCTGGGAGTGGGTGCAGAGATGGAAGAGAAAGGTAAAAGGGCAGCGGGGCGGCGCCGGCAGGAGAATAGCAGCTAATCATGTGTTTGACATTTCGGGTGAAAGATAATGAGAATGGGGGAAAGATGAATAGACAAGGGCCTCCGAGTGTGATAAGGAAGACAGGGTTTCCGTTAAGATGCCTCCCCTCTGGAGTGCGAGGGAGGACACCAAACAAAAGGAAGGGAGAGGGCAGCTGGCCGGCGGGGAGGAGGGGAGAGAGAGGTGGAGCCTGGGGCGGGGGGAGGCCGAGGGGGAGGAAGATGGAGATGGAGCAGGGAGGGAGTGAGGAGACCAAAGAATGGAGAGGAAAAATAAATAAAATAAGAGGACCCTCCTACGCCTGTCAGTCTGCTGTTGTTTATAAAAACAGCCCCCTGGGCTTTCAGGCTCCGGTGACTCATGTCTGGCTTCCCGAGATGGACTCGTCTCCATCTCTCTCTGATACAAACACTGCACACAGACACAGACACACACACACACACACACACACACACACTTAAAAATACGCAAGCAAATGCACAGGTTTGCATGGAGATACACGTTGCAATAACTGGATAACCACTCATCAAAACACACAAAGACAGACAGATATAGAGAGGGAATAAACACCACCATCTGTTGATTTCGAACTTCAGAAAACCCTCGATCCTTCGATCCATTTCAAGTTCTCTCAATTTGCAGGTGTCGCAGGCGTGATGTGCTTTTGCTCTCACAAAGCAACATGCACACACACACAGGCGCGCACACACACACACACACACACACACACACACACACACACACACACACACACAGTGGCCACCGGGATTCTTTCTTTAATTTGTATTTATTTTTCTAAAAGACGCATGTTCTGCCTCTGCTTAAGGAGCCACACTTTCATTTTTTCCTCAAACTTTTTTTTCCCTTCATTTCTGTTCCTGTTTCCTACTTCTAGAGATAAAAAAAAAACACGACATATCCACTTATTAGGCTCGATCATAACTGTCAAATACGTAGCTTAATATTTTCCCTAATCTGCCTCTTGGGACACAAACAGGAAGCACTGTGTCTGAACCGGATTTAGACAGAATAGGGCCAACGCTAAAAAGGACCGAAAGAGATTCCAGTTTTCCATGTCCCCCAAATTTTGAAAGGAAAAACGCCATCCCATCATCAAGGCCTGTTGTTGAACTCTGTGGGCTGGATGTTCTACCCCCACAAACAGACCTTATTTCGTTTGTTTGTTTGTTAAAGTCTTGTGAACATTCATTGATAAGTGTACAAATAACCATTTTGACCAGGAGATGAAGCTTCCCTGCGATACAGGATAAAACTTTTTTTCCGCCTTCATCTTTATTGTAAAGTACAGTACGGGCATGATATCGGAATCCGTTTTCAGAATCAGAATTACTTTTATTCAGCAGGAACATTTACATATACAAAGAATTTCTTCTGGTGAGGTTTACTGCATTTCACAGAGCATTGGCATTCAAAATGAAACAGCTTCGCAGACCGAAGAAATTGAGGATAATTTAAAAAATACTTTAAAAAAAAAACAAAAAAAAAAACAAAAAAAACAGAATAAATAAAAAGTAAATAGTCGAGTTAAAATGTGGCAGCTCCGCCTGCTACACGCTACCCGATTACCATTTTCAGGGCCCTCCAACACAGAGATACAGGCAGAAATGTTGAGTGGTAATATGGAACAAGCCGGGAGCGGATGGACACATGACATTACAAAGGCTCTCCCCGTGTGTGTGTGTGGGGATGGGTTATTTACCTGTTGCTCATTGATTGCTCTGAAGAGCATCAGGCGTACAGCCACCCTGATCCCGGGCCCAATTATTTCGACCAAAGACAGGTGTGGCTGCTTGAACCACACTACACCCACACCACATAAACATACACATAATGGTCAAATATATACATCCATATATAACAAATATAATATCCAAAAAATGCAAAACAGAAATAGTCAGATATAAAAAGATATACAAATATACAAAATGCGATACTATGCACTGCATAAATTATTGTTATGGGTATATAGGGTATAAATTCTAAATATTAATTATCACTATGTGCTAACTAGATTAGTACAGTAGGCACAGTATATGTAATACCAGTGATATTGCACATGTATTGTGCGTGCGTATTGTGTGTGTGTGTGTGTGTGTGTGTGTGTGTGTGTGAGTAAGTGAGTGAGTGAGTGAGTGAGTGAGTGAGTGAGTGAGTGAGTGAGTGAGTGAGTGAGTGAGTGAGGACATTCAATAATACACTGGATCTGAATTTAATGTAATAGTGGGGTTTGTTTTCTGGCCGATGGATCGCTCCTATAAGGCACATGATGGAGATCATTTAGAGCAGCTCAATCAACCGCAACTCTTCTTCTTTGTTGCTGTCCCTAAATGTTTGACACGTGATCTTATCAACCAATTAGAAAACTCAAAAGGAAAATTATTAATTAAATATAACTATAAACAAAGGAAATGTATATGTTTAATTATTATACCGCTATACTGCAATATATGAACTCATGAGCTATTAATTACTTTACATTTTGAATCTTATGTGAATTAATTTATGCTGATAATCAACAGGCTACACACAAGCTCAAATCGAGCCAAATAGAGAATAAGGAGAAAGCCTCGGGCAGTGCGGTTCTAAATCTCCATAAAACCAGTTCAAAATGGACACGTAATGATTTCTTCAGTTGGACCAGCGCAGATCGGCTCGTTTCTCCACACTTCTTTCAGGGTCTCGGCGGTTCTCCACGCAGAATTCTTCCAACGCAATGCTAATTGCTGCTGCAAACCGGAGGAGGGCATCACCCAGCGGCATGCAGTAATTATTTGAAATATATTTAAAGCCGCGCTGCCCACAGGTAATAACGAGAAGCATCTCATGTTAAACCGGGCGAGTTTGGTATAGAAGGGACGGGCGCACCAATTACTCCCTCTGCAGGGCCGAGCCTTTCGAAGTGCGGAGGGATATTATGCAGATGTTCAACAGCCGCACGCAACTTTCCACGGAGCAGCATCGGTGTACACCCGTCTAAATTAAATCGAGGGATTTGACCCATCTTCGGCGCGCCTCCGAGGACGATATTTCACGAGCGCTTCACCGCGTTCACCAATTTCCAGTTTAAAAATGTAACGTTTTTGAACAGCTTTTGAATTTAGGCGATTCCCCCGCCGCCTTGTTATTCGCTGCCATGGTGACAACGGCTTTCATTTTTCAATGGAATTTTTTTTACAATAAAAATGAAAAAAATACAGACATTAGTCGCAGCGGAGCTGTGTTCAAATCCCCATCTTTTTGTTTGTTTTGTAAAATCTCATAAAATAACTCACGGCGTGTTTCAGGGGAAAGTCAAAGAAATGGTTCGTCCTTTTGGGGAAGAAACTCAAACGGCGCTGTGTTCTGTGTTGGCCGAGAAGAAAAGATAAGAAACTATTTTTTTTTTTAATCAGCTAATGAGTTCGACAGCTTCTCCTTGTCAGCAGTTCACGGACTAAACCAAGTTGATGAAAGAAGATTATTTCACTTTTTGGCATAATTCTTAAGTCCCGCTCGTCGTTCTGCGGCGCAAAACCCTCGCCGCTTCGCCATCCTCCTCTTCCTCCTTTTTTCCCCTTTCTTCCATCGCTTTTCTCTCATCATTCAGTTTGCCCCTTATAGTAATACGTCGCCTCTCAGCCCCTTTTTTTGTCGCCCCGTGGCTTTGATTTCATGGCGTTGTTGTCCGATTGCCTGGGACGGAGATTCCATTCGACGCCGACTCTCCCTCCGGAGAAAGGAGAGGAAGGACAGGCTAAAAGAAAGGGATGATGTAAGGGGATGGTGTGATTGGAGGGGACAGAGAGAGAGAGAGAGAGAGAGAGAGAGAGAGAGAGAGAGAGAGAAAGAGGGAGAGAGAGGAGGTGAAGTGATGGACTGACAGGAAGAGAAGATGGAAAAAAATCACCAATGACAGGAGCCTGGGTGACGGGGGTAGATGGGGAGGGAGGAGACCGAATTAAGGAAAGAAAAGGACCAGAAAGGGGTAGAAATGAGAAGATTGGAGAGGAAGAGTGAAGGGGGGGGGGGGGGAGGAAACAAAAGGTAGGGTGTAGACGTCAGATAATCAGTAAGCTATGTTGGAAATGAGCTGCCTCCCAAATCAGACATCACACTAATTACGACGGCTATTACTGATTCCGTCTCCCAAACAGACAGCGGCTCAGCGAGGATCCTGATTGCTGATGAAGGCGTCATGTGGATTTCCACTAGTGGGTTAGGGGGAGGGGGTGGGGTGGGTGGGAGGGGGGGGGGGGGGGTTGTGAGAAAGCTGGAGCAACGATCCACGTACCGGTGTGCCGGTGAACGCATCGGCATGGCAACAAAGGATGGATGGATGAGCTCAACGTGCTCCCGGCGCATCACGCGGGATGAAATGCTGACTGAGATATGAAGTGTCTTGGAAGGCGACTGAACTTGTGTTTGATTAATTATTTTTGATTATGAATTTGAAAAAAAACAAAAAAACCATGCTACACCAGGGTCCCCGAACATCCAAACATATCTCACAAATGACTGTCGCTCGCAATGAGTTTTATTCAGTCACTTTTCTTATGTCAATTAAAATTATGAGGGATTGTGCCAGGGTGTGTACCAAATGGTGCATCAAATGGTCCTTTAATGATCTTCTGTTTATCTGTTCATTATCAGATTAAAAAAAAAATTAAAAAAACTACCAGACGTGCTCCATTGCATTTCCATGAAAATAGTGAAAATATGGAATTATTATTTATTATTTATTCATAATCACTTTTTTTTTTTCCTTACGGCGAATTCATTCTTTGGTACGATCAAAATGTACGTGTCTTTGGAAACATGGAAGACGTTGCTCTAAAACAGCCTTTAGAATGCTCTATTCTTCATCCAAAACCAATTAAAGCCAAGCATGGCCACTTCTCTGCTGTTGGCTGCACATACCAGCACAAATCTTTTTGGAAGGAACAGGAATTAACACCAACCGTCCATGACAACACTGCAGACGAAGGAAACTCAAGTATTTAAAAGGGCATACCTGTCATCCCTCCCGCTTTTCCCGGGATTCTACCCTGTTTTGAACCTTCTCAAATTTTTTTTTCCCAAAATCTCATGTTTTTTTAACCTTTCGGAAAAAGAATAGATAAAAAAAAAGGTAGGTGCTGATAAGAACCATCTCCGCTCCACTGCGCGTTTCTCCAAACAAAAGCAATAAAAACTGTGTGTTTTTATTGTAGATGTATTTATTTCCCCCGTTTCCTAATTGTGCGTAATGGGGGGATATCGTGCGCCCGCCTGCTCCCCAAGCCACAAACAGTTTGGGAGCGGTGCGGGAGCAGCAGCTCATTTGCATTTAAAACGACACGCAGAAACAGCCCATCGACAAACAGGAGGGGTAGAGAGGCATGCTAGAATGGCTAGAACGCATAATCTGAGTGATATTTTCAGCAAAGAACTTCAAAAATATGTTTTTGGGGGACCTGAGAGACCGATATTAATTTGTCGAAAAAGAAGCATAACGTGGGACCTTTAAAAGCAGAATTGACACACACACACGTTTCAATGCATCTCTAAACCAAATGGGCTACTGAGTAAAAACCATATTGACAAAATTAACAATCATATATAAAGTACACGCAGTCGAAGCCGCCAGCACTAACATCTTTGCTCTTATGAGCTTTCCTCGCCGGGTGCGTCTTCGGGGACCTCACAGAACGGCGCTTCGGTCTGCGCGCAGGCTGCGGTGCTTCCAGGGCATCTACCTTTGGCAAATCGACATGGCAGGCATGTGCGTTCTGTTTGGGAGGCATTGGCATTCATCAAACGGTTTGCCTGGGGTACTAAATTATATTTCATGAATAGAGTGTTTCTGTTGGCACTTGGCTAAAATTCCAAGAAAAATAAATGTTGAAGAGTGGAATTAAAACAAAGGGAAAAGAAAAAATACAACAAATGAGGCCCATTGTTGACTGAATGATTTTTCTGTTACCCCAGTGTACACGTCCATGTGTGTGTGTATGTGTGCGTGTGTGTGTGTGTGTGTGTGTGTGTGTGTGTGTGTGTGTGTGTGTGTGTGTGTGTGTGTGTGTGTGTGTGTGTGTGTGTGTGTGTGTGCGTTTACGTATAGTTGTGTGTGCCTGCATGATGAGCAGGGGGAACTGAAATTTGTCCGCGATGTGCATTTCTCCACCAACACATTCGTCTGTGACGACCTTGGAATAAGCCCCAAGGTTATTCAGCGGTTCCCTCTCTATTTGCAATACATGGAGTGTGTGTTCAAATAAATGTGTGTGTGTGTGTGTGTGTGTGTGTGTGTTTGTGTGTGTGAGAGAATTTTTATGTGGACGACACACTACTGCTGTGGCATTGGCCTAGAAAGCAGCATTAAACTCCTGTCTCAGCACAGGAATCCAGAGAACGCAATGCGACTACAGTGTTGCAAACACACGGGCACACGTGCACACACACACACACACACACACACACACCCGCGCGCACGCACGCACGCACACACACACACACACACACACACACACACACACACACACACACACACACAAGCCCCCCCCTCCCCCAATCTGGCTTGTTTTCTTTATGGGCCAGCTCGGCCACATCGCTGCTTAGTGTAAACTCCTATGACAAACAATCCAGTTAAACAGTGGACTGAGGCTGCGACCAGCTCCGACCAACATTTATTGCTGGGCTTTCGAAAATGTCCAGCGGCAACTTTATGTCAACAATGACCTTTGAAAAAATTGGGTTCTTCTCCAAACTTTTTTTATTTCGCAAGGGGTTTTCGATAAAACTATCAAGATATCCCTGTTAAAACCTCAGGTGTGACTCATGGGTACGGTATGACTTTCAATCCCGCTTCACACTGAACTCGACAAACGACAAGGACAAACTGAAAGTCCACTCTTTGCTTCTTTTTTTTTCGCACTGTGAAAACAATAGGGAAGAAGAGGGGGTTTTCAACTCTCCTTCAGGAACATGTTCAATGTACTCGCTGCTGTACTCTCCGGCATGTTTTGTGACGCGAAACCCAGACGCAGCCACTGGGTCGGATGCGATTGCGCATTCGATGTGGTGAACGGGCCACGTGCAGCCTCACAGCCAATGGACCCCCCTCCGAGTAGAACAATCTGAAACTTGAATTCCACATGGCAGGCTGGTGGACAGGCGCTAACAGCTCAATGATCATTAATGCAGGATTTGTGGAATTTGCGGATTCTCCATTGACGAGTCATTGAGAAAACACCTACGATGTGCAATGCCGAGCTGCCGAAAAGAAAGCCGTTCTCCTGCTGCCGTGACGGAGTTTACGCACCGATAGAGTCTGATCTGAAGAACGCATCGAGAGCGATTTGGATTGGATTAACGGCCTTGCAAATGAGATTGAGGGACACAACACAAAAGATCCGTTCATCTCACCGACGGCTTCGACAACCGCCATTGTAACAGGCGTTACATTAGCCTTTGCATTAAGCCCTTCAGTCTTTTAATCAATCTGATGGAAGCCGGGGATGAAGTCTTTCCGTAAAGCGAACCTCACGGAAACCCCGAAGCCGTCTCCAGCGAGGGACCCGTTGGCTCTCCGGTGTCGTACTATCAACCTTGAGACACACACATAGGCGGCACATGCCGAACTGTATTGTATGTAGCATACTGTACTGCATACTGTATCACTGTACTGGGTTATGGCATACTGTGCTGCACTGCTGTTCTGTTCGGCGTTACTGTATTTCTGCGCCGTACTGTTGTATACTGTACTGTATATCTCCACACACAGTACCTCAATTTATTCACATGCCACTTTAATACACATATCTGTATATACCATAATAGCCTATCCCATATACATAAGTCTATTCCCTTTATTTATATTTTGTACCCTAACTCTGTATTACTTTCTGAGTTATTTAATTTTATTAAATTTTATTTAATGTCATTCTATATTATTCGATTTACTTACTGCATTACATTTTAGGAATTCGTATCAGTTAGTAAGTCAAGTAGAAATTAGGTAGCTATTGTGTTCAGAACATATGCACATATGCACAATATCTTTCTAGAACATATTGTGCATAATCACCGGGTGCGTTGCATTGACATTTCACTGCATATATGTATGGAAGTATATATATGTATATATATATATACGTATATATATGTGATGAATAAACCTGTTGAATCTTGAATCTTGAATCTTGATTTCCAACAACATTGGAACACATTCGCCACAGGAAGCCGCTGCGTCCACTCCCACAACCTGGCACTTGATTCATGAGGTGTGGTCCCCAAATCACCAAATGTCCCATCGGCGGCTCCAACGTCCGGTGCATTAAAAGCTCCGGCTCCGAAAACCGTGAAAGCCCTCACGGAATCATTACACGTCTGACACGGGGGAGCAAAGTGTTTTTTAAGGCATGACCAGCATACATAATGAGTCGTGTAATTAGTTACTGCTCGCGAAGAGTAATTAGAAATGAATGCAATTACTTTTTCAATGGCTCACACGGACAGAGGAAGCGATTAACTTTCGCCGTCACGGGGAAGGGGGAAACAAATAGGAAAGGGGAAGCAATGGCGGCGGTGGGGGGGGGGACAAAGAAGGGGAGGGAGGAAGATGAAGAGGAAGATGAAAAGAGCGGGGGCGGGGGGAGAGGACGAGGATGAAACCTGCAGCGGGCGGAGTGGAATTTTGAGAAGGTGGGGGAGGAAAAAAAAGAAGAATTTGTTGGTTGACCTTGTTGTTTACCAGAATTACTCTAACTGTAATTAGCTGCTAGGGACAATAACCTCCCTTTTAATGAGACCCACTCTTGACTGTGTGTGTGTGTGTGTGTGTGTGTGTGTGTGTGTGTGTGTGTGTGTGTGCACACGCGTGCGTGCGTGCCTGCATATGTGTGTGTGTGTGTGTGTGTGTGTGTGTGTGTGTGTGTGTGTGTGTGTGTGTGTGTGTGTAGCATAAATATTTTCTTTGCTTCTTTCCTGAAGGCAGTCCTCAAATTGAACGCGTCATTTTTAAGTAGGCCTTTCTCATTCCACACATTTGTTTTATTAGCTATTTTACTACTATTTAAAAAAAAACTCAGGGGGAGAACAACAAAATAAGCGTTCACGGTGTTGGCTCCGGTGCGACTTGGTATCCCTGGGGCTTCTGCACGGGGGGAGAGGGGGGCCGGCCTCCAGACTGCACCGCCCCCCAGACAGGCGCGAGCGGCGTTTGCACAGGGATTATAAACTCCCCTCTCTCCGACTTTGTTCCCCAACTTTCCCTTTTGTTCGTCTTCCCTCCGTCTGCACTCACTCGTTGCTCCTTTATCGTCTCTGCCTTCCCTTTGTTTTCCTGGTGTCTCAGTCGCTCCGCGGCGCTTTTTATGCCTCGTGATAAGGCGTCAGAATAAAGACTTTACACTTAAAGGGCGATCATGCAGGGAGAGAGAGAGAGAGAGAGAGAGAGAGAGAGAGAGAGAGAGAGAGCGAGAGCGAGAGAGAATGAAAGAGGCGAATGGAAGAAGTCCGTCTGAAACGCTGCAAGTATGTAAACACACTAAACACACAGAAGTACACATGCATAGTTGAATGAATGAGCGGCCACGCACACACAGAGGCAGCGTCTCCATATTTTATCGTGGGGTCCCAGGCAGCGCATAATCCTGCAGCGGCCGACACTTAGCGAACCTGTTGTTCTGTGAGAATCCCCGATTAACGCCGAGCATGAACACGCTCCATGACACAAATAACCGAGCAGCCTCCGATACGAGCGCGCAGACGCTCACATAAAGGGTAATTTACGACAAAAAAAAAACAAAAACCAACAAAACAAACACCGTTTCTCTTTTCTTACAGCGGGTGTTTTGGTTTTTGATTTGTTTCGTGCCGAGAGAAAAGAAGGGCGGCGGAGGTGGGGAAACTGGAGAGAAGCTGGGGGCTGGGGGTGCGGGTGGGGGTGGGGGGGTGACGATGCCCTGCGATGCCCGTGGAGGATTAGGAGACAGGAGGTGCGATTGGATCATCTGCGGCAGATCCAGGGTCAGCTTTCCGTGATACATAGCGGAAGATGAATGGTCAGGCTGGTTCCAAACAGGCTCTGTAGCGTTTCACTGTTAAAGAAAGAAAATAAACCCTGTGAAACTGTGACATGTGGGAATTATCGTGCGTTTAGGCAATTCTTTAATTTTTGATTGTACATTGTACAAAAGGGCAAAAGTATCAGGCGACGCTGATAAGAGCTGGACTCGAAAAAAATCAAATGTCCACATGGCACGGCTCGGTCCGCTCAGTGTAGGGCCAGATCTCAAGGGGAAGGCAGAGGTGAAAGAACGTTTTTTTGTAATGCCTGATGCCTTTCTTTTGACTGATGTATGAATGGTCGTTAAGCTGTCCGGTCCCAACCACTCACGCATCCATCACCCAACCCAGGGCGCTGGCGCTGCGGGGGTTGCCAGTTAAGTCACCTGAGTTTGTTGCCGGTGATGTCCTGACGCAAGACATTGCAGCTCTTACCTGGCAACCCCCGTTTCACTGAAACCCACGGAGGGCGGCGGTGAACGGTTATGCGTCAAACATAGTTCTAAAACGTAGCTGCATTTAAAACGAGTATCTCCAACTCCAAAAAGTATCCCCTTAAGTCTTGGCTGCCACGGCGCGCGCTAGAATAACAAAATGTGTCACGCCTTGCGATCCTCATCCTTCCTAATTCAGACTGGGATGCGGGGAAAAAAAAAAAAAAGTCTTTATATGTGTGAAGCTGTCTGATTTTGGAAGTCATTTTTGAGAAATGATTTCGGTGTATCCCTTCCGTATCACTGTATGATACAATAACACGCAATAAGATGCTCAGCTGTGCAAGGATTTAAATGCCATAGAATATCGATAGATAATGTGCCACTTAATGATATAACACAGAAGATACAGGACAGAGTGGAGTAGAGGACATATTAAAGAGTTTAGTACAATATGAAAAGATGTAAAAGAAGATAAGACCACAATGTTGTACATTGAATGTCGTAGAATTATGCAAAAACCTAATTTTTAATATTTGAGAATTGAATAAATGTATTTAATGAACCATCAGTCTTGAGTTTGCCGCTATGAATATAAAGTAGTAATAATCACATTATGCACAGGTGTATGTGTGTATATGTGTGTTTGAAATCACAGCATCCGCGGGGGGAGAATTACCTGGCGGAGGAAACTGATGAGTCCAGTAAAGTAATTACACCGCAGTGATGGCCTCATCAATATTAACAACTCATCACAACCTCACCAACGACTTGATAGCGGCTAAGTAAAGGAGTAAAGAACTTGAGGAAGTTGAGGGAAGGAAGGAGGGGAAGCGTCTCGTCAAACGAGGAGAGTCTCTGGAAGCGAAAACCTCGGAGGTGGTTTTGGCAGCACTGGCTTTTAAGCGAAGTGGAACCCACCCCAGTTGAGTGATGGGAAATGGGACCGGGGGAGCTTCAGAAATCCTTTAGAGGCAATGGGGAACCGTCGCCGCACGGGAGGTTTTTTCTTGGATTGGATATAGCCGCTATATAGATATTTTTTTTCATATTTATTTTTTAACCTGTGCTGTCGGCATGCTTGGCGTACAATCCCCATTATTTTTATGCCATTGCATCTGGGACAGAGCTGGTCTGCAAGTGGAGTTGAGCTTTTCTCATCTTCTCAACTCATCTCTTCCGACTGCACCTGGACCCCGTTTGCACTGACCCGTCTCTCATAAAGATCAACATCTCCATCCCTTTTACTGCTACACTGCATGACTATTTCAGGCCCTATGCCCACTAAAGCGTAGAAAAGAATGCAGGTTCAAATGGAAAATATTCATACACACACATTCATCACATGCATTTTTGAACGCGAAAGAGTCTATACAGCACAAGTAAATCCATATTGTATCTATATCCAAATGATGTATTTTATAATGCTACATTTCTGTTATGTGGATTTACCTTTATGCTCATATTTTTTTTATGCATTTTATTAATTCATTGTTTTACAGCCCCTTCAACAGAATCAATTATTTCTTTCTCCTGCTCCTTGACTGATTTACGGTGGATGCCTTCAACCGACCGGGTCACGGATTCATTCTTCTACTCCAACTGAAACAGGCGCCTCCTGATAGGTCGTAAAAACAAGGTCACACACCTCATTACTGGCCATTCCAACCCTACACCCGATCATGTTAGCGGGGTCATTAAAATGTTCATCCGTCACTAAACACACACACACACACACACACAGACACCTGTCAGATCAATGCATGCATATAGTACCAACATAGGTGCAAGCTGTTGGTTTGAGCCTCAACGGTTCTGATCTTGCAGATGTTTTTACTTTCAACCGCTCTGCACGGGAGCTTCCGCACACACCTGAAGAAATACACAACAGTAAACCTTGGTGATCTGTCCATTTTAATCCATCGGGTAATATTCGGTTTAATATTGTTCAGTTTATCTCGGCATCTGTGTGCTATCCTGAACAAACCCAATGCATACGGCAGTGTGGTGCACATACGATTTCAGGGGCCGGGGAGTTGGGCGTTGCCGGGGAGAAAATCCGGAAAGGGCGAGTATCAAGCAAGAAATGTGTCCAAAAAACATTCTGTGATTTCTTATGATTTCCCACAACAGGAGCAGTGCAACTCAGACCCAGACTCAATGTGGCGAGGTCCAGGGGCATCCTCCCTATGGAAGACGGCTTCATGCAAAGAAAATTAGGAATGACTTGCGCGCCACACCCGGGGAAGGGCAAACACAACATAAATCTGTCGCACGTGTCGTCTCTCTTGTGCTGTTGGCTAATTTGGTATAATGTGGGGCGACGGGATTTGCCATTTGAAAAAGGGCACTTCCGAGACACATCACACCCCTGCTTGGAGTGAGCGGGGCTGAGCGCAACAGCGCGAGCCCAGTGTAAGCCCACTCCTCGGCGCAAATACCCACTCTACAGCTCCAGATGGCGATGCAAGACTCGCAAACGATTCCTTCGCCGCGAACACGTCTTAGAAACGGCTCTTGCGTCGGGAGCCGCTCCGGCCAGGGAGTCTTTCGACGTTGTTCAAGTCGTTCGTGTGACTGCAGCTGGGTACACGGGCTGGACAGAGACTCAGCCCTCACGAACGAAAAGGAGACGGGAGTCTTGAGTCACACGTTTTCCAAGTTTGCCCGCAAACAGAGTCGATGACACATAAACCCAAAGGAGACCTCAAACGAGATCTGTGAGTCGCGGGTCGCGCATGCGCCTCGAGCAATGCGGCAAATCTTCTGCTCAGGAACTAAAAATAATTACTAAGGATTCGTTGAATGTGAAAAATGGGTAGAGGGCGAGTGGGGTTTGCTCGATTTTACTAGATTAGAATTCCAAGTTGAGTTCATAGACCAGGGACGCACAAGGCTCGGTTGAGAGCCCAGGGTGTGTGAATACCCGCGACAAGGACACACAGGCAAGTTTTAAACAACATATTGTATTGCAATATTTTGGAAAAACAACAAGTGACCTCTGGATCGTAGGTTAACCTGGCTTACACATTTAATATAATTCGATTGAATGTGACTGCATTTGACTCATAGCTGACCCGAGTCTTCTGACTCTCGTTCCACTAACTGGATCAAACAAAAACCGAGCGTATCTTTTTACTGAGACGTAAAAGAGCCGAATCCCCAAACGGAGACGAACCTATCGTCACTAGTTCCTAGGTGCTGCACCAGTTAAGAGCGTGGTACTTGATGGTCACATGCTGCGAGTGATCGGAGGGCCCCTCGGTTCGATCCCTGGTTGTGTCTGGTGCCCGCCAGTCCCTAGTCCCCCACCAAGGTTACACAGATGCTAAACTTTTCGTTGAAATGAATACCCGGGGCTTACAGAACCATATGTCGACTCAATCGTGCATTGAAGGGAACATGTACAACGTACATCTTATAGTAGCTGCTGTTGCACTTGGCATGGACGTTGCAGGATCAACACATTTTGGGGACTCCTCCACCTCTCCTCTATGCCCCCCCCCACCCCACCCCCACCGCCACCACCCCAGCCTCACAGATGGCATGTTTAGTGCTTGCTGGCTGCTGCTGCTGTTGCTGCTGCTGCTGCTGCTGCTGGTGCTGCTGCTGCTGGTGCTGCTGTTTGTGTGTTGCTAAGAAGCTAAACTCCCCCAGAATACCCACCGGGGGAGACGCAGTTAGACTCACAGTTAAACGCAACTGGTACTATGAGCACTATAATCAAACAATCATGTTTAATTATACTTATTGCAAACGTCTCTGTGCATACTGAGCACTTATAACTTCAAATTTAAGCCTTAGTCGGGTGCAATGTCTTGTAAATAGGAAGAATTATTGGCAGTAAATGAGTTTTGCATTTCATAGTTATTCCATTACTTTCTCGGGGTCTGTTAACCGGAATCTCCCGTACTGCTCAGTGACGTAAACTTTTGGTTGTAATTTGTATGAAATGTTTGTTTTTTTAACAAGTTTATGTCGTGTGCGAAAGATAACCACACTTGCCGCGCATGTTTTGCCTTTTTTTTGCCTCATAAATTAATCCCACCCCATTGTGAATATATCTGGATTTAAATGTAATGATCCTCCATGATTACTCACAACCAACCTACACACACACACACACACACACACACACACACACACACACACACACACACACACACACACACACACACACACACACACACACACACACACACACACACACACACACACACACACACACACACACACACACACGATTGAACACTGACTGGCCCAATAGCCAGAACAAATTGAATGTTGGGGCAGTCAATTGGTATATCTACTGTATATATATCTATCTATATAGATAGATAGATATACAATATCAATATCAAACAATATCTTCTCAAATTTATATAAAAAAAAGCTTGCTTCTACATAGAATATTAAATACCCTGCACGGATCAAATAAAACATAGTGTCTTATTTGGGAATCGGAGCACTCAGAACGTAGGTCTACAAGACGCAAAATAACAGAAGTTATTAACAATTCTAACCACTAAGCAATGACTGCTCAAATCAACAAAATAAAAGCCAACGGCGTCAGGGTCATTAAGTAAAAAAAAAAAAAAAAAAGGAAAGATGACCCGATCGTTTCTGCTGTCTTTCTGCTCATGCCACGCTCTCTCTCTCCCTCCCTCTGCCTCTCTCGCTCTCTCTCTATCGCTCTTTCTGTTTCTGTCCCTCGCCGGCCGAAAAACTTCACTGCCCTGTCGCTTCCATTCTGTGGATTGCTACAACGGGAAAAAATGTAACCGAGGCCGATCTCGAGTTCTATTTACAACCACGAAAGGCAAGCATGGCTGAACCCCCAGATGTGCTCTGTCTATCCCTCCTCCGCTCTGTTCAGTGCCGGGGACAGCGCCGTGTGGCCCTACGCAATCACCCTGAACGAATGTGTCCCTGACAAACCAACGGAAAAATAAACCAGTTAAATTCTGTCTTAACTTTCCTCAGTAGAATTGCAGGATCCATGTTTGTTTGTTGAACTTCTAGTGCACAGAAGAAAATACACCTGCAAACCGCCCGCCCCCCCCCCCCCGGCCCTGATAGACACACACACACACACACACACACACACACCCCCACACCAACATGCACACACACCCGCGTGCACACACACACACACACACACACACACACACACACACACACACACACACACACACACACACACACACACACACACACACACACATACACACAGGCACACGCATGCAAACACGCACACCCACACACACACAGATATCAATAGTCTGTAAAAACCAGATTTATTTGCAAATGCATTCATTAATCTCTGTGATGAAATCCAATGCCTTTCGACGCAATCAACAGTGCCATAAAAACCACTCGTCAATAGAACCCTCAGCACCGCGACGTCGTACACAGGGTTTTCACAATCAATACTCATATTCCAACATTTAAAAATAATCACTCTACATAACACCCTCACCTTGACTCGGCGCATGTCAAGGTGATGGCGGCACCCATCCGACGGCGCTCACGTCAGTCGCCACGAAGTGCCGAGAGAAACCGGCGCTGAGATGCGTGGTCTCCATCACACCCGTTACCACCCTTCCTCTCCAGTTTGCCGACCGACCGGGGAAAACAGATGGGTGGATGATGCCGTGGCCCTCGCTCTCCGCTCAGCCCGTGAACTCCTGGACAGCCCCAGCACCCACGCCCGCATGCTTTTTCTGGGCCGTAGTTCGGAATTTTAAGACTGTCCAACCCACTAAGTTGGCAGCAAAGCCAGCAGATCTGGGGCTGCTCACTCCCACCTGCAATTGGATTTTAGATTTTTTTGACAGAAAGACCTCAGGTGGTGAGGGTGGGGAACAAGGTGCCTGCTGCGTCGGGCACCTTGGATCACACGACAGGCACACTACAGAAGCAAGGCCGGCCCGAGCCGTCAGCCTCTCACCCGGGCCGACGGAGCGTCCTCACCAGAGTGGCGTGGAAACACCACACTCAAGGAGAGGAAGGCCCCGTGGAGGACTATTAAAACCACAGAGAGGATCACAGGAACTCAACTCCCCTCCGCGGACGCTCCGCTCACCCGCCACCGCCGGGACAAAACCCGTGGGGCCATTCTAACAGAGACCCACATCACCCTGGACACTCCGTTTAGGTGGAGAAGCTCCAGAGACGCCAGCTGAGAGCAAGGACCACCACCAACCATAGAGCACTTTCTTTCCAACAGCCGTCAGACTACTTTCAAAAGACATTCAAGCTGGTGTGATATACCTCCTCCCGCCAGTCTAAACTCATCTCAACTGTGATAACCGTCTGGCGCACACACACACACACACACACACACACACACACACCATGTGGGAGCTGCGCCTGCAACGCCAAGGATAAGGAGAGAAATAAAATAAAATAAAATAAGATAAGAGGATAAGATAAGATAAAAAAAATCGATTCATCGCCAGATTCCGTTCAGATGGCTCATCTCAAATCAGAAGAGACAATGGAATACACGGTTGATTCTTATCATCATTTTGAACTGATATAAATTGGGAGAGCACCACGAATATTAACACCCATAAAACAATGGTTGACAGATAAACAATTTTCAGCCAGTTATTTATTTTGTATCGCCTCGGGCTCTGCGTCGTGCAACTCGCCCCGGCGGTCGTTTCCAGTCGACTGTCCAGCAGGGGGCGCTGACGCACACTTTTCGGGGTGGGGGGGGGGGGGGGGTCTGGCTTTCGAGCGCTACGTTGGTCGCTCTCCCAGAATCCCCGGCACCCGGAAGTGCCGGCCGCGGCTTGGGTTTTTGTTGTGAAGATGATGGAGGAGGAAGAGCTGGAGTTCGCCGAGGACCTGGAGGCGATTCTGCGCCTCACGCCGGAGGTGCAGCTCGCTATCGAACAGGTGATCGGCGTGTATTCGACATGGGTCGCCTATCGAATCGGGGCTCGAAGCGCTTCCGCTGCCTTTTGTTCATTCATTTCTGGCGGAGAACTCACTGGGTGGACCAGACAGCTGGATCCGCATTTGATCTCGATCTCACCAGAATATACAGAATTTTTATATATATATATATATATATATATATATATACATACACATACACATTCACATACACATACACACACACACACACACACACACACACACACACACACACACACACTATCCACAGTGATACATGTCTTTTATATTATTGCCTGTAGCCAGTGATATAAGTGCTACTCCCTGTAAACTTCTATTCATGTATACATGTACATCTTGTGTGTATCTTGTCTTATCGCCGCCTTCCATCACCACAACCGCAGTGATTCTCAACCTTTTCATGTCAACGTTCCTTAATTTGATACGCAACTAAGCCCTGGACCCCCCCCCCCCCCCCCCCATTTAATTTCTGCGACCCCAATCTGACAAGATATTTCTTTTAAGGCATGATTACGTCCAGACGTCCAACTATACTGTAGTTACAGTGAAGGGGAAAGTAACAATATGATCAAAACGTAATTATTGTACATTTTTCTAACAGTGCTGATGAAAGAATGGTTGAGTTGGAACTATTAAGCATTTTCAAGTTCAAGTTCAAGAGATTATTTGTCACATACATATACATACGCTCATACGTATATGCAGTGAAATGTCACGACACCCGGTGATTACGCACAATAAGCTCTATAAGCTCTAAAAATACCAAAATATACCAAAATGTGCGTCATCGACACAAGGCGCTCGCGTAGGCAGCCGCAAGGGGAGGCGCCACAATCACGATTCTGGGTTCTATAATTATATAATAGAAGAAGTTGACTGTGTTGTATTAAATATACATTTAAATCCTTTGCTGTGGACCCCCTGGGACCTCTTGAAGGACCGCCTTGTAGGATCCCTGGGGGTACTTCAAGAGTTTGTCCCCGAACCCCACGTTGAGAACCACTTCCCTAACCAAAGAGTCCAAACCAAAGTTATTTAGTTGACATTTTTTCTAAGAAGTGGACTTTATTATTGGTCGATGGGTGGGTCATTGGTTTGTCCACTGTTTTCTGTTGACTGCTAATTGTTTTCACGTGAATGTATTGTTGAATTTGACTCACATTTGAATAAATAGTCCAATGCATTCATTGTCAATCTACATACCTAGCCTGTGAATAGAGATGTGAGCTTCACCACCTCGAAATAAAATATAATACAACATTTCAAACTGTGTCTGCCCCAAGGTTTTCCCCAGCCAAGACCCCCTGGACAGAGCAGATTTCAATGCTGTGGAATACATCAATACACTGTTCCCCACAGAGCAGGTGAGACTGTCTTATTGATGCTGTTTGCTAAGGTTATAAGTGCAACACCAAAACTAGGTTACATGAATCACTCGGTCTCAGTGGTAGGAAGACCAAGCGTTCCCCATATATTATTGTTGTCCAACTTAAAAAGTAGAAATTAAAAAAAAAAAAAAATCATTCTACCTCAGTGAAGGCCTGACAACACCACTGAGGTTTTTTGGGTTTTTTTTGTATCGAAGGGGAAACAAAAATATGCTACAGCTGATGGCGTCAGCTACTGTTATTATCCTGTTTGTCCATGTGGGGGCACTGCTGCTCCTGGTGTTGTCTTAAGAGGCTTCTTGTGAAAGCAGTTGAATTTCTAAAACAACTCCCCCTCATCTATGGACTATGGACTCACTGTGAATGAAGAAGGATTATGTGTTGCAGACTGGATTCTAGTCATTTCTATGATTTATCAACAGTTGTATATTCCTTTATATCCTCGGTTAACTTAATTGTTGTCCCAGTAATCGCTTCAATCTTGTTCTATTATGAGCATTTCGGCTTAGAAATAGGAGCCTAAAAGATATAAGACAGAGATGCATATTCCTCTTAAATCTGGTCCATAATCTGATTTCCACAGTCACTGGCTAATATTGATGATGTAGTGAACAAGATCCGCCTGAAGATTCGGTGAGTCAGTGTTCCCATTAAAGTTTAAAACTGATGTTTTACAAAGTAACGTATGTAGCCAGAACATTGTTTATGTCGTATACAGGCATCTGGATGACAACATCAGAACAGTGGTGAGAGGCCAGACCAACGTGGGCCAAGATGGCCGACAGGTGAGCCAAACTGCAGGGCACAAGCCAAAATATTATGGATTATCCATCATTTTGTGTGTTTTCTGTCTATGTTTCCTGTGATGGTATGATGCTCACAGAAAATAAATTGCACATAAATATTAAAAACTAAAAATTACATGATGCAATTTCCTATAGGTATTTGTTATTGTTTAATAATTATAATAGTACTTATAAAGTCATTATAATGAACTTGGGTAAAACTAAATATTTATCCCATTATGAGATGTTTGAACAGTGCTGTTAGTTATTCCGGACCCAGACAAATATGTTTCTGCCCCCTCACAATCTCTTTCCATCCTCCATGCTCGCTCCATGGAAAAGGACAGGATGACTCAGATCCATTCCTGCTTTTCAAACAGTCCCTCTTCATGGAAAACATGTCTGGGAAGTAAATTCCCAGCCGTAAATACAAAGATTCCACTTAAATCCTATTGTTTGAGTCTTGCCTTTTTTTTTTTTGTTGTTTTTTTTTTTTGCTGCGGCGGTGTGTCAGAAGGGAATAGCGGTTTTAGAGGGAACGTGACACCTGATGGGGGAGCTGAGTGTTTATGAATGGAGGGGTGATCATGTGTGCGGTGTCACCAGCGTGCCTGGTCTGGTGGTCTTGTCTTTCCCACTCAGCTACTGTTTGGTAACCCAGACCTCTAAATCTACCCCTCCACCCCCCGTGCCAGTGACATTATACAGTCACACACAATCATTCTTTTTCCTTTCCAACCCCTAATAGCCGTTCCCAAGCTTTCTGTGGGGAAAATTCATTTCTGGGGACGGAAAGCTGGAGAAGAGATTTATTCCACCAGGGAGATGGAGAAACATGATAAAAGGACAAATAGAATATAAAAAAAAGAGCTTATTCATTTATGGCCCCCCCCTCATATTTTGTTAACCAGAAAGAGGCAGTCGAGCTGGTGGGGTGGCGGTGTGAGCATACCTGGAGGTGGAAGAGGCTGCTGGTGTAGACAATACTGATGTGTCTTGAATCTGTGACGTGGAAAGTAGGAAGCCAAGCCTCTGTATTAATTAGAGAAGGATGCACTGTTATAACTGGGGTGATCCCATTGCTAGGCTGCAGTGTTACAAAGACAAGACCTTTGCTGAAAGTCATGTTAGCGGCATGTAGGCTGTATTACAATTGACTGTAAATGTAAGAGATATATAGAACCAGTGTATTAACTTTGATTGTGAAACAGGCAGTTTTGACTGGAGCTATTTATTAGATTGCCAAAAATTCAAATTTACGGACACTTCCAGAAAAATTGTATTCACCCAGGTCATGGTATGGTTTTATGTATCTTGTGTGGGAGACACAATCTGTCATTAACCATAGGATTCCTATTGATAGTCCCTCTTTTCTATTTAAGGGGACCTATTATTATTTTCCTTATTTTCTGTCATATATATAATGTTACAATGGTGGATGTTCATATTAGACGTGGCGAAGGGTCAAGTAATGAGGTAAACTAATGACATAGCAATCGCTGTGAACAAAACGCTGAGGCTTTCAACCGCTCTGAATGCTAGGTTTCCAACGGTTTTTTTTACTCGCTGTGTGAGCTGACATCAGCTCGTCAGGGATTTGTTGAAGGTCATCTGCTCCGTCCGATCCGCTGTGCGTTTCAGCAAACAAAACCAATAATAATAATGTATTTTGACTGTAGATTTCTTTTTTTTTCGACGTTTACATGAAGTCAGAAAGGGGCCCTAGATTCTGATGATTGACATGAGTAGAGTGATAATTGTCAGCCCTTAGAATCTATAAATTTGGACTGCTGTATGGTCCTTATACATAAGGTTAGAGGATTCAGTATCTTATTCTGCATAAATGATTGGGTGATATTTTCTGAATGCATTGTCTGTCTATTGAGCTAACATGTATCAGCCACTCAATTTTGACTTGCTATTTTGTTGGACACTAACATCAGGTCATTTCAGGTCAAGTCTTAGTTAGTTGATATCAAAATCATGGAACTACATTTTATTTACTCATAGCTCCAAAGATGCTTGGACAGGGAGAGCTTTTTCAGTGTATTATTATTATTATTATTATTATTGTTATTATTATTATTATTATTGGGCCTCCAGTACATTTGATAGTTTTAAAAATAAGTTCCTAACCTGCATGAGAAACATATTAATAAACTCTACGTGTACAGTAGAACATATGTTTTTTTTTGTTTTGTGTGTGTGCATAAATGTTTGTGAGAGAAAAATGAAAGGGACTAGATATCATCTTAGGCATGAAGGCGAGTGTTGGGCTGTGGTCTCTTCCTGCCTTTTCCAGCGCGGAATGGAGGAAATGAGCAGCCAGTAGCAGACAGACTCCCCAGAGGCTCGAGAGGCAACAATTTAAACCTCTGAGCTTCTCTCCGCTGCATGCAGTCTAAAACTCTGTGTGTGTGTGTGTGTGTGTGTGTGTGTGTGTGTGTGTGTGTGTGTGTGTGTGTGTGTGTGTGTGTGTGTGTGCGTGTGCGTGCGCGCGCGCGCTCTTTGAAGAATCCTTTCAACCCACCCTTAGAATAAATACTGTCCATTTTAACCTTCGATGCCTGGTACAAAGCCCACATAAATTAATCAACCTGTATCACATTCCTTCGTTTATCAACCCCATTTATCAATTCATCCCTCTTTTTTAATCCGTTCAGAATAGATCCAAGTGAGGATTAACGTGAAAATCATATTAATTGATCAGCAATGTCACATGTGAGTCATGAGTATCCCTAAAAATCTCTTGACTCTCATCTCTACCTTTGAGGCTAGAATCAGAATTGGTCCAGCCTTAAGTCTGTCACAATGTTTTTTTAATAACTTAGCACTTTGGAACTTTAGTCTAAGTAATACACTTAGAATAGGGATACAAATACAGATACTGGATAAATATGGTATCTGTATTTAAGAATGTCCCCAATAACAAAACTCAGATACCTCGAGTCATATCCGAGATGTCAGAAAATAAATGAAAATGATCAGATTTTCTGCTTATTGCATGAACATGGGATTTTTTTAAATGGGGAAAACCATTTTGTTGTGATTACAGTCAGTTGAATTGGAGTCTACACAACTGAATAAACACGATGGGTCAGACTTGTACACTTATTGTGATACTTCTATCACAAGTCTCCCTCACCCCTCGCAATCGATATGGGCAGTGAAGAGGTTGTAACGATGCATCAGGTCTTAGCGTGGAGCGTGGATGTTCTTGGGCTGGGATTGTCCAGCACGAGAGTAATTGAGAAAGGAAGGTTTATTTCTGCTGTTGTTATGTGTTTCCATCTTCTGGGCCCCACTTGGCCTTGACCACAGCCCCTTTACAGCCCTGGAGGCCTTTAAGGAAGAGGGTGGGGAATCCTCTTTTTCAACACAAGTTGTTGCTGTTGCACCTTTATTCCACCTCGTCGTTCTGTCTAAACGGTACGAACACGGAATGGGGGGGGGGGGCATTGTTGATCCCCCTCCGAGCCGGCAGCGGAGGTAGTCACAGCGGTGAAACGGGGCCAAAACACTGTCTGTGTGAAAGGCACAGTCTGAGTGCTGGGACAGGGGTGTGACATTTTGATGGCCTGAGTTTTTCGTTGGTCGAAAAAACTCCATTCGGGGGCTGTGCCTTCTCAAAATTAACCTTAAAGGGAACCTATAATGTTCTTTTACACTCTCTATTTATTTTTCTTGTACTCCACTAGAGTGGCTTTGCATGATTTACAGTTCGAAAAAGTCATTATTTATCTGAAGCTGCTTTCACACATGCACTGCAACCCTGAAATTATCCGGACATTACCTGGGGCAGCTGTAGGCGTGAATGCAAATGTTGTCAAAGAATGCAATTATTTGGAGCGGACATTAACCAGACTTTACCCAGCCAGCACCCGAGTACAAAGTCTGCCTAATGTCCGATTGAGCGGTACAGTATGCGCAAACAGAGCAGGTTGTTGGGAGAATTCATGGCGAGCAAGTGGGCGTGTCGCATATTGATGACATCTCTATCACGGGACTGGTGACGGGTGAAGAAGGGTCATTTACCTTTGTGCGGAACTTCGTGCAAGTGTAACTGCTTCGTACTCCTTCCTGTTTTCCTTTATATTCCTTTCCACTCTTTTGTTTATGTTGCGGATACGTCCAAATACAAGGAGTATCATCGCAAAAAAAGTCATAATTCCTGATAAGTCGGTAGCCTCGTCCGCCGTCTTGGGTGTGCTGTAAGTCTCTGCAGCGTCATTGCGTCCTGCCTCCTGCACGCTCTACCCAGGCGCCGCCCGTCGCCTAAACCAAACTGAGTATTTCCAGGTTCGTGTAAACACGTCTGACAATCTCCGGTTGTGTACTACGTGTGTGAAAGGGAAACTTAGGACAGTGTCCGGACCTGATTATCCTGACATTGTCAGGAGTTCATGTGCAAAAGCAGCTATATACTGGCCCTGTACACAGCCCCTTTATTCAGCCTTGGCTGAGACAAGCCGTTTTAGTTTCTGTCTCTTTAAGGCCTCCCTCCCTAAAACTCCACTTTCTTCTGATTGACCAACTTCTGTCAACTTTCACTGATTTCACCTTATCAGTCCGCTAAAATCTGTTTCTGAACAAATTTGAGGCGAGAAATAAGGAATCCATGCTAAATCTTCACTCATATTAGATCTACAACGCCTCTTTTAAAAGTTCGTTCAGACTTTCACCGTGGTGTCTAACAAGGAGCATGTAGCACCACGAGATAAAGCCGGGCTTGGGGCTTTTTGCTTTCATTCAATTACGGAAATAAAATAAATAAATATATCTACGGTTTTGTTTGGAGAAACGCGGAGTGGGATCGCACACACCGCAGCCTCCAGTTACCTTACGTGGACACAGAAACACCCAGCAAACACCTAAATTCCCCTCGTCTGCAGTTTTGTCATGTACATTCTGCTTTCTTTTGAAAGACTTGTGCAGGTCTGTTCTAGTTTGATCCGACTTTCGTTGCCGTTCTCCGGGCTTGCGTGGGACACGGACACCGCACCAGGACTCCAGTCTCCGAGACTGTTGAACGCCGGGATATTTTTGTGTCATGTAAACGTCGGAAAGTACAATTTTATAATACGAAATAAGTACTACAATCTACAATAAAACCACACTTTTTTTTTATTGTTTTAGTTTAGAGAAACGCACAGCAGATCCGAGTGAGTTCATGCAGAGAGTAGAGACAACCTTTGTAAACCAAGCAGTCGGAAGCCTGAGTATTTTGTTATTAGTTTACCACATTATTTGACACTTTGGCCACGCGCGTTTGGTCTTTACGCACACGGTTTGCTGCAGCTCCCCAGCACACATTCGACACATTCTAGAAGTTTCACATGGAGAAACAATCCAAAAGTCCTATCAGAGCCTGGAGCGTGGAGTCTGTTCCCACAATACGGTGCGCTCCGCTGCCGTTGTAGCCGCTGGCGGTGCATTGCCGGCCGCTCGCAGCTCCCGCTGTCAGGAAGTCAGCACCGTCCTCATCCTAGGCTACAGCATTTATTAAATTAAATACTGTCAAATACATTTTTTTAATTTGAAATAATATGTTCATTAAATCAGTGTGATTCTCCTAAACTGTATGTTTTATGTCAAACTAAAGGCTGACGCTGTCGCGCCCCCATCATCACAGTATTTTCTAAAACCACACACGGGGGCGTCGTTATGCCGTCTTTGTTTGGACCTGTGTTAAAAGGCAATGCCGGCGTAATGATGGATCTTCTTTACGGCAATATTGCCGGATCACTTTATAAAAGTGGCTGTATACATGTGTGCCGAGGAGAGGCTTGTAAAAGTGGTAAATTCCTTGCACAGCTGGTGCTGGCTATTAACATTCCGCGTGTGTGTGTGTGTGTGTGTGTGTGTGTGTGTGTGTGTGTGTGTGTGTGTGTGTGTGTGTGTGTGTGTGTGTGTGTGTCGGGAAAGGAAAGGGCTCCACACTTGTTTCTGCTCCGCTGGCCTGACTTGGCCCATTTAACCGGGCATCAAGTGACGCTGCAAAATCTTTTCGACGAGGGCCATCAAACAACAGCTGTCATGGCGTCCAACGGGGAAATATTCCAATAAGGCCAAAACCATCCCATAATTAAACTGCCTAATCTTATTTAACCTAGCCTGGCATGATATATCTGTTAAAGCTGCTAATGATTTCCTCTGGCCATTACAGCGGCAGCCTCTGCGCGGAGCTGAGCCTTATCGCTCACACGTCAACTGACGACTCGACGATATCATATATCGTGCCATCCTGTCATTTACTCCCCTAATTAGCTCAAATTTGGCAGAGATCCCTTTTCCCATTTGTGGGAATTTGGCATCGATTCAAGCCGACTTGAAAAATAGCTCCAATGGAATCTGAGGGATCAGGATTCACCATTTTCCTTAATCATCTCAATGCCCGAATTCACAGAACAGGACCAATAATCAGTCAATAAGGAACCGAAACGGCGCCAATACATTTAGGATGAAAGGGCTCTTGTCACCTATCCTGTGTATTTCGGTGCTTTGCAGCTGAGATCTCAGAATTATGGGATTGACGGTAAACCACAAAAAAGAAGACTTGTCAGTCTGGCCTGGTCAGTTACACTGCGGATTATAAGCCCTGTTCTGACCCCTCACTTTAGTATTAAAAAAAGACATGCCAAACAGAGTCATGCGTGTTTAGAGCGGGGAGTCAATATTTAGCTAAGAAACAATCACTGTCCTTTGTTGTGCTCCCTATCTTTCTCTTTTTCTTCCTGTTCCTGTTTAATTTGCTCTCCCTCTCCGCTCCGCTCCTTCCTGTGTCTTTGTTCCTTTCGGCAGGCGTTGGAGGAGGCCCAGATAGCCATCCAGCAACTATTTGGCAAAATCAAAGATATTAAGGACAAGGCTGAGAAGTCTGAACAAATGGTAAGCGTACATGCACACACGCACGCACGCACACACACATACACACACACACACACATAGACACTCTCACTCACACATGCCATGCTCAGAGCATTTTAGGAGTTTAACCCTGGAAGCAGACAACCTTCATCTCCCGTGGGCTACATTAGAAAGACCACAGTAAATGGTGCTTTAAATTGTGTGTGTGTGTGTGTGTGTGTGTGTGTGTGTGTGTGTGTGTGTGTGTGTGTGTGTGTGTGTGTGTGTGTGTGTGTGTGTGTGTGTGTGTGTGTGTGCGCGTGTGCGTGCGTGCGTGCGTGCGTGCGTGCGTGCGTGCGATGTGAAGTTGACTTCAGAAGGAAGGGCCTAAAGTTCTTCATAATACACTTTGTTATTTGTTATTTGTGTGTATGTTGTTATAGGGAAACACTAGTGAGCAGACCCCTCCCTCAACAGCCATGTTTAAGTAATTATTTCTCAAACTAATAGATGTTTTTCTCTCTCTCTCTCGCTCTCACTCTCAATCTCATGTCATTTCATCTCCTCACGTCTTTCCAACATCCCTTCGTCCTTTGCGCTCCACCTCCTCCACCCTCCTTCTTCTCCGCCTTTCTCTCCTCTCTTCCAACCCCCCCCCCCCCGTGTCTCTCTGCCTGGCTCCTGGGCAGGTGAAGGAGATCACCAGGGATATAAAGCAGCTGGACCACGCCAAGCGCCACCTCACCACCTCCATCACCACGCTCAACCACCTGCACATGCTCGCGGGGGGCGTGGACTCCTTGGAGTAGGTGCACTCGCTCTCGAGGACAGAGATCCGTCAAATGCTTTGTGGAATGAAATTCTACAAATGTTTTAGAGACGAAAAGGCCATTTTTTTTCTCGCTATTATTCAATTCCCCGTTCAGCGCAGGATGAATGAAGTCTCCTGTCGATAGCAAAGCAGGTGCAGTGTCTTTGACAAATTATTCCGCCCGCGTTGCCTCGGGGCGGAACGCTAAATCAATTTGCCATTATTTAAACGCCAAAGCAGCAAATTGATCCAGAGACCAATGCGCTCTTGTCCTCAATTGTGCATCGTGTTAGCGGATGAAAACAAGGCCGGCGTTGTTTTCCTCCCGGGCGGGATTCTCTCTTGGGAAGTGTAGAGGCAGACATGGGATTTGCTTTCGGACCGCCTCTGAAGTCGTCGGCCATATGTTACTTCAAAAGGCACAGAACTCAGGTGTCTGTGTGTGGGTGTGGGTGCGTGTGCTTGTGTGTGTGTGTGTGTGTGTGTGTGTGTGTGTGTGTGTGTGTGTGTGTGTGTGTGTGTGTGTGTGTGTGTGCGTGTGTGCATGTGCGCGCATCTGTGAATGTGCGCGTGGCGGTGTGCTTGTGTGTTTGTTCGTTTTCCAGGGCGATGACAAGAAAGAGGCAATACGGCGAGGTCGCCAACCTCTTGCAGGGCGTGGTGAACGTGCTCGAACACTTCCACAAGTACATGGGAATCCCCCAGATCAGGCAGCTGTCCGAGAGGTAACTGACGACAACGCACGCACGCAAACACACACAGACAGACAGACAAATAAGCAAACAGACTCGCAGATGGCGACAATGTGCTGACACAGCCCCATTCCCCCCAGTCCCAACTCCACTCGTGTGTATTTCAGCGCCATGTAGCTGAGATCTGAGAATTACACACACACACACACACACACACACAGAAATCCAACACAGACAGACCTGGGTGTTTTTTTTGTTTTTTTTTCTTTCAAAAAATCACCCAGGTCTCGTCCCCACATATAAACTCTGTTGGTGGGGCATTCAGGGGAACCTTCATGAGGGAAAAAAAAAAAAAAGTGATGGAACACTCACTCCTTTTCCAGCACTTTTCAATTCAGCCTCTTCTCGGAGCAGAATTATACCACAAATTGTTAGACATTATTCCACAAGATGCAATTTGAGCTCCTTAAGGTGGTTACAGTATTCAGTGGAGCACTCCCACATTTATTATAGGGCAGGGAAGGCCAGAGGTATGTTGAGCATCGCATCCTGTTTATATTTGCTCTCTCCCTTTCCCTCTCTCTCTCTCTCTCTCTCTCTCTCTCTCTCTCGCTCTCTCTCTCTCGCTCTCTCTCTCACACACGCACACAGGAAAGAAACACTCAGAGGGCGCTGTTATGCTTGCATTTTTCTCCAATACAGCCTGGGACTGTACCGTGTAGGATGTGTGCACGCTCATCCATCTCAATATATTCCTTTCCCTTTGTAACCCGGTTGAAAAAGTACGCACTTGCGAGGGCAAACGTTTTTCGGCGGACGGACCCTCACCTAAATACGCGATCGTAATCCTCACTAGTGTAAACACAGGTCTCTCAGAGAAAATGAAGCCCATCGGTGCGCCGGTGCTTTTCCGTAGCTCCGACCGATTAAATTTCCCCCCTTGAGTAATATTTTCCCCCAATAACAGCGCAATCAATCGAAGGTCTCCTCGCCAGCTCCGCGTTAAGGTTCAGCACCGTCTGACCCCCCCCCCCCCCACCAAAGAAAAAAACAAGACGGGATGTAGTTATGCTGTTTCGGAGGAGGTGCGGCGGAGACGGAGCTGATACCGAACAACAGCTGCGCGGGAGAACTGACAGATGATAGGAAGGGGACACGGAGAGATGGCGACGCCGGCAAACTGTTAAATGGAAGTAGTTAGCGTTAAGTACCACTGGTGCTGCGTGAGAATTCTGGGAAGGCGGAACCATTGGTGTGGTGAAAACAGAATACCAAAATACACCCCGAGCTGTCCGGGGGGCCGGGTGGTGGGCTGAGAGCGAAACAGCTGAAGTAAACAGACGAGACGTGAGGAGGAGATGGAGGGATCACAGGAACTTTACTCAGTGGGAGAGGAATGGGCGATAGGAGCATGCAAGTCTTTCATCCGCACGTTTATCTCTCCGCACTCTCCTGTTTATTCTGGACGGGTTCTTTGAGCTCCAGGCGCTGACCCGGGTCCACCCCGGCGTGGATGTCTGGAGCCCACACGGCCCGAGATAGCCCAAAATAGAATAAAGGATTCCCTGTGTGGCTCTATTGTTCATTTCATACAAGGTGTAGGTAGAGAAACTCTATTCTGGGTTTTTGCCAGGTCCTTGAGGCGCTTGCGGGTGCTTGAATTTTGTCCTCGGAAATTCAAGTACTGGAATACCTTGAAAATAGCCCCTTTTGTGCTTAAGTGCTTGAAATGTCCTTGAAAAAGCACAATCATTGAAAATCTGTGATATATGCCCTGGTTTTGTTATTCAAACCGTAACTAAATGAATCTTTTCCAGACTTGAAATGTAAACTTAATCCAGCTTGGTTGGAAATAGATGCATATAATAGTAGATGACAATGTGATTAATAATACATATATAAATATATACAGGTAGAGGTAATGCGAATATGGTATAATATAAATAACAGAAAATGTGACTAAGATGATATTATATTTTAATTAATAAAGATCACATTGAAAATCTATTCTTTATTTTCTTGAAAGTAAAAAAAAAATAGCGCTTAAACAAGTACTTGTAGTACTTGAAAGTACTTGAATTTAATTTTGTAATGCTATAATGAACCCTGTCTATTTACCCCCATGGAAGAACTTGGGTTGCTGGTTCACCACAATTCACCGTGGCTGTAGGGACACAAAGAACAAACAGAAAAAGTAGAGATGAGCCAGCGAGCACAGAACATCAGACAATGGAGCGATTCAGCGGCACGACACAAAGAGACACCCTGTGTTTTGGGCTTTTTGGCTGCGTGATCGCCGCTCAGCATTCACTGCTGTGTCTCTGGTGTCAGGGTGAAGGCGGCGCAGAGCGAGCTGGGGACTCAGATCCTGGCTGATTTTGAAGAGGCCTTCCCCGCACAAGGTTCCAGGGTAAATATGGCCGCCACACACGTACAAGCCCTTCCTCAAAGCTCTCGTTTTCCGCAGGCCTGTCCCAATCATAACATTATAGTTGAGAGACAAATAAAAATTTGGGATTAACGCTTTTCATTATCTTTTTTTTTTTTTTTTTCAAGTTCATGCCCCTATCATAGTGTAATACGCAGCCCCCCATGGCTCATGATGAAAATGTGGAAAAAAAAATGTTAGGAAACACAGTTTATAAACTGTGCTCTCAGATTACTAAACCATACCCACGCAATTACTAAACTGTACTCACAGATTACTAATCCGTCAACAATACAGCATTTCATGAATCAATATTAATTGGACTGGGCGGATGCAGTCCTCTTTGTTGCGTGTTCATCCATCGTCGCACAGATTAGTGATCTGTGGGTGCACTTTATAAACCATGCTCACAGATTACTAACCCGTGCTCACGGTATATATATATTATTTATATTTATTTATCTGGATCATAAAATCTCAGGTAGACTGTTCATTTGTGTCGTCCCAACTGATGGAAATGCATCAAATTCACATTTTATCTGTTGCAGCATTTTTAACAAAATCCCCCTCAAATTTGGATGGAAACATATGATTGTGTACTCAAATTGACTCAATTG
Source organism: Zeus faber (assembly GCF_960531495.2). Classification (NCBI taxonomy): domain Eukaryota; kingdom Metazoa; phylum Chordata; class Actinopteri; order Zeiformes; family Zeidae; genus Zeus; species Zeus faber. The sequence continues at coordinate 14,606,119 of NC_137197.1, forward strand.
TGGACAAAAAGTGTGTGGTAAGCCGAAATAATTCAGATCAGCTGATTATGTAATAATTATGACAGTTCTAGCCCTGATTCACAATCATAAAAGTGACGTGAATGAATACAAATAAAACTGTTCTTTTTTAGAGATGGGAGGTTGGCAAAGAGGCAACACCACACACATCGTAAACACAGCATCCCATCATAAAAAAAACAGGGACAATGTGTGGGAAGCAGTCTAATGAACACAGATCTCAACTGTTCAACAGAGAAACGTTCATAGAAAACGTCCGTCGACTTTAATGAACCCATTTTTAAAAGTCATTTAAGAACATTTGACCTTTCCGTGCAGCACTGTTTTGAACTGTGTGCTGTCACCCATCTCCCCCCCCAGCGGCCCGGCGGTCCCAGTAACGTCCTGAGGGACGCCTGCCTGGTGGCCAACGTGCTGGACCCCCGCATCAAGCAGGAGATCATCAAAAAGTTCATCAGGCAGCACCTCTCCGAGTACCTGGTGCTCTTCCAAGAAAACCAGGATGTGAGTGGCCAGAAAGGTGCCGCTTCGAGGTTGAGTTGCGTTTGGGGAATAGCGGCTGGTTTATCTAGCAGTGGGGGCGGGGCTTTTTAGGCAGCGCTTTGAGGGGAACATTTGAAAGTGGCGTGGTTGTAAAACCATTTCAGGAAGATTGATATCTCGGCCATATGCAAAGGTAATTTCACAGTTTGGAAAGCAATCTGAGCTACTGCACCAAGGCACTGAGAAACCTAGTTTAGGCTTAGTGCTGAAATGCAATTTCCTATGTCCTAGACATTGTGTGAATGTTTTGTGTTGGTATGATTTTTTA